>NC_088284.1:99176951-99477335 GCF_036013445.1 Caloenas nicobarica | reverse complement strand
GGCTAGACCTGTTCTGTGTTTCCAGGCCTGGTGTTGAACAGCACCGTAATTCCTGTGCCAGCTCAGCATAAGACCCAAAGTGTTTGAAGATTCTTGTTTGCTTAGAAGAGCTTAGTTTGATTACAAATAGAAGGAATAGTAAGACCAGTGCTCTGGTGAGAGCGAAGGAGAGTCCAAGTAACGCTGGAGTGTGCGCATCAGATGATGACTGATGGAGAGCACATTTGGCTCAGTATCTCCCTTAAACCAGAAAGTGAAGTCTTTCAGAGGCGGTGGATCAGGCAGAGCGAATATTGTTGAGGAGAACGTGGCTGTGTGTGGACGGCATTGGCCCTGGGAAGCAGGGAGACCTGGCAGTGCAGTGGCTTCAGTAGGAAGTAGGTGACATGTTTTGGACACTAGGCACTTCTGATGTTTTGAACATACCTGTCGGCAGCACATCAAGCAGTTCTTGCTGCTGTCCAAGAGGCGCACAGCTCTCATTACCCAGTGTCTGAAGGACTCGGAGACCAGCAAGCCCAACTTCATCCCGCGACTCTATATTAACCGGCGCCTGGCTATGGAGCACCGAGACAACCCTGCCCTGGACCCCAGCTGCAAGAATGCTGTCTTCACCCAGGTACTGTCCCTTCTGGAAGGGTCCCTGCTGCTCTGGGGGGAGTGGGGTATCCCAAAACCAAAATTAACCACATAGAGGTGGGTGGAAGGGACAGCATGGAGCTGGAGATACCTGAGTCCTCAAGGCCTCTTTGCATGACTCATAGGCTCTACAATTACATGTGCTGATGATCCTGTATCCAGGAATAACATCTAGGAGGGATTTGGGATCTCTGAGTTGAAGTCTCCGCTCTATCCTGGATGTTCTCTGTGGCATGTTGCTAATGCAGAGCATAACAATCTCATTACACTAAAAGGGCAGTGAAGAGTTATTGTGTGACAATCATAATGCAGCTGCATATAGTCCTGTATTGTGGTTTTACAGCAATGCTGATCTTCTTATTGTCATTCTCCCCCCATCTCCAAAAGATCTCTTGCTCTGTGTGTGCACAAACAGCCTAGACTGCTGTGAGGTTTAATATGTGTTCGGTGTACCTTTGAGGTCAGAAAGCTCCATACAGTGGCTAACACTGTAATTTATGTTCCCTTTCCAAAAACTAAGGGCTCCAAGACCATTTAGAGATCATCTTCAGTCAGTATTTAAAGGTTTGAGGCAAAACAGATTTCTTCCATTTTCCTGCCTTTACCTGGCGCCAGTTCCCCTGGGGAAGGAAAACCACCCTTGATCTTCTCTGCTTGTTGCAGGTGTATGAAGGCCTGAAACCCTCGGAAAAGTTTGAAAAGTCTCTAGATTATAGGTAAGCAGTGTCTGGGGGAGGGAGGGAATAATGCAGCGCTGGGAGCTGTGTCCTCTGTCACAGCAGAGTGTTTGCGAAGCCTGTGTGTGTCCTGTACTCTGAAGAGGGTTTACTGGGGCAGGAGCCAGCTCAGCTTTGGGACCAGGGCCTGTTGCCCAAGGTGTCACCTTCCTACTGAGGATGCTGCTGTCTCTGGAGATTGAGATCTTGTCCCCTCCTAAGCCCAGGCTGGTCCACCCTGGTCCCCTGGTATCCCTGCTGTGCCTACTGCCTCCCCAGCATCTCGCTGGCTTTGAGCAGTTCCTCAGGCAGTGCCTGGTTCTCTGCAGGTGGCCATTGCGCTATGACCAGTGGTGGGAGTGCAAATTCATCGCAGAGGGCATCATCGACCAAGGTAGGGGCTGTGTGAGGCAAGGGCTGCTCTGGAGCAGAGCTGGGGGTTGATGGGATGACTGTTGCTGTAGGGGCTCTTGTTTACTCCCAGTGTTACTGCCTGTGGAGGAGAGAGGGAAGGCAGGTTGCCTTGTCCTACTACCCATGGCCATGTCCTGGATAAGGAGTACTACTTACTGGGATGGGGACCAGACCTCCATGAGTCGCTAACGGCAGCTTTGACAGTGCAAATGCTCCCTCTGACTGTCCTCTGCAAGCCAGGCAGGGATGTTACTTCTCCCATCTTTATTTCCTCTGGTGCCATAAGGCTCTGAGGGAAGCCTTCTGCTCAGCCCTGGGCCACGTTGGCCAGAATTCCCCATCTTTGCTTCATAACTCTCAGGATCAGCACACAGGGAGTTCACATCCCTAAACATGCCTTTCTTTTGGGGTTGCAGGTGGCGGTTTTCGGGACAGCCTGGCGGACATGTCAGAGGAGCTGTGTCCCAGCTCGGCAGACACCCCCGTGCCTCTGCCCTTCTTTGTGCGCACGTCGAACCAGGTGCTGTGGGTTGAGGTGTTCGAGGCAGATCTTGCTGTGCCTTGCAGTGCAGTGCTATCCCTGTCCCCCTGCATGCCGGGGATGTCCCTACTTTCACTGGTCCAAAGCTTTTCCTCATGTAGGGTTGGGTAGATTGCTTTGTGGCGTCTCGTTTTAGGATATGCTGACAAATGCCTGAAAATGTGTCTCTTGCTAGGAATATTGCCAAGGAGTGTGGGGGGTTTATCCCACTTTTGTTGTGAGAAGTGCCCAGAGGCACTGCAGGAACTGAGTTTGTGGTGCTTCATGCTGTGCTGAGATCATGACTTGGAGTTTGCCTCTCAGGGTAATGGTACTGGAGAAGCCAGGGACATGTACGTCCCCAACCCCTCCTGTAGAGACTTCCCGAAGTACGAGTGGATTGGGCAGATCATGGGAGCAGCTCTGAGGGGCAAGGAGTTTCTGGTGAGCTTTCAACCCCGTCCCTGCATGGAGGTTTGCCTCAAAGGGAGTTGTTACGCCCCTTCTGCAGCCTGTCCAACAGGAGCATGGGAGGGCTCTGTGATCACACACTGGCAAAAATGTGTTTGGCAGGATTTGGGGCTGAGTGGTTAGGAGAGCTTACAGCCTGGGTTTTGAGAGATACTGCTGGGAACTTGGGAGAGGGTGTCTGGTCTCTGCTCAGCTATGATGAGCTGCATGTGGACAGGGGGAGCAGGGAAGCTCCTTTGTGTTTGCACTCTTGAGCCCTATCTTCATCTTTGGGGATGTCTCCTTTCACACAGGCTCAGCAAAATCCCTGTTCTCCTTCAGGTCCTGGATCTTCCTGGTTTCGTATGGAAACAATTAACAGGGGAGGAGGTCAGCTGGAGCAAAGACTTCCCTGCTGTGGACTCCGTGCTGGTGAGAGGGACTGGGAGGCTGTGCCTCTCCTATTCCTTGTGGCACTCAGCAAGGTGGTGATTTGTGTCTCTGTCCTCATTTGTACTTGCTTCCTCCTGTGATGTGTCAAAGAAACACACACAAAAAGGGCACTCTTAGCATTTAATGCATCCTGTAGCTAATATAGAGATGCAGCCATGCTGACTAGTGCTTCAAGCACGCAATGCCCTGAGGTCTGCTAAACAGCTTTAGGGCAGCATATCTCATGTTGTGCTGCTGTTGCAGTTACTCCAGCCCTTGTCTGGGAAGGGAAGACGTGGGGGCTTGGGCACACCACTGCCCACTGGGTATCTCTCTAACAAGCTGGGGCCTGGGGCAGGTGAAGCTACTGGACATGATGGAAGTCATGGACAAAGACACATTTGAGTTCAAATTTGGGAATGAGCTGACCTACACGACAGTGCTGAGCGACCAACACATGGTGGAGCTGATTCCCAATGGCAGCAGCACCGTGGTGCGCTACGAGGACCGCAAGGAGTTCATCCGCCTGGTGCAGAGGGCTCGGCTGGAGGAGAGCAAGGAGCAGGTAATGCTGTCCTGTAGCATCAGTGGTCACTGAGTTCACAGAGACATACCACCCCAGTGTGTTTCTGGTAAAATGCATTGTGGTCAGTGTTCCCGTGCTTATTACTGCAGGAGTAGGCAGTCCTTTTTGATGAGGTCCTGGAGCCCATGGAGTTGTTGAGAAGCAAAGTGGCTTGTAGCAACATGGGGAGCATGGGATTTTATTCCCAGCTCTGACGTGGGCTTCCTCTATGAACTGGGGTGCATCGCTGTGGGATCCTGTTCCCCACTTCAGGTTCCTTGGAGCATTTGTTGAGCAGCCACATGGCTTGTGTCCAGTCCCTAGGCTCAACCGCGACCCAAGGAAACAGACACAACATGCTACTTCTGTGCGCTGTCTCCTTTTCAGATCATGGCCATGCAGGCTGGGCTGCTGAAGGTGGTGCCCCAAGCTGTTCTTGACCTCCTCACCTGGCAGGAGCTGGAAAAAAAAGTCTGTGGAGACCCTGAAGTCACAGTTGATGCTCTGAAGAAGCTCAGTAAGTGAAGGGCTCTACTGAAAACTCTCCCTGAAAAACAAGATGACTGTCTTCTCTCCATGCTGGGACAAGGAGAGGTGTGGGAGGCAGATATTGGCCTTCATTACAGTGAGAATGTGGACCTGTATACTTCTTGCCTTTAGCTGGGTGCTGATTTGGGCAGGGATGCCCCTTGTCTCCGTATCTGGCCTCAGAGTAGAGGCAGGGGCATCCCTAGGCTGCCAGTACCTGAGCCTCTATGGAGCCGAGATGTGGGTCTGGATATAAACTCCTTTTCTGTGTCCTTTCTGCCAGCCCGGTTTGAGGACTTTGAGCCATTGGACACCCGTGTTCAGTACTTCTGGGAAGCGCTCAACAACTTCACAAATGGTGAGTGATTTGCTCCGTCTCTGCTATTCTGTGCCATGACAGCCCCTGCGTGCTGGCTGGGAACTGGGAGGGTGAAACCCCCCTCACTGTTGCCTGGGGAACAGATGGGAGCTGAAGAAGCAAGAAGATGTGCCAACGGAGCTGCTCACTAGTGCTGGGGATACCTGGAGGTGTCTGTACTGCATCTTGCATCTCTCTAGGGCCTGCTGATTTCTTTGCTTTTCCTTCACAGAGGATCGCAGCCGCTTTCTCAGATTTGTCACCGGCAGAAGTCGCCTTCCAGCACGAATCTACATCTATCCAGATAAGATGGGGTGAGTCCATTCTTCTCCAGCCTGCAGGGTAGACAGATCGCACACCAAAGGAATGTGTGGTCTGGTCTCCCCTGCCTCGCTGGCCTACTGGTTCTGACCACTTTGTCACCTTCTCCCCAAGCTCTGAGACAACAGATGCTTTGCCAGAGTCGTCTACCTGCTCCAGCACCCTCTTCTTGCCCAACTATGCCACGTAAGTTTTGGTGCTTCCTTGCATCTAGGGGACTGTTGTGTCTCTTCTTAACCTTGGTGCTGACTCATAGGGCCCCATCGTTTTGCCACATGTACGTGCCCCCAGCTGTACCTTGTATCTGCTGTGATCCTCTCTGTGAGCAGTTGTTGAAGCATAACATCCATCTCAGAAAGCATCTTGTCCTCTCGGCTGGCAAATGCAGCAATGGCAACTTCTTGTCTTTTTTTTTTCCCCCTTCTCCTGCTATCCCCAGAGCCAAGATATGTGAAGAGAAGTTGCGCTATGCCGCCTATAACTGCGTGGCCATTGACACAGATATGAGCCCGTGGGAAGAGTGATGTTGCAGCCTGACCAAGCAGCATGGACAATCATTTGACAAAACTGTGCAGCGGGAGGAGCTCCTGTGTCCCCCCCCAGGATGTGTATATATAATAAACATACAGATGTGAAGCCTGGCTCCCAGCAGTGGTCACCTGCACCTCTTTGGACATGGAGGTTTGGGTCTTCAGGAGGGTGGGAGCTAACTTGGAGTGTAAATGTGATTACAATAATGAAACCCTGGCTCAGCCCCGAAAATATCAGAAAGGTCTGGTAGGCTTCTGTAATGAGTTTCTTTTCCATGTGTCCCTGTTGCAGCTCCACAACTCGCTCTCACTTCTCCCAGGCTGTGCTCTAATCCAAACAGAAGTGTGATGGGGCTACAAAGCTGCATGGCAGGTTACAGCATGGGACAGAACTGTGAGCTGCTGCTGAAACCACAGGGATGCTCAGAGATTCTGTGTGTCCTAGCTGGGGTGTCCATTCTCTTGCCTTGTTTCTGCACTCATCTGAGGTCATGGAAATGAGATCATTAATTTAGCCTTAAGAAGAAGCGGGGTAGACTGGTGGCAGGTGCTGCAGGGGTGCCTCTGGCCACCAGGTGTCACGACAGACCTGCACAGCAGGACTGCAGGTGCTGTCAGGACAGTGCTCTCATGCTTTTACATCGCACAAAATCACAGTTCCCGTGACCACCCGTATTTCCCTGTACCCCTGGCACAGCAGGGACTGCTGGGGGAGCTGCTCCCCCACAGGAGGTGGGAACTGTCTGCTTTCCTCCTGTTCTGAAACCTTCCAGTTCTGCATCTGGCATGCTGGTGGCCTAGCAGCTGTTCTCCTAGGCTCTTTGAGCGTTGTTTTTTTCCCCTAAAAGCCAGTATTACAGCTAATCTGTTCTAGTTCTCATGGAGATGCACAAACAGGGCCAAGCTCTTCCCCCAGACAGGGCGGGGTTAGAGCAGTAGCAGGCACAGCAGCACCAGGCTTTGCTCCCCATTGCTGTGGGGAGGGAGGTGGAGGTCTCTGGTAGGCAGGAAAAGCCTTTGCCTCAGGACAGTGGAGAGACTGTGAGTGCCAAGGGTTGAAGCTCCTTGAGCAGATGGACACACAGTGTGTGAGTGAGGAGCGGGCAATGAAAGCTTTACAACTTCAAGACCATTGGAACTGTTCCTTGATCTTCCCAGCCCTGGGCAGGACCAGTCATTGCTGACGACTGTGAGCTACCAGATGTCGGTCTGCTTGTACACCCCCAGCTCCATCTTCAGCCCGTGTGGTCTGTTGGACCACCACTGCTAAGAGCCCCTGTATTGGGCTTCACTGGAGTGGAGCTAATGCTGCGAGTTAAGATTTATCTTCTCTTAACACTTCATGCCTTTTTCTCCTCTGTTGAAGGAGTCTGTCATCCAGAAATGGCCTCCAGTTGTAAATGAAGTCCTTCCCTTCACCAGTTTCCTTTGAAACTGCTCTATTCCCAGACCTGCTGAGGGGGTTTGTACTGAAAGGGATGTAGGACCAGGAGAGAGCATCTGCTGCCATCTCCAGCATCATGGTGAGTGGAAGGAGTATAGGGTGAGCAGGGAAGCTGTTTCTGGCAGCCCTTTTCTGCAGCAAAGCCTTTCATGCTCAGCTTGGTGGGTGTGAAGTCCCATCTGCTGGAGGAGGTTTTTTGTAAATCCTAGAGTTATCTCGGAATTGAGATCTGCCGTAGTGTTATACTGGGTGCAGAGACCTGCGAAAGCCCTTCCAGTTGCAGGAAGAGTCCATCGCTGCAGTGAGGTCTCAGCTGAGATCATGGGCAGAGGGTCTGGACAAAGGTGGCTGCTGAGCAAGGAACGCCAAGATAACCCACAGATCATGCTGTTGAGTTTGCTGTGCAAAGGTGAGCTGGGAACAGACAGCTGGTAACGTGCCTGGATCTCTCTGCTCAGTGTTCTGTCTCATCTGTGATGTTTTAAAGCCAATCGCAAACTGAATTTCTGCTGTGACAGCCCAGTGAATTGCGGAAAACGTCAGTCCAAATCAGCTCTGGCCGATCTCAGAGGCACAAATTACGTATTATTCCAGTGCTGGGTCACGTTCTTTCTCCTCTGATCTCTAAAGCTGTGGGTAGGAGCTGTCTTCTACTATGTTTGACAAGACACAAGCCCAGTGACCCTGCCCAGCACTCCTGCTCTCCTCCCTGCTGGGCACTGGGAACCAGAGGCTGCATGTCCCCACCCTGTCAACCAGTCTCAAGTCAGTTAAGGCTGATTTTTCAAGCCAGTGTCATTCTGGGGAAGGTGCTGCTGTCTCTGTGCTGCTGAGGAGAGGAAGCACCTGTGTGTGCCAGAGCTGCAGCTTTACAGGGTGGGTAGGGAAGAGCTGGGGGAGTGACTGATGCTGTGATGGTTCTGTGTAACCACTCACTCTCTCCTGACTTCAGCTTGCTGAATTGTCATAGAATAGCTTCAAGTGATTGATAAAGTGTGTGTAGTGTAGCTGTTCTTGTTATTCCACTAATACCCTGGAATATGGCAAGCTATAAATAGTTTGACAGGATCTGTCTGTCCCTACCTCAGATAGGATCTGAAATAAAATGACCGAACTAACTACTCTTGGCCTTCCTGATGCTTTGTCTGGTCTGGCTGTGGCTCCTGCATCCTTCTGTTGGTTAACAGCGAGGGAGACTGGTGTCACGAGAGGGAACTGGAGGTGAAGCAGAAATTGGTCCTGTGGTACCCTTTGCACACAAAGTACTGTCGTGGACGTTGCTCAGAGTATTAACTGGTTCAACCCTTTGCAGCAGCTCTGCAATCACTTTTATAGGGTGACTTGCATTTCTCTCACACTGTGGTTTGGGGCACTTTGCTCCTGGTGGGGCTGGTGCCCCATCCCTGTGGTGAGGCACAGGCACACCTGTTAGATAACGCTGCTGAGGTGACAGCTGTCAGACCTCACTTTGCACTGTGTCTTTAAAGGCAGGGATGGAGCTGGACTCTGACCCGCCAGGAGGGGTGTGAGGACCTTTGAGCTCTGCCAGCCTGGTTGTTTTCCTGCTTCCTTAAACACAGCTGTTAGTGCCCAACCTGGAGAAATTCAGGTAGCGTGGGGTGGAGCTGAGTTGCTCTCTGCCACCGCCTTGCCATGGTGTGTGACACGATGTGGGGTGACACACTGCCGGTATTCTGGGGTGTCATGGCCTCACTCCAGCTGCCAGGATGCCATGGCTGGCTGGGATAAAGCTGCTCCTGGGCAGGGAAGCCTGTCATACTCCTCAGTGGGTGCTCAGAGCCTCCCCGTCCACTGCAAGCCTGCCTGGGGCAGAAGTACATCCCCCAGTGAGCCAGGAGCTGGATTTCCCCCTAGCAGGATGCCCACTCCCCTCTTCTCCCTATCCATGCCAGAGGTGTAGCCCTGTGCCCTGTAGCCTCCGCAGGGACCTCTCTTTCTGCAGGCAGGGATAGGGACATTTGGGGCCAGGAGGGAGCAGAATCCCAAGCTGCAGGGTGAGGGGATGCAGGTGAACCGAGTCAGCTACTGATGGGGACCAGGGTGGGCGTAACAGATTTGCACCTTGGCCAAGGAGGGCGATGGCAGCAGCGCACCTGAGCAGAGCAATACCTGCCCGAGGAGGAAGCGGCAGCCCGGGAGCTGGGGCAGCTCTCGGCGGGGCAGCCCCGGAGGGCCGGGCCGGGCGCGGCCGGAGGCGGGTGCGGGTGCGGTGGCACCGCTGGAGGCGAACGGACACCGCGCGCACACCGGGGCGCGCACCGCCGGGGGCGCGCACCGGGAGCGCAGCGCCGGGAGTGCCCGGGGCGCAGCGGAGCAGCACTGCCGGGGCGGCGCGGAGCCGGTGCCCGGTGCGCGATGCGTGCGGGCGGGGAGGCGCCGCACCAGGTGCTGGGCCGGCTGCGGTTCCTGCTGCAGTGCAGCGAGTGCTTCCGCCGCGCCCAGGCGCTGCCCGCCGCGCTCTGCTACGTGCCGCGGGAGGTGCAGTACAAGATCTGCAAGGACCCCGCCGCCGCCAGCGCCGCCGCCCGCAGCCTGCTCAGCGTGTGGGACAGCCCGGGGCCGGCGCGGGGCGGCAAGCGGGCGGCCCGGGCCACCATCGAGGTGCGGAAGGGCGGCTGCCTCCGCGCCACCGGCGAGGAGTACTGCAACGGCGCCGGGCTCTGGGTCAAGCTCAGCAAGGTAACGGCGGGATGTGCGTCCTCCCTGCAGCCGGGAACCGCGCGGGGATGTCGGGTCCTGACGGCGGTGGCAAGCCGAGATGTGCTTTTCAGGAGCAGCTGGAGGAGTACCCGAGCTGCCATGACCTGGCTGAGGGATGGCTCCTGGCACAGAGGTTTGGAGAGAGTGGAGATAAGTTGGTCCCGGTTGAGTCCATGGAGAAGATCCAGTGGCAGCACCAAATGCTCGGGGTTGATTATAAACCTGCAGTCAGGTAAGGCCCCAGCCTGCTGCACCCCAGATAGGGACCGGGCTGTGGGCACTGGAGGTGCCTGTGTTCGGAACTTACAGAAGATGTGTGACCCAACCATCCTAAATCCCTTGGGCACATCCAGCACCGCCCCCCTCACTCCCTCCAGTGCAGGTGGGACACATCCCTGCCGAGCCACCTGCAGGCAGGGGGCTGCCCCCTCGTGGGCTAATCCTGCTTGCTTGTGACAACATCTGTATAGGGTAAAGATGATGCTGGGGGATTTCTAATGCAATTGGGTCTGGGCTGAGCGATGTCACAGAGGTAATGCAGTGATGAGAGAGCTCATATTTGATTTTCATGATGGAAGGCCGTGTGCAGGGCTGGATTCCCATGCTCTGCCCCAGCCTACGCCCAGGTGCAGGGATGGTTTCATCCCTTCTGCAGCTGTTTTTGCAGCTCCTGGGTGCCATCGTTGGTCCCCTACTGCTGCCGCCTCCACTCCAGGCTAAGGGAGTAATGCTTAGGCATGCTGAGCACTGACCCATATTTTTCATTATGTGACTCCTCCACCGGTGCTGCTCCAGCTGGGAACAAGTGGTGGACCTGACATACTCCGTACGCCTGGGAGAGAAGCACAGAGTTGTAGAGCAGGATGAGGCTGCGATGCAGAAGTTACGGTATGAGTGTATTTCCTAGAACAGTACTGCAGCACCCTGAGAGGCAGATGGACAAGGCCTGGACCTGCCTGTGTGGTCAGGGCTGGCTTCAAGGTCAGGTGTGGGTAGAATGGGTACCATAAGGTGCCTTTTACACTAACACCATTTGACGCTGCTCAAGCAAAGGTGGCCTTTGCTCTGTGGAGCACTGGAGCAACCACATGGTGCTATTTCTACTGGGCTGGGGTGGCCATAAACACCCATTGTGGTGGTGGTGAGATACAGCTGGACCATCAGCCTGCAGCAGGGACAGCTGCCTGGTGCCATCCCAATGTGGTGACCATGAGATGTGGCAGCTGATCTGAGCTGGGGCATCTGCACAGTACTGGTGGGCAGGTTTGGGGTGCAGCTTGGTCTCCCTGTCCTGTTTACATGGAGAACCCCTGCAGGTCCGTGCCCCCGGGCTGGAGCTATGAGCACGACATGGAGCTGGGGCGGTTCCTGTATGATCACAGCGAGAAGAAGCTGCAGTGTGAGGATTGCATCAAGGACCACCTCATCAGTGTCGAGGTCTCCTCACAGGTGGTGCGTAGTGGGGATCCTCCATGGCTTAAAATCAGCGTGAGACACTTGAGCATCATTGCAGCTGCAGGGAGGAGCAGCCAGCAGTGGCTGTCTGAGGGGCAGGGGATGGTGATGGCATTTCACTGCTCTAGCAGGGGCCTGGGGCCACGCCTGGCTTGCTCTTTGTGGGAGCCACCATCCACCTGCAGCCCAGCAAACTGAGGGACTGGCTCAGTCCTGACCTCCTCTGGTCCTATGGGATCCATCCCAGAGGTGGCCATGGCGTGCCCAAGGATGCTCAGCTCCCTCCCTCCACTCACTGCACTTTTGCAGGAGGAATTCGGTGCAGCCCATCTGACCGACAACCAGACAGAGACCTTCTGGGAGAGCAATGGCCTTTCAGGGCGGCACTGGGTGCGGCTCAACATGAAGAAAGGCACCATCATCAAGTGAGACCTTGGGGTGTCCCCTTCCATCGGCAGCTGTGCCAAGGACAGGCAGGGTGTGGGGCAAAGCACCATCTTCCTCTTGAAAGCAGCTTTTTCTGGGTGGTAGCTGAGGGCTTGGGGTCGAGGTGGGAGACAGCTGCTGCCAGATGCACCCCACGAGGGCGAAGCCTTGTCCTCAGCCATAGGACATCTCCAGGGGCATCTCCATGCCCAGGCAGCTCAGAAAGGGAAGGCAACTGTCTGGTTTAACCTCAGCTTGCAATTAGGACCATGCAGTCACTTCCTCACTCCTGTGCCCAAGTGGGATGGGGAAGAAAATTAGAAAGGAAAAAAAAACCCAACACTTACGGGTTGAGATGAGAACAGTTTAATAGACAGCAAAGGAAGAGAAAAAAAATGAAATAATATACAGAATATACAACAGAATATAGAGAATGTACAGAATATGCAGAACAAGCAATGCACAATGCAATTAATTGCTCACAGCTCATGACACTGGTGGCCCATTTGTTCCTGAGCAGCAGTATTTGCCTCCTGGCCAATTCCAGTTTATATACTGAGCGTGATGTCATATGGTAAGGGATACCCCTTTGGCCAGCTTGGGTCAGCTGTCCTGGCTTTGCTGCCTCCCAGCTTCTTGTGCACCTGGTAGAGCATGGGAAGCTGAAAAGTCCTTAACTACCTAACAACCACCAAAACATCAGTGTATTATCAGCATTCTTCACACAATAAATCCAAACCACAGCTACTAGAAAGAAAATTATCTCAGCTGAGAGCAGGACAAAAAGGCTGCCTATTGCTCTTCTCATCCCCAGGAAGCTGTGGCTGATGCTGAATGAGCAGTTGATCTCCTACATGCCCAGGCGGGTGGCTGTGTATGGCGGGGCACCAAACAGGCTGGAGCACCTGAGAACTGTCCTTATTAGTGAGTGAGTAATGAGTGAGGACCAGCCTGGGTCTGGCTTGGGTCAAACAGCCAAGTTCTCTCTGCATCCTGAGCAGATGCTAAGGGAAGGCCTGGGGTCAGTCTTGAGTGATCCAGTGGTGACAGTGGCTCCCCACGGGTCATTGGATGCAGGTTACGTCTGTCCCTGCAAGTATGGTGGCCCCTGCCTCCACGTGCCAGCCAGGCACCTTCATCTTCACTTCTGCTCCTTACCTGTGCTGCGGCAGCTGGACTTCCTTCTGCCTGGTGACTTTTGGGGTCTTTCATCCTTCTCCTCCTCCTCCTCCTCACCTCTAGGAGCACATGCTGCTGCTGTCTCCTTTCTGAGCATCTCTGCTGTGCTGTAGCTGAGAAGTCCTGGAGTGCTTCAGCTCTCCATCTTCTCTCTGTCTGTGCAGCATCCCTCTCAAGACAGGCAGCTGTTTACAGAGGGGTGCAAATATTTCCTCCTCCTTCCCCAACACTTGCCTGTTTGCCTTTTTTTATTTTGGCTGAGCAGTGAGATTTGTCTTTAAAGAAACACCTGTAAGACCGCTGGGGCCGTTTTCCTGGTGGGAGGAGCCAACTCCTCTCTGCATCTGGGCAGTCGCAGTGGTTTTTCTCCATAGGTCTTTGGTGGGACCTTGCCAAAGGCTTTGGCAATACAAGTGAATCACTTACCAAATGGTTTATCTCTACAAATCCCTGTTTCCTCCAAAAGACATCAGCCTTCTGTGGCCAGCTTGGCTTGAAAGATGGTTCTGCCAGTGCGAGGTGTGCCGGGACCCACCAGGAACAGTGCTGTGCTCTTGCCAATCTTGCTTTTCTGTTCTGCTTTGAATTTACGCTCTTTTCTGTCTCTTTGGATGCGGCTTCCCCCTGTTTCAGGATGTCTCTGTGCCTCCGACAGCCTCTCCTCTCTCCTCGGTCCCCTCCTGCCATAGTGCCGGTGAGGTGGGGGGCTTTCACCACAGGTCATGGCTGGGGAGCCATAGTGGCCTGCACCTCGGTGGCTACCTCACCGGTGTCTGTGCTTCACGGCTCTGCCGTCTCCCTCCATGCTGTGTGCAGGAACAGATTCGATGATGTCTGCATCCTCCGTGACATGAATATTCACCTCCCGGTGCTGGAGATCCGCATCCTGGAGTGCCAAGGTGAGCCTGTGCTGAGGGACTGGGACTGCCAGCTCAGTCCTAAAGCTGCAGCCATTACCAGCACCTGTGGCTTTTCCTGCTGCCCTGGCTGCTTTTTGGGGTCTGTTGGAAGAATCACAGAATGTTAGGGATTGGAAGGCACCTCAAAAGATCATCTAGTCCAATCCCCCTGCCGGAGCAGGAACACCCAGATGAGGTTACACAGGAAGGCGTCCAGGCGGGTTTTGAATGTCTCCAGAGAAGGAGACTCCACAACCCCCCTGGGCAGCCTGTTCCAGTGTTCCGTCACCCTCACTGAGAAGAAGTTTCTTCTCAAATTTAAGTGGAACCTCTTGTGTTCCAGCTTGAACCCATTACCCCTTGCCTTACTGTTGGTTGTCACTGAGAAAGAAGAGCTGTCAAATGAGCCTCATTTAAACATGAGCTGTTTAGCCTGGAGAAAAGGAGGCTGAGGGGACACCTTATTGCTCTCTACAGCTACCTGAAAGGAGGTCGTAGCATGGAGGGTGTTGGTCTCTTCTCCCAACAAGCAATAGGACGAGAGGAAATTGGCCTCACGTTGTGCCAGGGGAGGTTTAAATTTGATATTAGGAACAATTTTTTCCCAGAAAAGGTTGTCAGGCATTGGAACGGGCTGCTCAGGGAAGTAGTTGAGTCACCGTCCCTGGAGGTGTTTAAAAGATGTATAGATGAGATTCTTAGGGAAGTGGTTTAGTGCCAGAGTTAGCTTAGTGGTTGGACTTGATGATCTTGAGGGTGTCTTCCAACCAAAATGATTCTGTGATTCTATTTGGGATGCTGCAGGCACTGGGGGCTCCTTGTCCTCCAGTTGCAGCATCTGAGCTGTGCCAACTGCACAGCAGCTGCCGTGTACGCAGCATCTCTGTCCTTTCTTGGCAGACCAAGGGTGCAACGTCCGCCTGCAAGGGATTAAAATCAAGTCCTTCTGGGAGTGGGACCTGATCCTCAATGCCGACATGTTCCAGCCAGCCCGGCTGGTGCGCTACCCTCTCCTGGAAGGGATGGATGCCGACGTGTTGTACTGGCGGGCTGTGGTCATTCAGAGGTACAGCATGGGGATGGCACTGTCCTTGCGGCAAGCTCAGGCCCCGAGAAGTACCGTGCCATGGCCTCTAGCAGGGGGTTGCATGTGTCTTACTTGAAGTCTGCCAGCTCTTTTCCTGTGCACGGCAGGGACTTGGGCTTGCTGCTCCCCATCCGAACATGGCTGCTTCCAATGTCTGGGGAGCATGGTGGCAGCATGGGGTAAGAGTGACCTGCATCATGCGGAGTCCCCCACTGCTTGCAGCCCTGGGCTGGGGTCAGCACTGGCTCCACAGAGAGACCCTGTGCAGCAATTCAGCTGCAGTGCTGCGGCATGGGCTGGGCTGCCCTTATTTGCAGCTTTTTCTTGGGGGGAACAAAATAAAGAGCTTGGTCAGAGGGTGCTGGTTGGATGCTCCCCTTGGTGTGCTGGTGTCTCTCCATGGCCTGGAGGAGACCCACGAGCAGGGAGCATGGTGCCCAGGCTCAGTGTGTGCCTGGGGCTGTCTGCAGTCAAATGCTACGGATGTATTGAGTTCTGCATGTCCACCAACCCACTTGCATCCTCACACTGCTCCTCTCCTTTCTCCAGGTTCGTCCAGCTCCTGGACAGTGTCCTGTGTTACGTGATCCCCTTCCCTGAGGATAGCACCAGCACCTTCAATGCATTCAGGGTGAGTGTTTGCCGGTATCCCCTGGGATGGTGTCAGTAGGAGCATCTTGTCACAGGCCAGGCTGGTTATCCCAGGGCCGGTGGCATGTCCCCTTTGAACTGATGGGGACAGACCAGCCCAGGGCTCTTGCTGAGAGCTGCCATGCTGGGCATTACCAGAGAGCTGGAGGAGCTGAGCATCCCCTGTGACACTGGGGGCTGTGCTTGGGGAAGGGGAAACTGGGCACATGGTGGCAGGATCAGGCCTCTGATCATCCCTGCTCATCCCTTGCTAGAGCATGAAGCCGTTCCTGCTGCTGTCCAAGCAGAGCCCAGCCCTCATTGCCCATTGTCTCCAGTCCTCGGAGACCACCCCCCCTAACGCCCCACCGAGGCTGTGCATCAACCGGCACCTGGCCCGGGAGCACCGCGCCAAGCCTGCGCTGGACCCCAGCTGCAGGAACGCCGTGTTCACCCAGGTATGGCCACACTTCGCCCCATGCCGGGTACCTGCCAAGGCAGCATCGCTTGCCCCTGCTGCGTCTTATCCCCTTTCTGCTCTGCTCCTCTCCAGCTGTATGAAGGCCTCAGATCTCCCAAGAACAATCAGCTCCTGGACTACAGGTAGGTCTTTAGCATCACATTTGTGGGGTGTCACCTCCCTGGAGTGGGCTGCCAGGGCATGCCAGGTGCTGCTGGCTCTCTCGGAGGAGGGATGTACATGGGGCTATCGCTTCCTTTCAGGTGGCCCCTGAGCTACAACCAGTGGTGGGCGTGCAATTTTGTCACGGAGGGGATCATGGACAATGGTGAGAGCTCTCCCCTCCTGCCCCAGGCATCTCCCCTGGGCTTTCTTGTGTTGGGGTGCAGCTCAGTGGGCTGCCTGCTGCAGTGGGGTGCAGATGCTGTCCCAGCTGCTCTGTGGGAGGCAGTCCCGCTCTGCACACTTGGGGTGATCTCTGCATCTCTTCTGTGCTCCCACAGAGAGGGAGTGACTTGGCTGGATCCTGCAGCTCAGCATCTGGTCCCAGACATGTCAGGTATTAACCAGCCTTTGCCACCATTGCAGGCGGCGGTTTTCGGGACAGCCTGTCAGACATATCGGAGGAGCTGTGTCCCAGCTTGGACAATGTCCCTCTGCCCCTGCCCTTCTTCGTGCGCACATCCAACCAGGTTTGGCACCCCACTGTGTGCCTGTCACAGCTCTAGGGGGGCATACAGCAGAGCCTAGGGGCTTTTTGGGTGTTAGTTTTCTCTTAACGCTTGCAGGGCTATTGGCTGGGAAGGCTGTGCTTGTACCTGGGTGGTGAAGATCTTCTGGAGGGGTGTAAAGGACAGGAGAGGCCGGCCGAAGGGTGTTGAAGAGGGAGGCTGCAGGGGGTGACCATGCTGGGCTGGTTGCATCTGTGGCCATGGGTACTAAGCCTCTGTCCCGCAGGGTAACAGCAGCAGTGACACCAGGGGCATGTACGTCCCCAACCCCTCCTGCAAGGACTTCCCCAAATACGAGTGGATTGGGCAGTTGATGGGAGCAGCCCTGAGGAGCAAGGAGCTTCTGGTGAGCTTGACAGAGCCTTCCTGGCCAGTGAGGGGGCTCAGTGGGAACCACCATGTTTTGGGCAGAGAGGCTGCCCTCTGGTGAAGGAGAGGCACGGGGAGGACAGGCATCTCTGCTCCCTCTGGCAGGTGCTGTCTCTGCCAGCGCTGGTGTGGAAGCAGCTGGCAGGGGAGGAGGTCACCTGGAGCAAGGACTTCGCTTCTGTGGACTTGGAGCTGGTGAGCGTGGCCAGGGGCTGGCAGGGCTGTGCCGTGCTCTCCCATGGCTGCTCCGGCTCTGCCGTGATGGTGTTTGCTTGTTGGGGTTGCAGGTAAAGCTGCTGGAGGTGCTGGAGGGAGCGGACAGGGAAGCCTTTGAGTTCATGTTCGGCAGAGAACTGACCTACACAACCGTGCTGAGCGACGAGCGCACGGTGGAGCTGATCCCCAATGGCAGCAGCACCGTGGTGCGCTACGAGGACCGCAAGGAGTTCATCCGCCTGGTGCAGAGGGCTCGGCTGGAGGAGAGCAAGGAACAGGTAACTGCACTGCCTCCAAGGGGACCCTGCTCCTGTGGCAAGCCCTCCTAGTACCTGTGGGTTGGTGGCTGCAAAAACGTGTCCCAAATACGAGCTCCAGCTAGGCCATTCCTCCATGCATCCTGTGCTCAGGATGTCCATGAGCCCCAGGGATCCCCTTTGGGGTCCAACAGTCCCTGTCCCAAGTTCCCTGACTGGTTGCCCTGGGCTCAAACCCACCGCAGTGATGTGGGACCCCTGCTGTCTCCTCCCCAGATTGCAGCCATACGTGCTGGGCTGCTCCAAGTGGTGCCGCAGCCTGTGCTAGACCTGCTCACCTGGCAGCAGCTGGAGAAGAAGATCTGTGGGCACCCCGAGATCACAGTGGCTGAACTGCGGAAGTTCAGTAAGTGCCAGGACCAGCCCAAAGCTGCTCCCAGCCCTCTGCATGGGCAGGAGGCACCCTTGATGATGTTCATTCTGTGCATGCATTCTGCCCCATACTGAGTCATGGTTGTGGGGTGCCCAGGAGCCTGGGGGTGTGTGAGCCAGAGGGACCCTGGATAGGGATGCTTTAGGTTCAGTTGCAAACCCCACTGGTCCCCACTCTGGTCTCCCTGGTCCTTGGCCTCTGTGGGCAGAGGTGAGCGGGCACCCTGCAAACCAGGACCCCCATTTCTCCACCCACCTTTGTGCAGGGTGCTGGCCCCTCTCGGGGTTCTGGGGGTTCATGGAGAGTAGAGGGTCTCCTCTCCTGCCTCAGCTCTGAGCTCTCACAGAAGGGCAGGAGGGATGTGTCCTGTGTTAATTTGCTTTGCTGGGAAGTTCTAAGCTTTTGTGTGTTCCTCATTGCAGTCAGGTTTGAGGACTTTCCCTCTGATGACACCCGTGTCCAGACCTTCTTGGAGGCACTCAACAACTTCACCAGTGGTAAATGACCCCAAGCCTTTCCCTACTCTTCATGTGCAGTGGGGTGGGCCAGGGGACAGGGTACCCACTGCCCTGCACCCCGGTGATGCTCACTGGCGCTTCCCTGGGATTCGGCTGGGGTCATCCTGCCTGACCCTTCCTGGGCTACTGAGAGCATCTCTTAGCTTTGCCCTGTGCTCCCAGGCTCCTTCTGCAAGGGCAGACCTTGCCATGACAGCAGTGACTGGGGTGGTCTTGTCCCTGTCCCTGAGACCTGAACCTTGTCCTTCCCCTCAGAGGATCTCAGCCGCTTCCTCAAGTTTGTCACTGGCCAGAGCCGCCTCCCGGTTCAGATCACTGTCTTCCCTGAAAGGACAAAGTGAGTCTGTCCTGCCCAGGCTGGGGTCCCTGTGTGGTGCCGGGGTCTGACTCTCTCTCCTTTGTCCTAAGCTTGCACGCATTGGACCTGATGCCACACGCCTCCACATGCTCCTGTGCCTTCTTCTTGCCCAACTATTCCTCGTGAGTTGAGCTGGGGACGGGACAGGGACGTTCCCCCTTCCCCGGGGCCGGCCTCGGGGTCTCGTCCCAGTTTCCCCAGGTCCTGCCCCAGGGGACATCCAGGTGGGCGTGGGAAGGGAAGCGTGTAGCTCCCGGTGCCCGTCACGCCTGTGACCCAGTGTCCCCTCATCAGGCCCAAAGTCTGCGAGGAGCTGCTGCGGTTCGCCGTGTACAACTGCGTGACCATCGACACCGACAGGAACCCTTGGGATGAATGAGGCCCCCAGGTGCCTCGTGCCACGGGAGCTGCCCACTCCAGGGACCCTGGATTCAATAAAGCTGCAGGGCGGGATCCTGCCATCCTAGCCCAGGTCCTGTTTGTGTCTGTGCTTCTCGAGGACTGGGACTGGAGCATATGTGGCTAGTGCTGCAGCCGTGTGGGCCAGCATGGAGCTACCTGCTGGGTGCCACGCCAGCATGGGGTGCTGCAGGGCGGCAAGCAGGGCGTGCACACAGGGACTGTGGGTGCTGTGCCCTCCGTGGGCATGGTGTGCATAGGGAACATGGCTGCAAGCTGCCCCCCGATGCACCCCACAGGCTGTCCCCCCGCCGTGTACCCGGCAAGCTGCCCCCAATGCACCCCACAGCCTGCTCTGCCCCCTGCCTGCAGCGCCTCCTCCGGCCGCCTGGGGGCGCTGTGCCGCCGAGCCCCTCCCGCGGCCGGGCAGAGATCCATGACTCGGCGCTCCGCAGCCCAGGATCCTTCCTTCGGCTTTCCTCTCGCTGCACTGGCCGGTAGGAGCCGGTCGCAGCGAGGCGAAGAGGGGAATCGAGCCTATCGGCGCTCTGCCCCGCGATCGACCCGCTCGGTTCTCCGCGCGCATGCGTACTGCGCGCCGGCGCCGCCATTGCTGTCCTGTCAGTGAGGCGCTGGGAACCGGTGGCCGCCAGAGCGGAGGTAACGGCGAGGCGGGGGGGGCCCGGCGGCTCTCCACGGGCTGTGAGGGGCGCGGGGGAGGCGGGGAGCCGAGGCACGCCTCTGAGAAGCGCTGGCAGCTGAAGTTGGGCGAAGCTGAGCTGAGCCGGTCTTAGCCCGGCTCGGCTTGGCCTGGTCCGGGCCTGCCCGGTTCTGCCGTGGTTGAGCGAGGCCTTGCCCCTGTACTCCCTCTGCAGCATGGAGTTCCAGGCCGTGGTGATGGCAGCGGGAGGCGGTTCCCGTATGACGGACCTGACCTCCAGCATCCCGAAGCCGCTGCTCCCGGTGGGTAACCGGCCCCTGCTCTGGTACCCGCTGAACCTCCTGGAGCGCGCCGGCTTCGAAGGTGAGGCCCGGCGGTGTCCTGGGGCGGGAGTGGGGACGACATGCTCATCCTGGCCTCTGCGGGCTTCCCGTGGTCACCGTCACCACTCCCGTTTGTCGCCCCTTCTTGTTCTAATGCCTTGTCGCAGGTGCCCTGTTGATAGGAGTGGGTGCCGTAGCAGGACATCTCTACACTGGAGCTGTGCTGTTGGCCTGTGTCACATCCTTTCTTTAACTCCAGGCTGCGGCTCCGGTGCCAGTGACCTCTTCTCCCCTCACCAGTGCTTTTCCTGTCTTTGTGCTTTTCCCAACTTTGGTGTCTTCCCCAATGTTGTTAACTGTGAGTCCCTCATTCATTTGTTTTTCTGAATCATTAATGAGAGTAGTGTGAGAAGTGTGTCGGGTCTCTTGGGGCATCTATTGGTTTGTTGTTTCAGGCCGGCCTGAAGTTCGGCGTTACTTACTTTGTCTGAGGCATGTAGTACTTGTCATTGCAGCGTGGAGCCAGGTGCTGGGTTTTGGACAGAACATTGCAGGGGGAAGTGGCAGACCTGTAGTGCTCACCCTGCTCACCCGTGGGTCTTGTTTCATGGGAGGGTTCAAGTGGTATTTAGTACATGGTGAGGTTCTTTACTATTTTCTGGGATTAGGTTTTTGTTTACCTTTTGAGTGGTGAACCAAACTTTTCCATGGTGTTCCACCTACTACTTATAGAACTTTTTTCTGGCATCTTACTTGGCTCTGTTTTTTCATGTTTGTACTTGTCCTCTGTCTTCCTTCTTCTCTGTTTTTCTTTCTCCTGTGTGACTGTGTGATTATTCTATACTCCATCTCAAGAATATGGCCTTTTTCCTGACTACTTATTTTTTCTGTAGAGATGTAAAGATCAGCTCATGGTTATTCATGTCAACCTCATACTGTTTCAGTGTGAAGGAACAAAAGAAAGAGCAAACTCAAGACTTTGCCTCTATTTTGTTTAATGAAGAAACCCTTAAGAACTTTTTTTGCCTTGGAATTGCTTTTAGCCTGTTGTTAGTTGAAGTCTGCCTTCTGAATGTCTACTTTCTTTGACTGTTCTTCTGTCTTTTTTTTGCTAGGATCATGCTTTTATTCTGTGATGTGGATATAGGGGTAGCTAAAAGCTTGTCTGTAACCAGTCTTGTGCATTGTTTGACTCTTTATAACTATTCAGAAATAACCATTTCCACTTGATGCTCTTGACTGCTAGTAGATGGTGTTATGGTCAGATCTTTCTAATTTCTCACATGCAGCTCTTCAGCTCATCTACCCCCTATGAAAATTTGGATGTACAGGGTTGTATATGCAACTTCAGTAAGGAAACTGCCACCTTCCTGCCCTTCTCTTGCTTCTGCCCCCTGACCAATCTGTATGTTTCTGTGTTAATACTTCGGTGGCATGAATTCTCTCCTTGGATGCTAATTGTAAGTATTACATGAGGCTTTAGTTCCTTATACTTACTCATATTAGTAAGTAGGTGTTCCACAGTCTGATTCACTGCGTCCCTTCTGTTCCAACTGCAAATGCTTCATCTCTACTAATAAATATTAGGAGACGTTTGGCCAGCTCACCAGGTTTATGCTGAAGTGTGGGCTTATGACTTCCACCTGACACCAATTCCTTCTCTATTGGTCACTTTCCCCAATTTAAGATGTGCTTTCAATCTCTTTCTCTAGTTTCTTTAGCTTGGTTTGAATCCAAGTTGGCATCCAGTATGGGAGTGGGAGGGGAGCCCTCCAGTATCTTTGGTACCAAACTGCCACATGATTCTCATGTTTACAGTTCCTTCCTCTTTATTTGGGATGAGTTCAGTTTTGATTGATACAGATTTATTATTAGCATGTTTTCATCCTACCACAGGAGTTTCCTAGGCCGAGGGCTGTGTTATTTCCCACACTTCTCTGTTAAAATTGCACGTGGTGTTGCAATGTTATGGTGTTGGGGTTTTTTTGCAGGGTGACATATTTTAATTTCAGGGTTTGACTCCTGCTTTTCCTTCCAGTTCTTGTGGCTAGGGCGAAAGGTTTCTTGCTGTTTTGTTTTCTCAGTCTTGTCTTTGCAGAGCTTCTGTTCTCACATTGTTAATTTTGGAAAATATGCTTTCATGCCACTGATGACATCCTGCAAATATACATTTACCTTTTTTCTTTTGTAGATGGAATGAGTTTGTTGCTCCACTCTCTTGCCAAACTGGTGCTGAGAAATATTTTAACCACTGTAGTTGGGGGTGTTGTCCACAGAGGATGATGCAGGATCAGTGGGCAAAAGACAAAACTCTGAAGTGTTGGTGACATTAATGCAGGGTCTCATTGGTCTGGTTTAGGTCACTCACTGAAGACAGATGACATTTCTGTTCTGTCTTTCTGACTCATGACACTAGCATGCACTTGTCCCTTTCATAACAGCCCCCCACCCACACAAAGAAAGAGAGATTATTTTCACATTCAGGAGGAGTTTCTCTTTTGCAAAAGTCACTGTTGCCAAAAGGGTTTTCTTTGTTGTAGAACCAAGTCATGTTACTCAAGGATTTTAAAAGTTCTATCAGACTTTCTAAATAAAAAGTGAATGTATTCTGTTTGTGATTAAGATGGTATATTTTTTTGCTTGATTTCATCCCACTTTCCTCTGTCCTAGAGGTCATTGTGATTACAAGGAAGGAAATCCAAAAGATGTTAAACTTGGACACAAAAATGAAGCTGGATTTTGTGTGCATCAGTGACAACATGGACATGGGTACAGCAGATTCACTGAGGCATATTCACCAGAAAATTAAGGTATTACTGTCTTTTATTGAACTTGACTGGAAGACATTTGTTGATGATTTTTTTTTTTTTCATTGCAATTTAAGACCTGTCCCATGTAATGATATTGTGGGTAGCTGAGTTTCCTGATCTTCAGAAGAGTTGAATTTTGGAAAGGTTACCTCATGGGGAAACTCAAACAAAGACTCTAGATGGCTAGGATTGACAGCTGGGAAGGCTGGAGCCGATCCAGGCTGGGCACTGGCTGCTTGTTAGTCAGTGTTAGCTTTCTGGCAGGTTAATTACAAGGTTGTATTTGTTCATACAATTTTTGATACAATGTGCGATAGCCGTTGTCCACACAGTGCTTGGGGAAGTAGTTCTGCACAAATGTTCATCCTCATCCTTGCTTAGGCAATGCACTGATACTTAAGGAAGCTTGTGTTTGGTTCTTGGCCCTGCCACAGGCTCACCTGCGCCACTAGGCAAGTGACTTGCTCTGTGCTTCAGTTTTACGCTATTCCCATGCTTTTGCTGACTTGGTCATATGGTAAGCTCTTCGAGAAACAGTGCCCAAATGTGATAAAGGGGGCTGCTGTTCTAAGAAAAATGCCAGTTTATAGAATTTTAATTTCCAGCGGCACAATTAAAACACTCCCATGTAAAGCAGAAATGCTGCTTGGAGCTCTTACCATGATCTGGGATGGAATTTTTGTTTTGTTATTGTCATACACTGAATCTTTCTTGTTTGTTCCCTGTCTGTTTAGGCCATCTTAGCCAAATCGGCTGTTTAAATAAAGGTCACAACAGAACATCAATGGACTGTTTAAGTCCTGAGGTGTCTTTTTGTCTCTTTTTGAAGGTAATGAACTGCAGTATAACAGACTGTGTGTTCCCAAGAGAAAGACTCCAGTTGAGGCAAGATGAAACTTTCAGGCAAATATGGGTGTCTGGGTGGCGCAATGAGAGAGATTCTGCATGGGATTAATGCACAAACTAGAATAATTTAGGGGGCAAAGAGAAGATATAAAGAGGAAAAGCAAATCAGCAAAATCAGGTTAACTCAACTAAATGTTCCTGTCATGTGGAGAACCGCAATCAATCATAACTCAGTTTGGCAGTATTTTTTAAATATGTGCGTGCAAGTAAGGAAATATTTGTGCTCTGCAAATTGTGACCCCAGCCTTAACAGTTTTATTTCCTGATCAGAGCAATCAGTCTGGCTGTCCCTCTCTTTGGTAATCCAGGCAAGTTTGCTTAGGGGGAGGCCTGAGAGACAGCAGTAGAGCATGTGGGGTAAGAAAATAGGCTGTGTCTTCAGAGGCAGATGTTTCATTTATTTTTCAGAAAAAAAAAGGCTTAGAAAAGTTGAAAAACACACAACTTCTCCTCGGTCAGCTGCTGTGTATGAACGGCAGCAATTGCTCCTGCCCTTTTTATTCCATGTCTTGCTTGCCTGGCCAGAAAGGACAAAGTCGTCTCTTATTTGAAATAAGCCTATACCAAGTTCTTGAGCAGATTGCCGCACTGTGTATTTTGGAGTCATTCCTCTAGTAAATGCATACCACTGGTACACCTCTTACAGGGTATGCCCTCTCCCGTGAGGGAACTACCCTGTAGAGGTGGCTGAAAAGCTGCTGTATATTGGCTACGTCTATGGTGTAGCAGGAGAGGGATCTCGCTGAAGAATGCGTTTCTCTGGTGAAAACAGCTGCTGTTTGTGGCCATAATTTGCTGGCAGGCTTTTTGCAACCCATGCCAAAAGTCTGATGAGGAGTTTAAACTGGTTGCTGAAACTTCTGTTTGTCACAAATCGAGTTAGTTGCCCACAGACAGAAGACCAAGTACGCTCAATAAAAGCAAGGTAACGTAGCACAATATGGACACCTTGGCTGTGTGCAATGCAAGCAACATGGAATAAAGCCAAGATTATAAATGCACAGCAAGAAATACAACTAAGTCTAGTTGAACTGCTGATCACAAATTCTGGGATGTTCATAAATATTGAACCGGTCTAAAGCATAAAATCTCATGACTTGCTGCCTTCTCTGACATTTGATGGAGGGAGTTCCACCAGCACAGCATTGCTGCTTGCTGTGCCTTTTTGTTGTGTTGCACCTTGGCTAACGAAGCTCGATACTTTAAATATTATTGTCAATATCAGAGTTACAGAGTTGCATGCAGTAGTAGCATGAGAATACATACCTGCAAAGCCTGTAGTACTGAGGGAAGGTAGTTCGCGTTGTTGTTTTATTGCTTTTTGGTGCTGGCTTTTTTGGGGCAGGTAAGACTGACTGTCTTGGTTCACAAGCAACTGACTCTACCAGTCTTACTCTTACTTGGTTGTTCAGAAATACATGAGAGAAAAGGAAACCTGTTCAAGTTTTTGTTTGCTGTTCGCCCACTCTATACACAGAGGATTTTTTTTGACATCTTCAGGAGTTGGTACAGTAGGTGCGTGCTCTTTGCTCTACTGGAACTCTTGTTATTTTTGGCTGTGTCAGCCTACATCTGATTGACAAGGTAGCAGCTTCTTTAGGGTTTTATGTTCATTACAAGTCTGAATGTATCTTTTTCTTGGAACCTTCACTCAGTAACGTTACTATGCTAAACTTGATTCATAGACGGACCTGCTTGAGAAGTAATGAACAACAGACAACTTGGTCCCCTAACTTCCACTTTCTTGGTTCCTAGGCCTGGGTGTCAGTCTGGCCTGTTCATTACCAGTAGTGCTTTAACTGACTTGTGTGTTGGTTATTTGATTTGTTTTTATTTAAACATTCGATTCTGGGGTCTGAATAGCTAACACCATTAAATGGTTTGTCTTCACAACTCTACAACTGAGAACTGAGGCTTAACGAGATGAAGTAATTTACCTAGGATCATTAAAGAGATTCATAACAGTCCTGGAAACTAGACATGTGGCTCAAATCTCTCATGGCTTCGTACGTAAGATCATCTTCCTATACTGTGTGCATATCGCGTACTCTGTTTCCTCACCTTGAAAAAGCCAGCAGGACGAGAAATTAAACACAATTTGAAGCTGTTTTAAGTGCAAACTACCGAAATAGAAACGTCAGTAGAGCTGCAGTCTAATTTCTGAATCATGACTGTTGTAGTTTTTTCAGTGTGTGCTGGATTACTACTTTAAAAAGGTCCTCAATTTGGGTATGTGTCAGTCTAAATGTGAGTAACTGAAAAATCATTTTGCAGCATATGAAGTAGAAATTGATGGGGTTTTTTTTTCATGTTCATATTATTTTTTGTTTGGGTAATATAACACTTTTCAATGTTTTGCACTAAGTCCAGCAATTATGTTGTCAAAAAGCAAAAAGTGGGTATAGGAGTTACTCATTTATTTCTTCAATATTTTGTTTCATACAGGGATGTGACAACTATTGATCAGATCTTTTAATTAGTCTCCTCTGGACAATCCCAGCATTTCCCTAGAATGCTGTTGATTTCAGAATCCTGCTGTAGTCTGTGTGCCTTATGGCAGTTTCCATGGCTATCATTTTAATGTCCAGTCTTCGTTTCTTGATATACTTTTAATATCGCTGTCAGTTTTGTTCTTTTGGCTCTTTAAGTTCCCGGTTTTCTGCTCATCTTTTGCAGGACTGGTAATGAATGGCTTTTTAAAATACAAAAGTGAAGCTGCAAAGGTTTAATTCTTTTCTCATTTATGTATAGGATCAGAAATGGTAGAACATGGACTTCGTAGCCTCAGAGTTGATGGTACAATAATGCTCTTGTTGACACTGCAACTCTACTACCATAGAGATGTTTACAGGTTTCTGTCACCTCGTGATCTGTGCTGGTGAGACAGATCTCTGTCACTTTGTGATTTAGCCTAAACAGAGAAACAAGCCAGCCTTCCATGCCTGTAGGTTTGGATTGATGACCTTCTGTGGTCGTCAAGAGTGAAGAGAGCTCACCTATTCCAGATGGGGCCTTGGCAAGAGCATGGTATAAAGAGGAATTTAAGGTCTTTTGGAAAATGGTGCTCTGCGTCTGCAGCTGAGGAAACTCATTACAGGAACATAGATTTTATTTATTTATTTTAAATGCCTTCTGACTTAAATTTTCTTTCGATTGTTCCCACATGCAATTATAATAGAGTAATTCTCAAGTGATTTACTTAGTGAAAACTTCAGTACTTTTTGAGTTATTGCCTTACCTGCAGCATGGAAGTAAGACAAGTCCAGCAAGACTTAAAGGACACAAAAAGAGGCACTACCATGGATTTTTTCAGCTGAGTGCCTGTCAGTGTTTGAAAAGCCATGCAAAGTGGTGGAAAAAACTTTTTACTAAACCTCTTGAAGACAACAAAGGGCTATGATAAACCAAGCAACTTTGATGGATTGTAACAAGCAATGAATCAAGCAGCTATATCTCTAGGTTCCGAATCTATAAAACAGTACTGTCACACAATTTATTAAATCCAGTATCTTTATGTTGAACTTTTAAAATATTGCTGTATGCTCATGTCTGTTTTCAAGAATCATTGTTAATAATTACTTCGAAACTTCAGAAAATTATTTTTATGGATTAAATAATAAAGTCAGCACTCTCTAAGTCCAATAGGTAAATTCCACCTCATCCAATGTACACCAGTAAACACAGACTGTAAGCTCTTTAGGGCACAGTCTATGCTTGCTTTTGTCTCTGAAGGGCATATGTTTTAGTCTCCTGCTTTGGCTGGAGCCACATTGCTATTGTCTTAATCTATTATTTATATTAAAGAATATTCCTGACCTGTCAGGCAGTGCTTGAAATAAAAAAAAAATTAGTTGGCATAGGTGTAAAAAAATTATTTTTGTGTGAAATGTAAATCAAACTCTCTCCTTCATGAAATCTCATATTCCGCATCCATTTTTTTCTTCTGTTACTTTCTAATTCTACTCTTTTAAGATATCTTTCCTACTTTATGAATCACTTAGGCTGTTACTGGTCATGTTTCATCCATTACAGGCATGGGAGGCACACAGCCTTTGCACACTTTACTAAGGAGCCTGTAGAATTTGTAAGGGCAAAGAAATAACTTGCTTTCTTACGAGTCAGATTCTCTAAAGGGTAAACTTTCATTAGGGACAAATGAACAAACAATTTGGATGTCAGCATGGCTTAATCTAGCCCTGAGCATGAACAACTGAATACCTCTTCCACAGATGATGGGAAAACTAAACTTCCTCTGGATTTGTCTTTGTTTTTTCCTCACATATGGTGCTGCAAGATTAAGGGGTTTTAAAATGAGAGCAGTCTTTGACATTTTTAGTAAAACAGTGTGTTCAGTGTGCTGCTGTAAACTAAGGCTCATGTTACAGGTGTGACAGCAGGTGCTAAGGTATAATTTGATAACTTCCACCTTCCTGGTTTTATTTACTTTTATTTAGCATTTGAAGCTTCCTAACTGCCCAGAGCGGTGTGGAACAGGGTCTCTGTAAGAGGTGTGGTTTTTCTTCTTTTAAAATCATGTATAATGGCTTTCTCCTATATCACTAGTCCTTGTTTCTGGTTTTTGTTGGTAAGCAGTACTGGCTAGAGCATTCAGATGAGTTCAATCTGAATAATAGGGAAATTAGTAAGACTCTTGACAGTTGCAGTGCTGATATCTGATTTGCTTTCTATAATAGCAAGAGAAGAGATGTGAGTGCTGTGTGCTGCATGCCATGGTAGGAGATGATGTAGTTTTATTTTATAGGCAGCTCATCTTTCAGTGGTGATTTTTTTTTTTCCTAGAATTGTGGGTAGTAGCCTGCCTTCTTAAAAGTTAACTTATTTTAACGTCTTTTGAAATTTTATGTTATGGAAATCCCCGGCTTACTTAGGGAGGCTTTTCTTCTGTAGCTGGTGTTAGTGGACACATTTGTTTCAAGTCATAATGTAAAGTCTTCTGGCATGTCCATTGGGGCTTTTTAGTGGGGTTATTCCCTCCAATATGTTGCTCTGTGACTTCTTCAGTCCAGATTTATGTCTTCATTTGTTTGACTTCTGCTACTATTCTTAAAGGCCTTCTCTTGGTAGTTTAGTAGATTATTCACAGGACCAGTATGCAAAATATATGTGCCATGACCTGCCGTGTTATAGAACAGTAATAGTGTCAAGGCTTTGGTTGGTAACACAGAACTCAGGATTTTGGAGATTAGTAGCAAGAAATTGTGATAGGATCTAGAAGCCCAAGAGTAAATAGTAACGTCTTGGAATGTACCAGCTGAAATAGGGTGTTGGTGAGCAGCCACTGTGATGGAGGTGGGAAAGGTAAATGCAAGACTAGTATGTATTATATCAGGTAAAGTGTTTTGTTGGGGTTTTTTGTTTGGTTGTTTGGGTTTTTGTCTTTTTTTTTTTTTAATTTTAGAGATGAGAAATTAAGTCTATTCCTTAAGGTAATGGGAAGACTTTTTGCTTGAAACACTGCACAGGTGTTGTCATGGTCCATTTGGTGATGGACTCGTGATGTTCGTTTACCTTGATCTCGAAGTGCAAAATTAAGGCAACCAAAATGCCAAGGGGTTATAATTCAAGCAAACAGTGTTATTTTATTATTTTGCCCATAAAGTGGCACGCGATAGAGAAAGTGGAGAAAAAGGAAAGAAAAAGAAAAGGGGGAAAGAGGGTTGGCTACCACCAACAAGTCCCAAAGGCGTCCCTGTGGTCTCAGGCCCCGTAAGCAGCGTCCTGCCGGGTCTCCATCATGATCCTTTGGTAGGGAGATCTCAGTGATGTTCATTTGGGAATCATCTTTTCTCCAAGTCCCTGATGGCGATGTTCAGGCAAATACTGTTCTTCGGACCGACTCCTACAGATGTGGAACTCAAATGCATCAAATGCAGAACAAACACTAGACAAGGAAATAAGGTGTTCAGAGCAGAATATAATTTGGTTTAAATTTGCTTTGGGAAAGCATAGGCTGAAACTTGCAGAATGGTTTTAATCAGAGCAGAAAAAGATTTCAAAACAGTCTTCCAGAAGGAGTAATCAAGACAAAAATCCCCTAACTTCATACTGGAGTGAGAAGCTCCTTTTGTTGTGTGGCTTGTTTTCTTTTGTTGTTGTTGGTTGGTTTGTTCGGAGCTTTTTTAAAAATAAATTAAGTAATGTGATACCTAGAATGGCAGGAGGCTAAATTCTGCATTGGGAAACCTCTTTGAGAACTGTATTTTTGTGACCTGCTGCTCATACCATTCATCAAACTGCTGCAGACCTTTTTGTGGGTTGTAAATTATCATTGACGGGGGCGGGGAGGGGGAAGGCGGGGAGTGTCACTGTATTTTACAAATGAATTCCTCTGAAATTTAGGCATCTCTAATATTTGACCGTTTTGTTGTTTGTGCCAAATTCTACCAGACCCAGACAGCTGCTGGCTGGTGCTGCCTCCCAGGCTGGGTCCTCTCCAGGCAGCATTTTGAGAAACCTGGTTAAATCGTGAATCTGTGTTTCAGGCTGAAACAGGAGGTAGATTGTGGGTGCCTGGATCAAGCATTTGTCTTCACCGAGTCTATATTATTTTCATCTTCTGTTAAGCATTTTTCTCCCTTGTGTCACTCAGCTATACTCCAGCCAATGATTAAAATGTGATGTTCCAGCAGAGTAACAGCAATGGAACAATTTCACATTTTCCTTCCTTGATGAGCCCTTAGTTGTGTTAATGGAAGCCCTGACTAATATGGTGTGACTTAATCAGCATGTCTTCTGCTGCTATCACTGGTGAGTGCTTGCATATGAAATGTTTCGTCTCAGGTGGTCCACCTCATTTTCTCAGTTTTAAGAAGAAAGATTTGAAAGGAATACAGCTCTTAAAAAGCAAAGCAAAACAAACCCTAAAAAGCTACCAAAAAGAAGAAGGAAAAACCAACTTTCTTTGAACAAATAAACAAAGATTGAAACTCCAGATTCTCTTGGTATGTGCATCTTTGGGAGCCATGTTGTGGAAAGTGTGATGTCACGGTGGTGGTCTGTGTGCTGCTGAGGGTCACTGATCCGTGGAGCCTTGGACGGCATGGCTAAGCGCTTCGCTTCCTCTGTTGAAAAATCTCCTCTCCAAACACATGATGTAAGTAAGCTTGCTGTAACGGCTGGAAGTGGAATCTGAATCTTTTTGGTACAGCTCAGTAGAGTTTGGTGAGCATGGAAAGAAAAACTTCGGTCCTTGTAATATATAGTTTTGTATTTTTTGTGCTGTCAGTGGAAATTTAAAAAAAACCAAGTGAAATTCATTTGTAAGAGACAAGGTCTCTCTCCGTGAAAGACTTAATTAAATATTCTGTTAATCTATTTTTAAAACAATAAAATTAATTTCATCAGGTTTTTTCAGCAGACGTGGTGGAAAATACTGTTTACTTGAGTGTTTAAAATGCAAATAAAAGCTGCTGTCTTTTTTTTTTTTTTTAATTCCACCTTTCACCATGTTGTTAGTGATGCATTGGAAAAAAAGGTGTATCGGATGGCAGTTCACAGGGTCTGTAACTTATTGTTTCCTTCTCTGCCTCTGATTGAAAGCTGCCACCATTGAGACACTAGGCAAAATTAATTGTGGATTGCATGCCCAAGGTCCATTTGCAAGGCCCAGCTGATTGCCTGAGTAGGCAGCAGCTCTGCTGGCAGGCGATGGTGCTGGTGATGTTGCTGGAAAGATACAGCGCTGCCTGACTGTGTGTTTGATGAATGTGTTCAGGACTTTGATCTTTATTTTTCCTGGCAGGGTAAGAGTTAGAGAATTCAACAGTTGTTGGCTGCTTGTTTTTGATTTTTTTTTTTAAGTTAGTCAGCTTTAGAAGAATGTAGCTAATTAAATTAATCATTTTGCTGCCAGGCTTTACTATGTATCAGGGTTAAAACACCGGAAGTTTGAATGAGGCAATTAGCTCTGGAGCGTAGGATCAGGAGTGGTTATTAGAGCATTTGCTATTCTGCAAGTTGTTGGCTAAAGAGGATGTCTTCCATTATACACGCAGGCAAAAAACCACATGAAGACCTCAGGTGTTCTGCAAGAAGAGTTGTTGACAGACCTGAGATACCGGTCAATTTTAGCCGTTGCATCTCCCACTGTGTGTCCTTATCCTTTTCATGCTGGTGGCAGCTCGAGGCCTGTGCTCATTATGTTAACCAATACCTCTTGTTTCGGTGTAATAGTTGATTGTCAGCATTTCTCCTGGATTACAGTATATGTTTTCATTTAGACCCTATGTGGTTTCTGATGAATTACACAAATTCAGCCTATTCTAGCTGCAGACATAGTAAGCTCTTTGCACATGTATGTAGTTGATGTAGTTTGTTTAAAAACACCAGGTAAAAATCTTTTCCTGTTTTGCGTTAGCTACTACTAATTTTATTTTTTTGCGAGTGAAATTATTTTGTAAATCATCTTTAATTTTCTCTGTTTGAAGTATATACAGTCTTGTGTAAATAACTTGCTGTGCTATGTGTTGAGGGAAAATTACAAGTTTAGTGAAAGTAATATCAAAAAACATTTTGCATTTTTTCCTTAATAACATTTTCATGGGCACATGAAGGCAAAGAAGAGTTAAATGTCCATTATTATCATCATCGCCTTTTGTCAGGCATAGGTAACCTTTTACATTAATAAGTCAATCTCGAGTTTATAGTTTTCAAAATCATTCTATGATGAATGTTCAAAGAAGTGCAAAGTCTGTGTGAAATGAATTTGTGCATCTTATTTCCAAAGACAGAGTAAAGTAATAAGAGTGTGGGGGGTAAAAAGTCAGTGTCCTCCAGCTGCTGCCTTTCCTTGGTGTTGTCAGTGGAGAGGCCAAAGCCCTGTGGTGTGTGTGAGCCTTAAAAACAAAACTGTCCCCATGCCTGGCAGAGGGTGTGAAGGGTGGTGTGAAGACATCACTGATGTCAGTGTCAGCCTGGACTCCATGGAGCAGGAGCTGGGTAGGGATCTCTTTGGTGTTCCTGGATAATGTTCTTGTTTTAAATGTTAAGTCACTATCTAGTCTGATGTTTTAATAAGTTTGGGCTTGTAATTGGCAATGTCCTTGGCCTTTCCCCATGAGACCCAAGGCCTCCCTGGCTTTGTGTAGGGTGAGACTTGCAAGGAGGCATTCACTGATTATTTGCACTTTTTTTTTGGAATAACATTCATTCCCTGCTGTCTGAAGCCTTTCTGCTTTGTTTCTAGCCTGCATGATTTCAACTTTTCTATTTTTTCCATGTTTGGATCTTAGCAGCCCTTCCCTCACTGGAAGCTGGGGCATTTCAAGGCAAATTTTGGGCTGTACAGCTGTCACGGTTGCGCTGTCACAGGTGACAGTCCTTTGTGAGTATTCATCCTTTGAAACAGAAAATGGAATTGTTTAGATCAAATGTAATTGTATGTGTTGGCCTAAGTACATAGATCCAGGTATGGGGGAGTGTGGGAGGGAGCAGATGCCAAACGTCAGCCTGGGGAGTTACTGTGCTAGAGAGAGTTTTTCCCTGGCTTTGCAGCCTGGTACGGTAGTGTAACGTTAGTAATAGAAAGCGGTACTGTGAAGAGCACAGGATGTCCCAGAGCTGGTCCCTTTGCTCAGCATTGTTGAAAGCCATGGTGAAGATCAATGGACTTGTAGGATGTTGGAATTTAATTTTGCATTTTTGTCATGTTATGTTCTACAGGAAAAAACACTAGAACAAAGCTAATCAGGTTTCACGTGTGTGGACACTTGGTTCAGTGAGGCTGGTGTGAGGTGGCAGTGCCACTGAACTGAGTTTGGCAGTGACTGCACAGCAGATTAGCGCTTGGGTTTTCTGTTGGAGCGGAGTTGAAACTGGGGTTTGTGTAATGACTTGGCTTGACCTTGGAAAGAATTGCATGTTTGTTTGTTTGTTTTCTTTTCTTTTAAAGATCATGCTGATACTAGTGCAGACTGATTCCTGAAGACACATGCTGTGTATGTCTTGGTTTTCATTTATAGTCTGGTTTGAGACTGCAAGGAACCATTATGATCCTCTAAGCTGTAAGGGAATTTGCACCTGGTAATTAGGGCTGTTAGCTCCAAAACTTATGGACGACTTAGTGAATGTGTTTCTGAAAGATAGCAAGTCTTTATTCATACGTTCTAGTAGGTGAAGAGTCTTTTATATCCTTTGGTATTTTATTCCAGATCATATTTATTCTCCTTAAAACACTTTGCCTTTTATTTCTACATTGAACACTGATTTGTAGCCACTGAATCGAGTCATGCCTGCTTTTTGTTGTGTTGCTGAGATCTTCTGCTCTTTAGGTAATTGCAGGCTGTGGGCAAAGGCCTTCTTTCTCTTCAATAAGTTGAGCCGGTTGAGCTCCATTAGGACTACTTTTTATTATTATTGTTTGGATGACTACAGCACCTGACTGCCTAAGGCTCTGCTTACATTAAGTGTTAAGCCTGGACTTGAGCTCTGGGCTTTGGCAGCAAGCCTGCTGTGCTGCTGCTGTTGAGATTGGAGCCTGACTGTAGCATTCTCCTTTCTGTTCATGTGAAGCAGAGTCCAAGATCAGCTGCACAGCAGGTCTGGTGGTGCTGCCATCCAGGTAGTCCTGGAAACCTGCCTTCCAGGAATGGGAGTGACGAGGAGAGTGCCATTTGCTTCTGGAGTTCTTCTGCCTGTGAAGAAGGGATCTGTTTGTGCAGCATGTTGAGCCAGGGGAGAATTCAACTTGCCAGGCTCACCCTCCGTGAACTGGTGAATTCAGGGTTCGGGTTATGGGGTGCTCCCCTGAGCTCTTGCACACGTGATTCTCTTGAGTGGTGCGCACTTTCTGGATGCCTTTAGATGGGGATAAAGCAGTCTCCTCTGTGGCATGCCTAGGGTCTGGATGTAGACACAGGAGATGATGCCTGACCTCAAACAAATGAGAGACCCTAACAAGGCAGGATAATGTGTGTCAGTGTATCAGTCTGGTGCCCCAGCACACTGATAGCCTGATAATTGTCAGTTTTCTGTAAGTATAAGGGTACCAGATTTTTATTTTTATTTTTTTTAAATAAAACAGCAGAGCCTAAAACTACATCCTTTGGAAGACACAACTAGGTAATAGAGCTGGCATCCTTTATTGATGTAAGGCAGAAGTAGACTTGGCAAGTGAAGGGTGAGTTGAAGGGATAGGCTATTAAAGGGAGGGTAAACAACTTGTACTTGATGTGACAGAAAATGGAACCAGTGAAGCAGGGTGATGTGGTTGGAGGAGGAAGCTGGGAAAATGATCTTTGGAGTACTGTGTGAGTAGGACAAAATTGCATTAGTCAAAACCATAGGAGAATGTGGTTTGCAATGCTTATGTTCCAGACCAGAAAGTTTACTATTCAGTGTCATAAGATCAAAGTCTTGCTTTGAAAACATTCTTAATAAGCTTATGAACTTGTGTTCATCTCTAAACTTCTGCTTTTTTTTGCTGATAACTGTAAATTACCCTTTTCCACCCCATGTGTCAGTTTGAGCAACAGGTAATGAGACTTCCTCCTGGGAGGAGACAGGATGCCTTCCAGGCCTGAATATCTTTCTTGTTCCTAGCTTATATGTATGTAAATTAAAAAATATTGATTTTGGATGGTAGCTCTTGAGATACAAAGATAACCCCAGTAGCATCATATGGCTCATCCTATGCATTGTATCAGATGGGATCATACAATGAAAACACCATTTTAGGTTAAGTCTCCTCCCCAGCTTCTGGCATCTTTCTTCCAGCTTTCTTTGAGAAGATAAACAGTGATGCTGACAGGTTATGTATGTGAAGGCATTCACATTGCCTTAAGATATCCTCACCTGATGAATTCAGGGCCATCCAAGAAATTAGAAGAGACTCCCTTGGCTCCCACATTAGGCTTTTCTGTTTTCTTTTTTTTTTTTTAAGAAAAAAGAAGCCTCTTTCATGTTACTGTCTCAATTTAAAAAAAAAAAGTTTATTCCGTCTTTTAATGAGGAGGGGTTGCTGCTGGATTTCAGATTGAGGGAGATCCTGTGCCTCCACTGCCCTCTGTCCTTAGAAGAGTTATGAAGGTGCTGGTCTGCAGCAAACTTGCTGCTGCAGGGTGAGGGCACAGTAGGTAAATGCTTCATGTCTGCTAACAAAGTATTAAATCATGATTTTCTTCTGAATCTTGCTATCAAGGACATTACAAAAGCAGAATTCCCAGCCAAAGGCAGCCATTTCAGTTGGTAGCTAACAAGATCCTACAAACATCAAAAAATAAATGAGGTTCCCTGCTCCAGTTACAACAGCAGCTATAGAGCTTCAAAGAGGTCACAGGTGTGGAAATTGGAGGACTCTTAATGGAGATGGAGATAAAAAGGGATTCTCTAAAGCCTTGGATGTGAGTTTCTAATCTGAAGAGTGGTGAGTAATGCAATTGCTAGGAGGTGTCTTTGGCTTTGCCTGGAGCATGCTAACAAGCAATCAAAACGCTTGCCCACAGCCAAACTGTTCTTTCTCTTTCCACTCTTTAAAATAATAAAACCACTACACGCAAACCCCACTGTTAATGCAACATGTGGGTGAAGTTCCAGGCTATTGTGTATAAAACTCTTGGTCTTAATTCCAGCAGTAATTATAACTTGTTCCTCTCTCCTCTGTTGTATGGTGACACTGCAGGAAGTGATGCAAAGTTCTCTGTTTGTGCTTGTGTTAACTTAGGCTGAGTGTAGGAACAGAGTCTATCTAATCTCTTGTTTTTTGGGTTTTTTTTTTTTGTTTTCTTTTCCTGTCAAAGTCTCATCTGTAATACTGTGCCATTGGAAACTTCTGGCATTTAACTTCAGTGTTTTGTCTGTCTTCAGTTCTAGGACCTTGTTCTACTGCTGGTGGATATTTTGCTTCTTTTCTGTTTATAATGCAATCTGACATTTGTTTTCCTCTTTCTCTTGAGGCTGATTTTGTTCAAATTAGAGATTTCCTTGCAACACATGTTTTCTCATTTTCTAGTCTGCAGGTTTTGAGGCCCTCAGCAGTTTAGGCTACGAGGTCCTGCCCTTGTCTATACTTGATAGAAAAAGCATAGTGAATACCACTAAAAAAAATCATCATTTGCTGCCAGCTATTTGTGGTAACCTTGATATCTCCTGTTTGAACAGAAGGGATCCAGCAATAATTGCTGAATATAAAAGAGTTTTTAGCATTGCCTTTGTACGCAGGGTGTGAGAAAGTCCAAGGCTTTTTATTTATGCTGGTATATTACACCATATAATTGCATCCATCTTTTGATCTGTGGCATGAATTAGTTCCATTGAAAACATGTTTTCTATTTTTAAATTGGTTGTCTTGAACTGAGTTCTTGAAACATTCTGCTTTTTGGTCTTGTTTTTGCGTAGATTTTCCATATTGTACTGGGTTTAATATAATTGTTGACATGTTGGTTTTGAGGTTTTTTTCTTTACGTTTTTTTTTCCCCTCTATTTTATATAAATCTCTTGATGTTTTGTATTACACTGTTGTATTTATCCAGATTGAATATGTAAGTTATCTCATAATACCCAGTTTGGAAATATTTGACGGTGAAGCGCTGTTAGCCAGGGTTAGAAAGGGAGGGCAGAGATTCGGTGGCCTCAAGTGCTGTGTTTCCATACTAGGCTGACCAGTCTGTGTTCAGCGATGGCTGGACTGGAAGCCCAGGGCTCCATCCATGGTCAGCAGGGACAGAGAAACATCTTGAAACTCAGATCATAGGTGGGATGATCTCTGCAGGACCTCATTTTTCTCTACTGATCGGCAGCTGAGCCTAAATTCTGAACTTGAGAGTGCATAAATTGCAAATCTGAGGTTAAATGGAATTACTGAGGCCCAGGTGACCCTTCCAAGGAGTGTCTTATTCTCCTTGTCTTTTCTGTTGCTCTTGTGATGCTCACAAAAACGTGAGGTGTTCTACCAGCAAGCTGGGGCCGCTCTCCCTACACCTGCATAACACTGCGGTGTTTCCTTGTGTCCCTCTACCCAAAGGCATTTGCTGTTCACTTTTGTTCTGCTTGATGGTATTTTCACCTGGTCTGTGCAGCAGCTTCTGTGGTAGAGCCGTGATCTGTGACAAGGGCTCCTCGGTGTCTTTAAAGTGGTAAACAGAATGGTACATGCCAAGTTTGGCAGAGTAGGAAAATGCCAGAAATTCCAAGCATTTGTTCCATGCTCCGTCCATTAGACGGTCCTTCCTTAGTTAAGGCCCTTGCCGTGTCCTTCCCGTGGTTGTAATGGGTGTTGAGAGTGCGTTTGTGTGTGCATTTGCCTTCCTTTGCAGTGGTTCTGCTTGGGGTGTGTGCTTGCTGGGGTTTTTTTTAATCAGTTCATGTTGATTCTTATCGCCTGTTTGTATAATAGTTTGGGGTTGATGTAATCATTGTTACATGTATTTCATTAAGAGGTGTATGTGTGTGTACCTAGGTGTTTGCATAATTCATGAAGTCAAGTATGTTCATATACCCCTTGTTAGCACATAAGGGTATGCAGTAAGTACATAGTTCTCTTCTTCGTGTCAGTGGCTCATTGGGAAAGGTGCACTGTATTTATTTGGCATGTATAATATATATGTAAAAAACCCCCACAAGCTCTACCATTTATTTTCTTTCTTCTACACCCACCCTAAAAACGTAAAGAAAAACACACACTTCTGCTAGGTCTCTAGGATGGTTTATTTTTTCATTCAGCCATTAGTTTATTCGTTCAGGAGTTGTACACTGGAAAAAAGTGCATCCATTAGACAGTGAGGGCTTTATTTATGAGGGGGGTGGTGTTTCAAAGGGGAGGCTGTCAGGTCCCAAAAGAGCCTTTCATGGTGTATTCTCAGCGTGCTTCTGAGGCCACTGCTCTGCTCATCAGGAGGAGAGACAGAAATGTGGGTTTTACAGAGCAAGTGTGTGTTTCACTGGTCCCTGCGCTCACTGACGTTTATTTACATATTGGGAGAGTAAATGGGTAGAACAGATGGCAACCAGACATTTGGGGGTTCTGTTCCCGTATGCTCCTCAGGGGTCTTGCATTCAGTTTTTGCAAAAAGCTTGTCCTGTAGTGAGGAGAAAAAAACCCAGGAGCCTGCTCGCAACTATGAAATGCTTGTTGGGTTTTTGCTGTAGTGACAGATTAAAACTTTTAGTAAAATGTGAAATAATTAAAAGGTGTGTTTTACAAGTCCAGATAATTGTTCCTTAGGATAAGTCCATTGGTGTGTCTCTCTCATTATTTTTTATTTTGACCACTGGAGTGAATGCGTTGAGATTTGAAGCCGGAGATCTCTTCCTTCTTCAAACTGAGTTTGAAAAGTACAGGTCTATGTATATGGGTCTTAGATACCTTTTGGCCTTTTCTGCAAATATTGTAACTCACTTGTGCTCTTGTAAAACCAGAATATCTGAAAATTTTGCAGGATTTTCCAAGATAGTTAATATGTGTTTCTTCACTATTTACAGCTATGAAGAGAGATACTTACTTCCATGCCAAGTTGAATTTTTTTTCTTACTTTCCTTGTGCACACTGGAATGTTGGAGCAGGACTGCTACAGTGTGCTGGGCAGCTTGCTTTAGTGGGTTTGTTTTCTTTTTTTTTTTTTTTTCCTTCCAATGTGTGCATGTCATTTGTCTTAGAGAAGTGATATTTAAAGCACTTCTCCTGGGCAAAACCGTAATATAAAATACTTATTTTGAAAATATGTTAAAAGGGGAATAAATCGAATGAAAATTGAAGAGCTTGACCTTTTGCACAGCATGGCAAATTAGCAGCTCTAAGAGTTTGTGAGGTGATGAATTCCAACAACTTATTGGTAAACACATGAAACTGCCCAGCATGTGTAGGAGAACCTGTCAAATAATGTAAATACCAGACCTCAGTTAGTTTCACCTACAATGTGGAATCTCCTCGTATTAGATAAAGTCTGTAAATCAAACCTTTCTATAATAAACCTTCCTGTAATAAAAGGTTGGTGCTGAACTAGTTCGCTTTGAACCAAGGTGGTTTTCAAAAGTAAAAGTAGAATTACTGATCCTCCTTGAGTTAATCAACTCAGATTTTACCAAGTGTTTTCTAGTGCCATTCTCATTAAATAATGTTTTTTAAAAAGACAAAACTAGGAAGCCAAGTCATGCTCTGCAGGGAGGCCTACCATGGTAAATGGTAGCACAGAAAGTGAAAATGTTAAATGTCAAGAAAGAAACACTATCTTCTTGAGACATGTTTAGAAGGTTGATCATTAACAAAAAATAAAGTGGAAACTTGCTACTTTTCTGTAGGCCATGCTGTGCAAATATTATGTTAGGATTAGTTTAAATGAAGATAATTGCTGAACTGGTAGATTTTTGGCAGTATATTCCACAACCCACGTGAAATACAGAAAATTGTTTCTAATTGAGAGTTTTTAGCCAGAGTATATTGATAGTGTGTGTGGTTAATGAAGCTGCTATGTCTCACTCAATATGTGACAATGTTTCTGTGATATATGCAGCAGTACTGTTAAATACTTTGTAAGGCACTTTGGAATCCTTTGAGATCAAAATTAAATACAAGCCTGTTATTAAATAGGACCTAACTTTTATTTTTTCCTTTTTTTTTTCTTTTTTTTTTCCTAATATGGGGTATTGCTGGTTTTAGGATATGTATCTCTAAACTGAGCCCACCATCGCAGTGCAATTACTGAGTAAATCACATCCTAAATAGTCTTTGCTTTTTTTTCCCCTGATAAAATAACATAGTTTAAATATCTTTTCCAGTGGTTTGTAGCCAGATGCAACGTCAGCTAAAAAGATTTCTTCAGAAAGATTTCCGTTCTACATCATTATGTAACTAAAAGTAGCTGTTGTGAATACTACAGAATTTCATGGCAGTCTTGAAAGCCATGGCTTCTGTGTCCTGGTTCCTTCCCTTAGGAGCAGATGATGGCAGTTTAGATGGTCACGTATTCTTTATGGTCCAGAGCCGGATAAACATTAACCGAATAATTAATTTGGTAACAGCACGACGCAAGAAAAGTGAACTAGTAAAACCCAGTAACTATTTTTGGCAAAGTATGGCAGACCAACAAAAAACCCGGATGTATCTGTTGTTATCTCATCAAATACTAATGCATGTGTGGTCATTTGTATCTCTGAAGGGTTTGGGTTGTTTTTTCTTCTTTGGCAGACTGATGTCTTGGTGTTGAGCTGCGATCTGATCACAGATGTTGATTTATATAAAGTTGTGGATCTCTTTCGGACACATGATGCTACTCTCTCCATGTTGATGAAGAGAACTCATGAACCCACAGAAGGGGTACCAGGACAGAAAGGGAAAAAAAAGCCAGGTATGTAGATAGGAATACATATATTTACTTGTTAATAAATTATAGAGAAACCACTAGTATGTATGATATGTTTAGTTATCAGTCCCAGAGTGAAAGAAAAAAAAAAGGTACAGATACCTATTTTTCCTCAGATTCCCTGGTGGGGGTGTGACTTGTTTTTTTTCCAGCTCAGAATTAAGTATTAGACACGTGTAATCTTGCAGGCTATGATCCAAAGCTCACAAGAGTTAAGGGAAAAGCTCCAGGTGACTTCAGTGAGTTTTGGATCAAGCCCTAAATTTTTGTTGCATATGAACATTAAAACCGTTAGATTTTTCAAGAGCGCTAAGCATCAGCCAGATTATAGCTGGGAATTTTACCACTGACTGAGGACCAGCACTAGATGGGTAACAAATACTTCTAGAAATTCTCCCCTCTCATGTACTGGATTACTGCTCTGAGATCACATCCAGGAGTGTTTTTGCTGGGCGAAACTCCCATTGATTTCAAGGACTTGGTTAGATGCTTATCTTGTCCCTCTTACCATAAAATCTTAGTTAGTGCCTTGTAATCTTTAATGTATCTGTTCTCACAACACTGCTGTAAGGCAGGGCAGGGCTGTGATCCCCATTTTACTCATATGCTAAAAGTACTAAGTACCATATAGTTGTTCCCATACCATACCTCTCTTTTTCTTTTAATGATACCTGTTAAATTGCTGAGGCTTGATTATTGCCAGCACAGTGGGTCCATGATTAAAGCTCAGAGGCATTACAGTAAAACGAATACGAAAGCACAGCTTCAAACTGTTTGAGAGTGGAGTGAAATACAAGCCAACAGTTGGACTATGTGTGTGTCTGAAAGCGGAGGAAATGTGTTTTTTAAAAGCAAGCTGCTTAGGCTCTGCATGAAAAGATTTTTCTGGAGCAAAGTAACAGTTGTAGGGCTGAAAGCATTTAGGACTTGGGCTCTCAAACAGCTCTAAAACCCCCTGTTTTTGGAAAGGCAATTTAAGTGATAATGGCACATAAAACTTTGTCAGGAGCACAACTACAGCCATGGAGTTGAGCATTCAGGAGTTATAAACTAATGCGTCTATGGTTAAACATCATAGAGCTGCCCAGTATGTGAGCTCTGAGCACACGGTGGGGGGCAAGGAGGTTTATGAGGATAAACAAGATCATATGAAGACTCTTGGCAAGTGTAAACACATTAGGTTGCACATGCATTCTTAATTTGCTTGGTTTTTAATGTTTGTGTGCTTGACTTTGTAGCAATCTTCCTACATGTTAGAATTTGTGTATGATTTCTCAGATCTGTAAAAGATTGAACTCAAAAACATTAAAATTCCATGACGTGAAAGTGTTTTGACACCCACAGTGTTTTTCTGTGGAGCTGGGTGCTCAGGCCTCTCACTGGAGGCTATTGAGCTGTCATGGGCAGCACTAGCAAGTTGTTTTCTATGAACTGCCTGGGGTAAGACGTGGACCCTACCAGACCTTTTTCAGTCATTTACTAAAAGCAGGGTAGTGCCAAGTATGAGGCATTTTGGGTTCTTCTCCAGGTGCTGGAGGGGGGCACTACATTTGAGGGAGCACGCACCCTCCTGCCTTTTTTCCTTACTTGACTGAATGCACACTGTTGCTGTCAAGTCATCCCTGTCTCTTTTTCCATGCTTACTTCTTGCCACCACCAGCCTTCATTCTCATTCTCTTTGCTTAGTCTCCTCCTTCAAGTAGCCTTGTCAAGAGTCCAGCTTCTCTTTTTCATCTATTCCTCTTTTCTTTTATACCAATCCCATCCCCTGTTCTACTTCTGACTTCTCATCTTGACCTGCTTAATTTATCTGCCCGTAGTCACCTGTTTTCTTCTCTCCTGATTCCTGTCCAGTGTTCTTTCATGCACAGTCCCAATTTCTACCAGTTTTCAAGCACTATTTTCTCTCCCTTCCAGTTTGTTTTGCAGAGTCCTTGTTGTTATCCTGTTCTTCCCCCTCACCCTTGTAGCTTCTAAGTTTTATTTCCTTTTAAAAAACATGTTGCAAAACCACAAGAAGCTCTTTCCCCTGGAGCAGTCATCACAGCATGGCTGTGGAGCCTCATGGCTTGTGTGCTTTGCTCATACCACCTGATGGTACAGAAGACCTTAGCTGGCACCTACTATTTGATAAGTTCTAGGAGCTGAGGAATTGAAACAACCTTTCCTTAAGAATAAAATATGCAGACATTTTTGCAGCAGAAATAGAAGTATTGAAAGACCACATGAAATTGCAGTTTTTCAAAGATTTATATTGGAGTCAGATGGTAAAAAGTACACTCCTGATACGCAGGTTGGCAGCGCTTACTGACTGTCATGCTGCTTCTCTGAAGAATTGGAATACCAGAGCTTTTAAAGGGAAGGGCCACCTAACTGTTTCAGCTGAGGATAACCACTTTTAAAAAATTTCTTTAGCCTTAGAAGAAGCACAACTGTTTTTGCTGAAGTTTTCCAAATGTTCCTCTTAAGGCAGACACCATTGGAAATTTCATCCCAAACAGTTAAAATTTGATGAAGCTTGTAGGCAACTGAAGGGAAGATAACAAGGAATGTGTCAGGCAGATTCCGTAGCGTGTGGCACTATCAACTCCTCTAAATCATGACAGTTCCATGTTTCTGTATACTTGTACTGTACTCTTCAAGTGTTAGTATTAGGAAATGGATCCTTAGCCCTGACAAGCCACTAGAAATACTTGCAGCTTTACTTATTGTTTCACTGGTCCTACGAATTCAATAATTTTTGGAGAAGGAGCAACAAGACTTTTATCTTGCATGTGCCATGGAATCCAATACAAAGTCTTTGCTTTTGGGGTTATTATTAAACATTCAAGAACTGTGATATAAGGAACATTTTTTAAAATTAGCATGAATTGCAGTGTTATGCAGCTATAAATTCATACTGATGGTTTCCTGAAATGCTTAATATAACTCAGCTGCAACTTATAGGGTGAAGTTCATTAGCTTTTATACTTGGGCAATCAAATATGGATGACAATAAGCTCATTGGCTTTTTTAATTGAGGCATGGCAATAAAAAAAAGCAGTGTGTTAGTGACTGGTAGTAACCCAAATAAACAGAGTGTGTCAGGAATTCAAACACCCAGAATGGAACCATGTGCTTAAAGATGACCTGCAAGGGATTAGATGGAAAAGCGCGTCTGAACATTTCTGTGTATAAAGAAAGGCAGAGAAGATGGGGATGGTGACTCTTTCCTGCTTGTTTTTCTTGTCTTGAAAGCAGCAGGCATGTCATCACTGGTATTCCCTGTATTTGCCAGAAGACGTCTTGGTGGTCTTGCACGCTGCATCGTGTGAATTTTCTCCCTTTAATTGAAAGGGTGGGGATACTGAATCTTTAACAAAGGTGTCTTTTTCCCAAATGTCAATTAATTATGTTTGATTGGAAAGCATTTTAGAAAATCTGACTGAAAACTATTTCTTCTCATCGCTGAATTGCTCGACTTCCATTCTCTTATGTCATGATTTCTTTAGGTCATTAAAGCTCTCAAAATTGATGGGGTCCTAACTTCTAAGGTAATAAATTGCAATAGCTGTGTCAAATCCTTATTTATCTATTGTGAGGAGGCAAAACACGTCCTGAATTAAATTTTTATAATTTAAACAACTTTTTAGTTACCATCACTGCAGCTTTAACATTTTTCTCATACTTTCCTTGCAGGGATTTTGTAAACTAGTTATGTATTTGTTCTTCCATTTATTTTTTTTCTCACTAAGTAATGCCAGTGTGATTTGAAACAGCATGCTTGTAGCTCTGGCTAATTGATTTTAGTAATAAATTTTATCTTCTCTGAATTACAAAAGTAACACTACTTATTGCCAGTGTGCAGGGAAAAACCTGAGCTAGTATCCACCAAGAAAAATATAGCGCTCTCACATGGTTTCACTGTCTGTTTCTTACCTTCATCCACACAAGCAAGAGAAACCAGCTTGGTGGCAATCATGTACCTGGTCCTGTTTTCATCGAGTTTTCTTTTTCCCTTTTTCTTATTGCATAGAGGTTTGCTATAGCAGTGTAATATGTTATGTGTAGGAACAGGCAGGAGATGGGGAGCCATGACCTGAGCTTTGACAGAAGTGTTAATACCTTGACGGTAGAAAATGGGTCACTGTTGTGTTTCTAGCTAGTCAGGAGACCTCAGTGAGGTGGCCGCTTCCCTTAGCATGAGGATCAGCGCTGCTTTTAAGACTTATTTCTGAGTTTTTCAGCAAGTGAGCTTTATCCTAATGGTATTATACTTAATTTGTCATAATGTTACACATTCAAGCCTATTTTTGAACTTCTTTGCTGTATGATTAATTTCTGAGAAGGGAAAAGGGGATTTCTGAAGAGGGTATGTTGATCACTTGGATCAAAGGCTGCCAGTAGCAGAACTTTCAACAGCTGTCTAGATTTGACTGTATTTTGATAGTGGTTATGGCTATGGTAACTCTGAAGGAACAGGTAAAAGAAAAATAAGGGATGGGGCTGAACTGGGGAAAACAGGGTTAAAAACAGTTTGGCTGAGAAAAGATCGTAGAGAATTAACTGCTTACAGAGCATGTTGTTACTCCAGTGTGGTTAAAGGCTTAGAACTTAGGAGATTGAATATTTTCCAGTTTGGCTCAAAATAATACTATTTAGTGGGAAAAAAGAGGTTTTTGCTAGAACTGTACCATGGCATTCTTGTACAGCCTGTGTTCCTGTAAAGATCAGTGTACGGTTGCCACCAGAGTGATGGCTCATACTACAAAGTGCAAGTTAGAATAAGCTGCCACCACTGTATCCAGATGTTGTGGAAAACTGCTCAGAAATAAATGCTTTACATTTCAGTACACCAAAGTCACTGTTAATGCACAGTCGCTGATTGCAGGAGATGGGAATTGCCACAATAATAGTGTGACTACTAGGTATTCTTTTGGTTGGCAGTTTTATAAATAGATATTTAAGCCAAGTTAAGCCACCCAGAAACATCAATGGTAGGAGTCTTAGAATCTATACTTTTATGTGTGTTTGTGTATATGATTTAGGTTTTCTATTGCTATGAGTATTTATTTGAAATATAACAGGAGATCAGTTGTGAGGTAGTTACGCCTTAACTGAAACTATAATCCTCTCCAGACCTCCAAATTCTAATGTGGAGTGATTTATGATGAGGAAGAAGCAGCTGGATTTTTGAGAACTCTCTGCTTGCCTTGGGTTTGTTGTGTAAATTCAGGTAGCAGCTTTGGTTTTTTGTTTTTTAAATGAAGAGAGAGAGAAGGAAAGCATAGCTCAAGATGGAGCGTTGCATGTCAGGACCTGTAGTCGTCATCTTCATAAAAAGGAGGCAGAAAGCTTGCAGGGCCAGTGTTTTGAATCTCAAGATATATATCAGCTACTCTGACTGAAGAGAAGTTAATAAATATTGTGGATAAATTTTGCAAATTCGTTGATTTGCTGGGTTAATCTGAAACCTAGTACTTCATACTTTGGGGGTGGTTGGTGGTCCCATTTCTCTTTCCAGCCTGCATTAAGACAGGGTTGTATAATGATTGTGTTTGATTTTCTACTTCAGTGGAGCAGCGCGACTTCATTGGAGTGGATGACACAGGAAAAAGATTGCTCTTCATGGCTAATGAAGCTGACTTGGATGAAGAACTTGTCATTAAAAGATCCATCCTTCAGAAGTAAGCTTATGTATGAGTCCTTGTAATAGATACTGAACTTGTAGTGGGGTAAATAACAGTGGACTAGGAGTGATGGTTAAAGATAAAGTAGGATAAGAAGGGAAGAAGAAAAGCAGCTTTTGCAATATTCAGGGAGTCATATTTTATTATCCATTACATCATTACAACCAGTTGATAGGCTCGTCTGATACCTTTATTGTGAAAAATTCCAGGGAAGGAAAATGAATGGGTGAAAAGGTAACCCTCCTTGAAATGAAGCCAGTATCGCTATAGTTCAGATACAGGTTAGATTCTGAAGCGGTAGATCTATGTCCAGCAATGAAATGCTAGTCTCATTGGCTGAGTCAAAATGGATTTACAGAGCATCTGAGAGGGGCTCTCAGGTTTTCATGACACTCTTATGCATATAAGGCACAAAACCTCAGCTTTCCAGGCCCAAAAAGATTGATTGGAGAATCCATGTTTTATTCACCATTAAACTGCACTGGGGACTTGGATGAATTTATTAAATACACCAGCCTAGCTGAGCTTCCTGCACCGCATAATTTGTGTCCATTAGTCAAAGAAGGAAAGATGGCTTGTTGCTCCTTATGCTCTTCCGTACAGTGATTTTTTTTTTGGTGTTTTCTCGCACACCTTGTCTGACATGTTCTGTGTAAAGCTCTGCTGGCTTCTTGAAAGGCCACCCTTTGTCATCTGTCCCAGGCTGACAGTTTGACTTTCACCTCTGTGCGATTAGACACCTGTGGGGCAGCCACCTGAGCTGGGAAATTCATCTGTGTGGACCTTGTAAGTCAAGGATGTGGACATCTGAGGTCTGCTCCCAGATAACCTGTTCTGTGAAAATGCCTCTGGTGGTGCTGTGGGCCGCAGCCAGGTGTAACCTTCTCTTGAATATCCCAATACCAAATACAGGGGAGGTGCTGTGTGCCCAGGGAAAGACAACGGCTCTTCTGCCCAAGTTTTAGGATTACCCTAGACAGAGGGTGGTCGTGAGTGAGCCCTGTTAAGTGTTGTGATGGAAAGAGCCTGTCCCAGTGTGTTCCCACTGGCTCTCTCCTGGGTTTTTCTTGGCTGTGGTGGGGGCCAAGCTGCAGGCAAGCCTTCTCTACGTACACAGCAGCTGATCTGCATGGTGTAGGAAATTCAGCACTGTTGCATTCTGTGTTTTTGTGCAAACAAAGACTAACAGGTCTGTTTTGGGCTAGGGAGGAATATTTTATCTACAGTTAGTCATGGGCTTGTCTTTATGGCTTTCTCCTGACACTAGTGGGTGGCTATAATACAACAACTAAGAAATTGCTGTAACGTGTGATCTTAGCTGACCTCTGATTTTACAGGTTCGTCTAACCAGAGGATTCTCATTCCTGTTATCCTATAGCTAAATTAATCAGGCTTTATCCTGCCGGCTAAACGTTGCTTTCAGGAACACCTGTTCAGTTACATTGTCTTCAGCAGATCTTCTTAGGTATAACTGTTTGGGATTTGGTAAATGTAGTGTTGGTGATATACAACCATCAAAGCTAATGTAAAGTGTTAACCACCCTCCAAGTAAAGCCCACAGAAGCACAGAAGGAGAAGATCTGCAAAGTATTTAAAAGGAGGGAGGAGGGGAAAAAAAGCTTTGAAGCATCAGGTAGAAAGAAGCATTAGGCCAGTATCCACCTGGGTGAGCCTCTGAGGTCTGAAACTGCCTGCTGTGGATGCTCCTGCGCTCTCTCTGTTTTATAGCTCCCACCTTGGAGAAGCTCTGAGGGAAGCAAAATAGTATATGGAAATTGTCAGATATTTTCAAATGAGGCAATTCCAGGGTAGCAACAACTGTGGGAGCTGTAGGAGGACAAAGTGTTGGCAGCTAATGATGTTTTAACCACTGTGTTGTCTAGACCTGCTCAAGCCCTGATTTTCTTATGTGAGAAACAAAAGCGACGCTTAAAATGATCTTTGAAGTCTTTTTTTTAAATACATCATAGTAAAGCAAGGAGGGGAAACAAAAAAAAAAGAGCAAGCCCAATCTCGTTTTTCTTCATGGATCACTTGAAGTGACTGACTTTCAGCTACCATGTTCTGTTTCTTGATCTCTGGACTTTGTTTTGATGAAATAACAGACTTTATGGCAAGATGGGAGAATTTCCAGTACACTCATTTGTTCCTCTGTAAAATACAATAGACATCTTGAGGGCGTTGCTTTTGTTTGTTTTGCTTTTAATGGTCCCTTTGAAGGGCTATGGTGGTCTTGTTACATGAACTCTAGAACTCCTTCAGTGCTTGTTTTGCTCTTCAGATCCTTTTCTTTTTTGATTTTCTTTTTTCTCTCCCTTTTTAAGGAGGGGAGTAGAAGGAGGGAGTGGGGAAAGGAATGGGAAGAGCAAAGATGAACTTTTCTTTAAAGCTAGGAATCTTGTTACTGGTAAAATCTAGATCCCATACAGAAATTGTTCAAAGGACCTTTGGCTTCCCCTCCTCATAGGAGGGAAGTTGTGTTGACAAAACATCCAAAGCTGTAGAACGCTAATTTAAGTCCCTGAAGAAAAACCTTTTTCCTGACCTTTGCCTTCTTCCTATCATTGGATTTCATGCTCTTCACTTTCCTGCCGTAAAAGAGCAGCTGGTGGGGAGGGACAGGGGAAAACACGCATTCTCCCGAGTACCTGTTGAGTATTAAATATTTATTTGCTCTTGACTCAGGCATTTTGTAATAATGAAAGTGTTACAGAATGAAACATTTTAATAGGATTTCTAAGTTCATGGTGTAGCCTGTTGCTCTCTTTCTCAGTTTGGTTGGGATTTCTCTTCCAGATTTGTTGTTTTGATTTGTATGGGGGAGTTTGTGAGTTGTCGGCAGCTATTTTGGTTTTGAGAATGCCTCTCTATGTTACACCACAGAAGGGAGTCTGGATTTTGATCTTTTGCTTGCCAGAGCAAACCTGGCAAAGCTTTCCATTCAGCTGTTAAAACTGGGTTTTTTTCTGTGGTGTTTAATCACCCTGATGACAAGTCCCACAGGTAGCATCCTCCCTGCAGTAAACAAGCACAAAACAGTATCAAATCCATCCATCCAGGCACGTTTTGCTGTGCATCAGGCTGGGCCAGGAGACAGAATTTATTGGTGGTGCCTAGAGAGACTAATGCTGCTGGGGAAAGCATTTTCAGGGAAACAATTCCCTCTTTGGGTAATGAGAGCTTATAAAAACCCATGAACAGCCTGTGCATGTCATTCACTTTGGCAAATAGTTGCAAGATGAGATACTAGAATGAAAGAAATACAGTTTGGGGAAGTTTCGGAGCCAGCTTAGGGCCCTTTGAAGAGAAAAAAATAAAGTTATGTGCTCATCCCTGGAGCCTGATTTTGCCGGTGACATCTCTCTGACTTGGGTCTTGGCAGGATGAAGGAGTGAGGAAATGATGAGAATTCCATAGCTGCTGCCTTTGCTTTCAGACGGAGCAAAGGTATTTGTTTTCAAAGCACAATTACAATGGATGGGGAGCTTTTTGCTCCACCTCTGATATTTATGGTCATGCAAAGTGAGACAGTAAAAGACACCTGTTGGAGCAGGTCTAAATTTGGAGCATTTCCTTTTAAGATCTTGTGGGCTGTGTAAGGGTGAGTTCAGCCTTCGTGGGTGTTCTCTCTGCACAGACACAGGTGCAGGGCTTCTCCTACAGAATATGTTAAATAAATCACCATGACAATTCCAGCTACTTATTACCTCATGTGCTTCAGACAGAAAGGAGTACCTCATCTATAAATATATACAGAACTAACATTAGTAACCTTGAGGTAACAATACAGATCTGGTTTTAAGATATTTTAATAAAAAGAGGGGGGTAAGATGAGGGAGTTTTTTCTTCCTTTTCCCCTTGCATCATGAGAGTAAAAATGAATGGTGTAGTATAATTTTAAAAGTCAGCATTGCCAAGTGGCTAGGTAATGGGAGTTCAGGAATAGCTTTGATACACTTGATTTCCTTTCAGTTGCCTAGGGATATTGCCTTTTTTTTAATTTCTGCTGATAATTTGTTTTAAATGAGTGAATCATATATAAACACAGTGCAACTTCCCTAGTGTTTCTGTTCTCTGAAACTGCCCTCCTTGGGAAACTGGCATCTCTGAAATACTCTGCCACTCCTGTGGTGGTGTTTTTGTTTATTTGTTTTTCTTTTAAAATGTACTTCCACGAGAAAGGCTGAGAATGACACAGGTATAGGCAGATGCTCCACTGTGTGAAGCATCCTAAAGTAGATCATGGGCAGATGTTCTCTTCCAGATCCAGCTGTGCTGATGAGGGGGGTTACCACCTCCAGCTTGCCCCTAGCTGGATATGTGACTGAATACTTCATAAGCCACCTGTGTCAAAATGAGTTGCATTACTTTTTTAAGCAGCAGGACTTTTATAATTTGTTTCTTTTTACTTAGTGCATTAGGGAGTGTTCTCTGCAAGCAGTGCCACTGGTAGGGGAGGGAGGGATGCGATAACTCAGTAGGAAAATCTGGAGGAGCAACTCAGGGCAGACCAGGAGCAAAAACTCTCTGCTGGGCTCAGATGTTTACAAGATGAATATACATGTATTGGCTTTGGTGGTGTTCCTGTGTTGGGAAAATTGGTAGTTTTCACTATTAGCAAACTTTTGTTAATAAGTTTCCTTTTCATTTGAGTGATATTTTGAGGAATGTCATGGAAAGATGTTGGATATTTCTTTTTTCTCCAACGTGTGACTTTTCAAGAGTGCTCTGTAGATCTTCATGGCTTTCATGTTAGTCCAGATCTGCTCTTTTCATAAATAAAAATTAAATTTTCTGACTAGCATCCAGAAAATAAGTCATGTTCATTTTGGCTCCTCCATCACAAAAATATAAATTGTATGTGTTGATTTAGATAATAATCCTTTTGCAGATGCACAAGCCAGAAGAGAATCTGTTTCCCCTTCCAGAGCTGAATTGGTTTCACAGTAGCAGTAGGAATTTAGAAAGCTGTAAAATGTTATTTTAGCCAGTAAAGCAAGCAGATCTGACTTTGAATCAAAACAGGGGAACTAGGTCTATTGAATAAGAGGGTGTGATTTTTACACACTAACTTCTCAGACTATAACCACACTTTAAAAATGTTGGTGTAGCTTTAATCATATTTCTTTACAAAAGAGGATTTTGCTGAACATATCAGAAAAAGATAGTGGCCTGTGAATTGTTGTTTGAGCCATGAGTTGGGAGTAGATGATCTCAAGATGCCCTTGGAGATTTTACATATCTGTTTAGAAGTTTCTCAGTTTGCTAAGAGTAGTTGCTGTAACTGAAAGGCACTAATTTTATCAGAAAGTTTGCCCTTTTTATTATACATTTAAACTTTGCTCAACTTGCTCTGCTTTTTCTGTAAACATGTTTGGGATGAGTGTAGCCTTCAACTTCAGAAATTGAGGTTTGTTTGTTTTTTGGGTTTTGGGTTTTTTGTTTGTGTGTTTGTTTTTTAAAGTGACATATTGTTTCTAAAATGAATGTAACTAAATATAAGGAAAACATTTTAATTTGGTGCTTTTATATGTTATGTTTGTACCAGAAATATGAACATACTATCCAAGCAGTTAATGAGACATTGACTTTATATTTTAAAGAACATACTGCTATTACTGATTTTAATACTGTTGCTTCTACAGGATTTTATTGTGTTTTGCTGCTGCCATGTTATTTGATTCATCTCGGGGGGCGGGGGTTGAAAGGAATGTACAACATATCCAGGTCCTGTTTATAAAAGAAAGGTCATGCCATGTCTTGACAGCTTGTACAGGTAAGAGGTCATGAATCTTAGAATCTGGAATATTAGCAAGAACTTCTGTTGACTGTAGCTATAGAAAGACTTATTGGCAACGAATTTAATTTTACTGCAAGTTTCTTGCCAGTGTTACAGTACACATAAGACTAAAAGCAGTGAGCGTGAGGCTCAGCATTTGGTTTCTAATTGTCAGTAAATGTATGTTGCATGGATTGTCATTAGTCATTTGTCTGTCTGTCTGTCTGCTGCGGTCTCAGACCAGCACTCAGCCCGTGGTTCCGTTTTGCTTTTCGGAGGTTTCAAAGGAGGGAGAGCTGACTGTATGGCTTGGACACCCTCGAGTCCATGTGACTTGGTAAGTGCAGTGCTCTGCATGAGTCATCAGGTTGGACAATGCTGAAGTTGAATCTCTCTCATTGTTACTCTAAGCCAGGCTTAGGTCTTGAAAAGATGACAAATGATCTGTTCATTTTAGAAAGATGTCTTAATATTTTAATACAGCTGCCACTGTGTAGTTTTTAGCAAAGCTGAGAGTTAGTTTATTCTGCAGAGTTGATGGAAAATGCAGCCATCACCAGTTGTTTTTGTGATATATTTACCTGAGTTGATCCAGATGTAACCTGTATGATCAAAAAGTTCCTCTGAATAGTCTGTTAGGGACAAGCCATAGAATGATCAATTATTTGCTTTTGACATAAGTTTTCAGCGATGGTGTGTATTCAGTAGAGCTGCCTGTTGAAACCTTAGGGTTTCAGCTTGTGTCCAGCAATCCCAGAATGACCAATATGTGACAGAGGGGCACAGACTCCTTATTGTGTGGTTTGGATGGCACAGAGAAAAAAAAGCCAAAGGTCAGAGAAGTTATCCCTGCCTGTGTGCGCACTGTCAGGCTCTCCCCTACCACATGTCCACCATGTGTTCCTCATCAGCGGGATGTGGAACTCCATGACGCAGAGCAGACTGGAATGTGGAGTTAGTTAACACCCGCCGTTGGGGAATTTATCAGCCAATGTGGAATATGGAGGGGGAGGAAGCAGCCTAGTTTAAAGCAAAGTAAGGGTGAAATGAGGCATATGACTGTTCCTCTTCAGTTAAAAGGTCTGATTCTGCTTGGGGCTGAGATCCTGGCTCCTGAGCCCAGCCAGAACTTGTGGTTCCCTTACTGTTCTGCAAAACTGATTTTTTTTTTTTTTTTTTTTTTTTTTCCTCCTTCTTTTAAATTGGCGTGCTTAGCAGAAGATTTTTGCAGTGGGGTAGAGGGAAATACCCTTGGGATTTTTGCAAGGAGCTATTCATCTGGTTTATTCGAGAAACCTGGACTTTGAAGAGCCTTTCCTTCATCCTGGTCATTGAGACCCCAAATCACTAACTTGCAGGGATACATAAAAGTGATAGCCTCTCCATTAAAATTAGCTACACTTGGGATCAGTTGGACTGTAGTTGCATAATATTTTTAGTGCTGATTTATTACACTTACTTCATGGCTACTGTGAACTCTAACCTGAATGATTTACTGTGATGTTTAGCACTGCTAAGAATATTGTGAAAGTCATTAATAGAAAGGGTCAGAACATACTGGTTGAAGGTATATGTGTGCCCCATGATCCTTATTGGGTTCACATCCTACTTGACTCACAGCAAATATATATCTTTCAAAATGTTTCCATTCATTCTGAATACAATGCTGAATTCCCTCTTGAATAGCTGTTGTGTGGTTCTCCCCGAACAGCATTGTGCTGGCAGTTTCTGGAATTACACAGGAAATGAAGAGCATAGCAAACTTTCCTTTCTCTTGCTAAGACTTGCTCCCCGGGAGTTCTTCCAGTAGATCGAGTAAATAGCAGAGATCTGTTCCTAAGGGCAGCACGTCCTCTACATTTCTGCTTTGAGAATTCCAGATTTTCACTGGCTTTAAGTCCTGCCTTTTTCATCAAATTTGTTGCACTGTTTCCCCAGCTAGAGAAGATTAGATAGAGATTCCTTTTACACACAGTAAAACTTCTTATACACTTGTCTTAGAGATTTCTTGTAGTACTTTCTGCTTCCTGAGTCACCAAATATGAAATATTCTGTTAGGAATTAAGCAGAGACCTTGATATGTGAACTGGCAATGCAAAATGCTGTATCTTGCACAATTACTCATTCTAAGTAAAACTTATATGTACGCACATACTTGCATATTGGTCAGCAATAGCTGTTGGATGATCATCTTGAAATCCTTTAACCTTTTATAAAAATATGTGGGAGGTGGTATTCATAATTCAGGTTAGTGGAAGCTCAAGATTTTGAAAAATCTGGGTCAGTCAATACGGAGAGATTTAAAAAGGGAATAATTTAGGGCCTTCAGACAGAAAAAAATTGACTGATGGACTTTTAATTAAAACTCCAAAGGTTGGAAGCAAACCATTAAGAAAGCAAGCGAAATTCAAGTTCAGCTTCTAGTTTTTCTGTGTATAAATCTTCTAGCGGCTGGTGATATTTACAAGAACACAAGAGACTGTCTTTCAGCATTCCCTTTGATTTTATTATTTCCCCTTTGCTTTATTATTCCCAAGGTGTAGCATTAAATATCATTTCGGAGGCCATGTGTCCCTAACTTCTCTGTCCCATCTCTGTGGTACATGTGTTTATACATGTATGCATATACATGTAATATATAGCTTTGTTCACTAATGTGTGGCTACAGCATTTCTAGAACTGGTGTGTTTTGTTGGGTTTTTTTTCCCCCAATGAGCTACAGCATTTTTGAAAATACCTCTGAAATTCCCACTTCTGCGACTTTGAGCCTTAGCCAGGTAGAATAGTAATAACAGAATCACAGCCAGCGGTGCCATAAATTTCAACTAAAGTATCGGGCAAGAAGGCTGATTTCTGTTTGTACTATTGTTAGAGGTATTTATGCAGGGCAGGTCTTTCAGCAAGTGTGATTATTTTCAGAGAGGCCCTCTCTCAATTCTTGCATTTGAATGTGCTGGGGATGTGTGCGGGGAACGGCACCTGATGAACAGCAGCCAGACACAAGGAATAAAATCCCTTGGGAATGAGACTTCTCTCTATGGCCATTTTTCACTTTTAAGGCCACTTGAAAAATATTGTTCTTCAGGTAGATCTCCTTCCTAGATCCCTGGGTTAGCATTTGGGTGCCTGCCATTTTCCCAGACCAAGGAGCTACTGAAGACTTAAGCTTTTCAAGTAGGAAAGTATGCAAGCACATATTTTGCAGCACCAGACGCTATTGAAAGAATAATGGACCCTTCCCACATTCAACTCCATTCTTCTTGCACTTGCTCCCAGACCTCTGGAGCCACTGTGCTAGCAAATGATTACATTCTGTTTCTCTTCTGTAACTCTTCCTAAACAAAATGTTAATTGAGACGTTGATTTATACAATTTAGATTCCTTTGTTAAGTCAGTGTAGTTGAAAGTAGCTTCTGGCTATTGAGGGGATAGCTCAGTGAGACAAATTAGTGCTTGCTGGTATGTTTTTCGATATCTTAACCTTTGAGAAAATAGTAGATTTTCAAATTTAAGGAATACGTCTCTTGCATTCGTTTGGTTTAGATGTACCCCATGACAGGGTAGCTCTAGAATGCAGGATTCTGGGTGTTTTCTGACTTATTATATGAAGTAAACAACCTGAAAAACAGTAGACTTCGGCATTTTTTGCTATGCCCTTGATGTTTGTCGACTGAAAAGGAGGAGTTATGATACTAGGGATGTTATATAGATTGCAGGCTTTCATATGTGACAGGGTTAACCTCGTGGCTGGCATAAAAAATTATTGCTCATGTTCGGGACAACTGTTGACTTAAAGAGTTTGCAGAAAAGTTGTCTGACCTATGTTTTACTTTCCATCTGGTGCTGGAAAGGGTAAAAGTTATGTGAATTGATACGCTATCACCTGTTTGCATTAAGAATGTCTTGTAATTAATATACAAGGAGATCTCCCTTCTCTAGTTGGCTTTATGGCCTTGAGAAGTCCACTTAATGTTTCTCTCTCGTACTTTCTTTGCTTTTTAAAATGAATGCAATATTACTTGTCTGTCTCATAGGAGCATAGCTCATTAATATTTACGTCAGTACTGTAAATGTAAAATGCTGTTCTGAGTAGAGGGTGTTAACTGTTGGCTTTCCTACATTTAGAATCAGAATAGTACTTGTTAGAACATCCTGCAGGAAGCAGCTGATAAAACACTGTGTAGAGCATGAGCTACAGATCATGGATATACCGAGATTTTCAGTTCCAGGACTTGCATTTCTGCATGTCAGACGTCAGTAGTTTTTAAATGTATTATTGTATGGTTTATTGTGTGTTACGTTGTTATACGCTGCTATTCTTATCACTCCACTATCTCTCATTTCCTTTCAAGGTGCTCCTTCTCCAGTTTTTCATACAAAAGCACTGGACATACAGCGAAAAAAGAAATATGTTTTATTTTGCATTAACGAGCACAACTCCTGAAGGGTACACGATGAAATTTGTGGATAGGTGGTTCCTTGTGTGCGCAGGAGCTGGTTTTACAAATGCTGGCTTGGCTCTGGCACGGCTCAGCCGCGCACCTGAGCTAACACGCGGCGGCTGAGCCGCTGCCAGCACCGGGCTGGCGGAGCAGCTCCGGGCCAGGGAACCCTGCGGGGCCCCGGGACCTGCCAGGGGCACTCGCTACGAGCCAGGTCTGGTGTACAAACAGTACTATCTGGGGTCCATGTGACTTTGGGTAAGGGGAGAAAAAAAGTGATATTTATGTTTCTTAATTCTTGTGTGTGTTTGCTGCTTTCCACTGCCAGTTTGGCCACCTGATGGCAGCTTTTAAATTCTGAGATAAGAGCGGTGGTTTTGTTACCCATGTGTACAGCTTTGATCAGCAGTTTCTAGTTCCAACAAAATTCAAGTATCAAACCAGGCTTAATCTTTCTTAGTTTTTCAAATAGCAAGCTTTTCACAGTAAAGTAATTCCCTTTAGAAGGTGATCACTCCATGGACTAACTGCTTTCATTTCTCCCATATATTTTAAAAGCATGGCAACGATTTCCTATGAGTGATCTGTTTTAAAAGATCAAAGTTGATTTGGGCTGCTATGTGTGATCATCTTCTTCACTTTTTTAATTAAAATTTTATGCATGAAGAGAAAGAGTTAATGATGTGTTCTGGTAATAAACCAAGGTGATACTGCCCAGCTAAGTAGTGGCCTCATAGAGGTCACATGCATAAATGAAGATAGAATGAACGTGTAACTCAGGTATGCCACGAACAGCAGAAATGCCAAACACGAGAGCTGAAGCACAGCTGAGTAATCTACTGCAAAGAAATCTGTCACTTTATCTCTTCCTTAGTTTCTGTGTTTTGAAGTCATGACTGATTGATTTTCCATCTTGAAGGCAGCGGATGCAAGGATGCGAACTTGTGCATCTCTGAAAGAAGCATTTAGGCCTGAGCATGAGTTTTCAAGTGACAGAAAGCTCACAGCACACTGTAGCACAATGATGTAAAGGCTAGTTTTGCTTGACACTCTTTCTGTCCATTGACTTCTTAATTTTCATAAGGGAGAACATGTTGAGTTCCATGTGGAGGTGACTCTCGGGTTCTGTTGAGGACTTCTGGAAGGCTTCAGTCTTTTACCTGCCACGTGCCTGTGTCACTACTGCTGATTTCAGCTCTTCCTACAATGACAATAACAAAACTGGCTGTAAGCGTTAATTCAAGTCTCAATGGAGGTATCTTAGATATCTTAGGATGGTGCTGTTTCCTAAGGTTTCTAGATATGCTGACATGTACCTGATGAGTGTTTTTCATCATTGATTGGTGCCTGAAAAGTTACTGTGTGGTAAAGAAGTGAAAGCTGAACAGCTGTTCAGTGTACAGACAGTTGACATGTTGGGGATGAGCGGAAGGTGTTGTGCTGCTCTGGAGTGGTTTTCGGCCACAACCAAATGTGAGCTCTGCAGGTGAGGGGAGAGTCAAGGACAACTGCAGTGCATGCAGGTGAAAGATGTTGGGGCCATATCTTTGTAAAGGCTGATCTGATTTTAAACGTAAGTTTACTGGTCTAAATTGTTGATCCCTGCTTGCTGCAGGCTGAGTAGAGCTATGGATATGGAGAATTAGGTGAAGTTATAGGGAGAGGAGATATTGCTGAGCTTTGGAAGTATTCCTTGCAGGTAAGCACTGTCTTGAACTTGCGTGTTGTGTTATCTCCACAAGTGGATAATATCTTCTTATTTACACTCACAGTTAAATATTTATACCCCAAATTATGAGATGCTTTAGCTTTTCAATCTAACATGAGGAAGGACAACCAGAGAAAGTCTGTACTAGTGTGGATCAAAATACAGTGAAAAAAGTGTGTGAGAACCCATTCTCAATAGTCCTGTTTGTTACCTTAAGCAAAAATGACACCCTCACTGCCACTGTGTGTGTCCTGAAGAGAATCTCAGGCTCACATCTCTGAGGAACTAATTTTCTTAGCTGGTTGAATAGTAAGACCCAAAACTGAGATTAACAGTTATCAAAAAGATGCAAGTGCTCTGCTGTTACTTCATCATTTTGTGCTTACTTGCTTGGCTGATATTTTCAGCAGTTACATGTGTTTTATGATTTTTGAGTACTGTTCATTAATGTAGTTATTTCATTGCTGTATTAGCATATTTTTACATAGTGTTGTTGCTTATACCCTCCTTTCAAAAGGAGAGGTGATTGTCCTTCCTTGCCAGAACTATTGTGCTGTATGGTTTGTACTTCCAGAAATTCCTTCAGGGCTTCAGTTTGTATTTGATTTTTGGCTAGTGTGCAAGAATATATGATCCAATTGATCCAGTCATGTTTTTAATTGAAAACATGTATAGCTTGTATAGATTAAAAAAGGATCATTTGCATGTAAGGAAAAGCCCATTAAAGTGTGTTTGAGAATTCTTACTTGCACCTGGACATAGAAAAAGCTTAGCAAATTATTTTGTGTGTATCTGTTGTACATTTGTTTATTTTTTATCAATGTACGTCAAAGTCCAAATACAAATAAAGCATGCTATGCAGGCTAATTAAATCAATGCCTGCATGGAAGAACTTAGTTTCTGGAATTGGTCTTGTAAATCTGAGATGTAAACAAAAACCTAGTTATTTTTATATCGTTTCCCTTTGCCTCATGAACGTGATTCTGGAAGTTGGAAAGTTATATGTTTATGCCTCTTTTTATAGAAGAATATTTGCATGGCTGAATTTTTATTGAAGTATAATTCCTGGTTTCCTTAAAGCTGAGCAAGGCTACTGGAAGGTGGGAACACACATTAATCCGAGTTACGGTGAAAGGCTGGTTTCTTCATTAACCGTTATTTGCTGCTTTTGTAGAAATGGCTGCTTCGGCCATGGAAAGTAAATTGGGAGCTTTTCCTGAAAGAAGGATATGCAAAGAACAGCATTTAGGCCATGGGATCTTACTGTCCCTCCTTCTGCCCCTACCTACCTGGAGATGATGCAGGCACCATTCCATTTATTCTGTTTAATTTCATCCGTATGCTGAGATGAGCAGTCTCCAGAGGCTCCATTTATCTGAGATTGTTCTTTCTTAGTTGGTTTATAGCTTCCTCATAGACTACGAACTCATTGTACTGGTTCCTTTACAATGTAGAATGCAAAGATAGTGCCTGTCTTAAGAGTTTAGAGTCTAAATAGACTGTACGATTATGGATATGGCCCTCGCTCCCATTAAATGTGAAATTCCAGCTCTTCAGAAAAAAATATTTTCTAGTGAATTCCAATATAATATAGAAAATCTACTATTTGTGGGGACTGCAGCTTCTGTGGTGTGAATAATGAGACCCAATTCTGCTGAAGTGCAAAACCTCCCTTTAATTTTTAATAGCAAATTATTCAGAGAGCAGGGCCCAGAAGCATGGGATTTTTAGAAGTAAACTAGTCTTTTAAGGCTTCCTGTTCATTTTGGTTGTGCTTATTGCTTCTTACCTCTCTCTGATTTTTTTTTTTTTTTTTTTTTTTTTTTTTGTACTCTGCAAAAGCAACCATTGTAGACTTGGACCTTTTTTATTACTAATATAGTCTAGAAGGTTAGCACAAGTCTTTTAAAGTTACAGATTGTTTCTAATACATTTTTTCTTTATAAACTAGGGGCAGGACTGTACACGAAATCTCTGTTATTGTATTTGTGCTTTGTACTCACGTACTTGCTGACTGTTTTACAAGCCAGTAACGTAGTAGCCACAGGCTAGGAAGCTTGCCCAGAAATCTGGCATATTTAATTAGTGCTAGTAAACAAGCAGAGTTTCAAATTTAATTTTTCCTTCTTTAATTCCTGTAAACCTCAAGTCATTTAAAACTTCATTTTGACACTAGTTTCATTTATGCAATTGGATAATACTGCAACAGTCCACAACCACAGATGAAATAGTCCCAGTCTTTTCCAAGCAAGAAGGGAATAGAAGTTATTTTGTTTAAACAGTATTTGAGGTTGCCATAAAACTGTAAATGATAATCTCCAGGTCATCCACTACCCATTTTCTTTTTTATTTCTGTTAGGCTAAGTGTTTCAAGATGAAATTGTCCTACCATGGGTTTAGCCTTGCAAAGGAAAAGGATTGGATTTGTTGCCATTCTGTTAGAAGAGCAACTTATGGAGGCATCTGAACTGTTAGTTGCCATAGCCAGTTTATTGCTTCTAGGCTCAGAGGTTTAATTTGCTGCACCAAAAAGCAACAGAAGCTTTAGCTGCTGTCTTCTCTCTCTCGCTTTTCAATACCAGCTTGTGATCAGTGGCAAAAATGGTTCTCTGCTACTGCTTTTGCTATTGGGGACCAGTGCATTCTAGATAAAAGACATCTCCCCTACCTATTTCATTGCTGGAGCCACACTGTCTGCAGACAAGTAGTGTGCTCATGTTTCCTTATCACAGCCATAAAATACTTGCTAATTTTGACCAAAAACTGGACTTTGTAACTGCAGGTAAAAAAAAAAAAGTATTTAAATTGTGAAAATACACAGATAAGTATTGTCTTATTAGCTTTCCAGACAGCTTTTCCTTCAAGAATGTGGTTATCTTTTTTTTTTTTTTTTTTAAACGAACAGTGACTGTCTCCTACTTATGATAAAGGCAGCTCTCACCTACGGTATTGAGTTGACACATGCAGGACTGTGCACTCTTGTTTGCGTGAAGTTCCTCAGTCAGCAGTGACCATCCCAGGGAAGGAAGTTAACCTGCTACTCAAAGTACCATCTTGCTGCGTTCGATTCCCCAGCATTTTCTTCTGCCCTCTGCAATATTCTAGTTGCTGCATTATCACTGTTCGAAAGGAGTGAAATTCCTCCAGCCCACCCTTAAGCTGTTATGCAGGTCCTAGTAGTGGGTGAAAGATGAGAAAGAATTTTGGAAATCCAGCTGTGCCCTCAGTGCAGTGTACGGTTCTGTTCAGTTGGGCTTAATGCCATAGTGCTCCAACTTCAGCATCCTCCTGAAACCATTTTAGGTGTTAAGCTCAGTTCCTTACAGTAATATGAAGCAGTAACTTCTGTTATAGCTATTAACAAATCTGGAAATTTTTAATCATGAGTAATCTGGTCTAACCAGAAACTCATCCAGTGTGGTTGTAACCACTGTAATTACTTATTTAAAAAATGCAAATTTGGTCTTTGGATGTTAAGCTCTTCTTGTGGTAGTAAGATTTTTTTCTGTGTCTTGTCTTTTTGACTTTTTTTCCCCCTCGATACTTACATTCATCATCTCATGGTATTTCTAATGGTGTTTTGTAAAATGCCAGTTAGCTATTAAAGGAATTAATCATCAAGTTCTTCTGAGTTGAAAAATAGGGAGATGTCTCCGAGTGGCTTCAGTCTGACTTCAATTCTGCTTTGGTTTTAAATTCTGCTTTCACTCTGCAAAAAGAATACTACATCTTCTAATTTTAGGGCTTTGTTTTAATGAAGTTCTTATTTGATACTGTCAAAATATTAGCCAATAAATAGTGTAGGTCTTTTGAACTTTTTGCCCATGTTGTTTAGTAGTCTGAAGGTGTTACCTTAAATCCCCAAATTTTGCAGCCCATAGGTTTCAAGTTCGAGCCACTAGTAAAACTCACCTCACCCGAGAGGCACAGAAGGTCTTTGGAGCCTTATCGAGCAAAGCTGTGATGAGCCGGTCACTGTTTTGTTTGCCTTTGAGTCTAGGCCAGTAACATAAAGAAATTGTGGCAGCCTTGCTGTGTTTAAGCTATATATTGCTAGTGACCTACAGCTTTGACCTAGTATTCAGTTTCACTGTTTCCCATGCATTTACTGTAATTATTTGATTTAAGAAAAATATATCATATGTCTGCTGCTTAGCCCTTTGGGAACTGGCGTAGGAGGGATCAGCAGGAGCTGCTGTTCTTCAGTAGCCTCTGTACAATCCTCCAGCTTCAGTTGTTTGCTTAAAACTTGTTCCTCTTATGCTCTGTCATCCTTTCAGCCCCAGTGATTTTAGGGAACAATTATTTACTAAGGTGAATTTCCACAAAGCAAGAAGCGAAATGGGCCGAAAATTGGAAGTGATTAGGGTTGCCAGGTGCAGACTTTTAGTTCTTTCTCCTCCTTTAGTAAAGAAAGCATTTCCCAAAGCTTGATTAAATCTCTTAGATCACAGTTTAGCCCAGCATAAGAAAAATAAGCTCAAATACCAGATCTGAACCAAGTGACTAAGCCATGTCCTGTTGTGTTGGAATTGAATTGGTTATAGTGCACAATAATCTACTTTATTGTCATCGTGGCCTTAACTGTAGCATAAGATGATTACATTGAATGTGTATAATAATAAGGCTTACACTTTGTATATACTGCTTTAAATATTTTGGCACACCATAGAAAGAACCTTTACGTGCAAGGCTTGATTAATCCTTTTCCTCTGTGTATAGAACAAGTAGCTGCCAGAGCTCAAGGGTAAAACCTATTAATAAAGTCTGTGGCAGTCCCCGCCCTCCATTGCAGTGTATTCTCTTCTGTTCACACTGAACTCCAGACTTATTATCACTTCGGTCTCTCTCTTTTGCTTTCAGAGTTTCCACATAGCAATTGAAGTATTCTAGCAGACGTGAGGCTAGCATAAAAGTGTCTAGTATAAAATATTTGCATTTTCTCTGTACTTTCAGTGGAGGACAGGGAAAGAGAGAAAGGGGCAGGGGGCTTGTGGGGAGCCTGGCCCCTGTGTTATTTCCTAAAGCTGTTAGCACTCGCTATGGCAGAGAAGACCCTTAGAACCAAGTTTAGAGAAGTGCTTTCCCCGGCAGCTGTGGCTGGTGTGCTCCCAGGGGACACACTTGCATCCATTGATGTGCCCATGTGCTCCCCGGGGAGAGCACCTCGGGCTTGGGGTGGACGAGGAATTACTGTTGTTCTGGTGCTCGTATGGGGAAACTGAAGCAGGACTGAGAAAAACATTTTATATAAGGTCATGGGATGAGTTGGCCATGCAGCCATCAGCACCCTCGCTGTTCAGCGTCGAAGTCAAGAGAGACGTTAATGTTAAAGCATTGTGTGGTCGCCAAGATAATGACTTTTTTACGGGAGGTTACGCAGGCTTATTTAAACCATTACTGACCTTGAACTAATATTAATCCCAAGTTCTGACTGCTAACCTGTACTCCTTATACTAGAGAAAATGATTTAATCTTTGGCTTTCAATGAAAGTTGGTTCCTTTACCAAAAAGTTTTCAGCATGTTTTTGTCAGAAGTAGGTTCATAGTTTTTATTATAGTCTCATGGGTATATTAATAATACAACGCAACAAAGAAAAATGGCAAGCGGTGAAGGTTTTAAATGAAAAATATTTATTATTCGGAAGGCTTTCAAGCAACTTAGGTCATTAGATCAATAAAACATTCTTGCTCGGAAAGCACTTCCCATTCCTGGTGCAGTGTCTCTTTAGAAGCCGCAAGGATGGATCCATGGGTGGTTACCAGAGCAGCTGCGAATGTGGGATGTCCTCCTGTGCCAGCTCCTCAAGGAACCAAAGCACGTCTTACCCTCCTGTCTAAGAAAACTGGAGGAAGGGAACCAGTGAGGGGGTGCCTCTGAGCTGGGAAACAGGGGCCAGGGTCGCACCTCGGAGCAGCCTTCACTGTTTGAAATTTCGGGCGATTGCTGTTCTGTGCCCCGTTCCTCTCCGTGCCAGCTCCCTCGCACCACCGAGGCTCTCCTCTCCTCTCCTCTCCTCGCAGCCAGAACTGAACCAGGCGTTCCACCCCAGAAGCAGCATCCTCGCACTAAGCTCTGCCCCCACCTCGCAAACCCGCCGGCGGGGGCGCCGGGTAGAGGCCAAGGGAGGCCCCGGAGCCGGGGCGGGGGCCCGGCCGCCGCGGTTCAGCCCGGAGGTGGCAGCATTTCACCGGTGGGCAGAGGAGCCGGGGATGCGGCGTAGGGGATGTTCACTTGGCTGAGAGCTTTCTGGCCAAAAGCACGGCGTAAAAAATTAAGGTCATAAGGTGCCTGGGATTTTCAGAGAGCCAATGTAACAGTGGTCTTTTATTATTAGCGAGTTTACAGCCAAGAGCTGTCCCGTAAATGAGCGATGCGATTTAGGGAATTTTTTTAAACGTTTTTTTCCTTTAAAAGTAGGAATGCTTGAGACATTAAAGGTGGTCTGGCAGCTTTTTGCTGTTAGACTTCTCTTCATGTTGATCTGTATGCTGGCTTTGTGTCAACATGAGAGCACCAGCTCCATGCAGACAGTCCGGGGTCAGCGCTGTGTTTGGACTGGATGGCATGATTCTGCACACGAGAATACAGTACAGTACATGGTGTGGGAGATAGGAAGAATGCGATAGACTGGCTACATGGACTGTCTGAGTTGTATGTGATTAAATAGAAAATAAATGAGTGTGTAATGCATAGTTTGCACTTAGCGTGCTATTATTTATTTACTTATTTTGGAGGGATGGAGAGGAAGATGAACTAATACCCCATAAGCCCGTGGTGGATGTAATTCAGGTATCAGTTCAGGAGCCAGGTTAATAGCAGGTATGTTTGGATTTTTGGTGTGTCGTTGCTCAGAGTAGTGTTAGGGTACGGACAGCCTCAGGTCCTTGAGCTTATTTAAAGACCTTCATATTTTCTGTCAACAGCTGTATGAAGTTAAAGGCAAAGAGGCCATGGGATTTCTCTTTCTCAGCTAGTTTATTTGTGAGGTGGTGAGGTTAATGTGGCAATATCCCATGCTTAGTAGAGAGGCTTTTTGGCTTTAAGCTTTGTGTGTGCTCCCTTCAGATTTATGATTTTGACCCCAGCCTGGCATTATCACACTGTCAGTGGGAGTGCAGGGCTGGTTTGAACCTCCAGCTCTTGGTGGTAATCTCTCTTAATTAGTTTACAGTTTAAACAATTGTCCATCTTTTTGCCTTTAAACAAGGGAAGTTTGCTCTATCAGTGGTTGATTTCCCTGAGGGAGGAAGTCCTGAGAGAGGTTATCGGGGAGAGAAAAGCTCCGGGCTCCACTTTCAAAGCAGTGCCACGTACGAAGCATGCATCAATCCTGTTAGTACTGCTTATTATTTCACAATGGCGTGTCAGGAATTACGGGCACAGACCTTTCTAAGCACTCTTGCAGACCTTTATGCACTCTCATCCCGAGTCAGGATTTTGTGGAATTATGTGCTAATAAAAGCTAATTTTACACATTAAATTGCGTTCTTTGAAATTGCTCTTTTAATTGCTGATCTTTCCCTGACTTCTCCACAGATCTCTCTGAGCCTCCTCATTGTCGACTTTCTGCCAGGGAGCCCTCGGTGCCTCATCATTAGGGCTAAAATCTGCCATCACTTAACATAACACATAGAGCTTACAACTGGGAGCAGCCCCCTCCCTTGCATGGGAGCACAGACAATAATAGACACTATAGTGGCAGCACCAATGGGAATTTTACCATGTATTTTAATGACTTGAGCTTGATTACATTTGCTAGATTGAACCAAAGTTCATTTAGTAATTGGTATGATTCTTAGAGGGTTCACATTTGACATTCCTCGCTCATTAAGAAGCTCCGGCAATGGCTGTTACAACTTTCATCTTAACGGTGACCCTCTCAGATATATATCCAGTCTTTTTCTTTTGATAAACCACCCAACCCGGCATTCATTAACACTTAACCATCTGCAGCCAGCCCCTCCTAGTACCTTCTCCCTTGCTTTGATGATATAATTAAAAGCCTTCTGTATTATCTCCCTCAGAGTGATAAGCCTAGGTGCATCAGCTCTCGGTACTTGCATTGTTTGTTATTCGATTCTCTCTGTATCAGCTGTTCTTCACGACGGGCTCATTTTTCATATGTCGTAAAGATTAGCTGATGGACTGGGAGATCAGAGGCATGAGAAGGGAGTGTGGCTTTCAATATTAGTAACCAGATGCTCATTTGAAATGGTGATGGAGTTTGCTGTTATCTGTTAGATTATTTGGCTCCTTTGCTTTTACCTGAAGATAAACTGGTTTAAGCACTAGTCAATGAAAATTAGCATCATCTTTAGTGACTTGTTATGATAGTGCTCTTATCAGTCTGGTTTAGTGTGGCTATTCTCTCCTTGAGCCTGGTTTACAGAAATCGCAGCTTTGTTTATGCATGTGCCCAAACTTGCCTGTTTGACCTTTGAAGCTGTGATTATAATATTAATCTATGGGACTATTCTGTTGCAAATCACTTAGGTGGTCTGTATTTCAGAGGATTTTCGTTGTGGGACCTCCCTCTTGTCCAGCATGATATTCCATTATTGTTAGTATATTCTACATTGAAGCTAACTCAGAGTGGCGTTTCAGTACATCTTGTTGTCTGGCTGGGTTTTGTGGGGGTTTTTTTGTGTGTGATGGAGCTGCAGCTAGGATAGCACTGTGCTACTGTCTGTCCACTTGCACTGATTTTGTATAACTTTATAACAAAGTTGCTTAGCTACAGAAAAACTTGGTACAATACTTGCATGCAGATACAAACCAGCCCACAAATCCTCAGCACCCTGCGGTGGAGCTAAACAGTGTTATTCCAGTTTGCAGGTGGGGAGACTGGATGCATGAAAGCCACACAGACACTGGCAACAGAACCAGCATCTATTGAGTTCCTATTTTACACTCTGATGCTTGATGTTCAGCCCGTGCAGCCTTCCCCTGTCTTGTGTTTAAGGGAGGTTGTGTCAGATCTTGAATAGGAAGAGAAGAACCTGGCGTTCTGGTATTAAAGAAATTGTTCTGTTTGTCATCTTCAAATTAAGAATTGGGATTTTTTCCTCCTATTTTTCCCTCTTCTTCCCATTTTGGATCCATTTCTAATTTTTTTACATGTTTCTTGCCTTGTTCCATTGTTTTGTTCATTTTCCCAGCTTTCCTCATTGCTTCATTTCTTTCCATTTGTCTCTTTCACCCATTTCAATAAACTATTATATTCATTATGTAAATACAAGGGAGCCCTTTTTCTCAGAGAAGATATGAAAATTCTCTCATAAATACACAAAATGTGGAAACCATCCTCAGGATGCAGAGCAGGAGGGAGTCTGCCGACTTCCAACTGCAAGACCTCATTAAAATTAGTGGATTCCCTATCCTCTTTGCATAAGGAACATTACTGTTTGGGCTGACTTCCACAGCAACATCTGGGCCACTGATAACATCAGTACTGGAGCACTGCTAGGTGAGCTCATGTTTTGTTAATGAAGCAATCTACTGAAAGTGCATATATCATTTTTTAGTGCCACATACTTTACTGCAAAGTGTCGTTCTACTATGATAGGCGCTTTCCTTTACAAGTGTGAATTAAATAATTTTGTTATAGTTAATAATATGCTTAACTTGAATTGAATAGCATGCTTAGGAAATGCCACCTAAATTAAAAAACTCGAACACTTAGATACTTTGGGAGTTCAATGCATGAGTTAAGAAATACACTGAAAAAAGGCTTATTAGAACACCTGATATTCTCGGTAGCTTTGTTGTTACTAAATATTTGGTGTGCTGGTATTGGTTTACTACACACACACGTATACGTATATACACATGCCCAAGTTGTGAATGATCCCTCTGCTGAGCTAACTAAATAATAAAAGTGATCATGGTCACAAACATCTGACTTTAGCATGTTCTGGAATAAGCAAACAAAGGTTGGATGGAATATACTGGTAAGATATGTTCAGTCAAACTTCATTATGAAATCCAGGCATCAAAGGAAGCAAAATGAAAACAGATAATTTCATATGTGGATTGAAATTTCTCTCAACAGCCTCTGCAGTGTGAGTGCAGTTACAGCAAGTGTCATTCCCAACTGTTTTTGTGTTTTATCATTTTTAATTTGCAAGCTAAATATTCTTGTGGCTCTTGCGTCCTGAGAGCTCGTGGTGAGTGTTCAGAAAGCCAGAACACTTTTAAATGAGGCTACAGGTGTGTGGAAGGGAAAGTAATATTGGCATAAAATATCTTGCTGTTTTGAGACAAGTTCCAAAAAGAGTTGCCACTCTCTAAGAGCACAGAATGCATTGAGAGAAGTAATAGAAGCAATCGATGAGTCTTTCTCATATAAAACTTTGTTCTTAAACTATTGAAGCTATTGGAGATTTCTGAGTCTTGGAAATATTAACCTGCCACTGGTCTGAAAGTGAAGACTTTTCTGTTTGCCATTGTTTGGCTAATGATGAGAGGGAGTTTTACTGATCTTTTCCACCTTACTGGGCTGGATAGGCAAACACTTTGTAATTGAGCTGTGGCAGTCATTTGTAATGTGTAGTGCAGGAAAAGTGAGAAGACCCCATCTCCTTTCCCTATTCTCCTCCAGGAAGTGCTGGAAAAATTACAGTAATGCTGGTGTGTTTACGAGTAGAACATGCACAACCTTGCATATTAAGGCAGGCACTTAGCCAGGAACTTCGAATTATTGTACCCTGACATTACCCACTGTAACTTTTAGCACTCTGGGCCCATTACTTTGGCATACTGCCCAGTAATGTGCAATTTCCACTTACATAAGAAGATGTAGCAGGAGTAATGACTCCTTGGAGAAGGTGTTTTCTTTCACAGCAAATCAGCCCAGGGCCAGCAGGTGTAAGTTTATAGGCAGTCCAGTCATGGCAGCCTGCACTGTTCTCCTCTGTTAATCCAGGAGCAGATGGAAAGGAACAGATCTGCCTTCGCACACTTTTCACTGTCCACTGATTTAATTGCAAAGTTAAGCTCTTGTAAATGGCCATGCAAAACTCTATGATTTTCCTTTTTTTGTCTTTTCCAGGCACCCCAGAATGCACATCAGAACAGGGCTGATGGATGCTCATCTCTACTGTCTGAAGAAATATGTGGTAGATTTCCTTGTAGAAAACAGGTAAGAAACCAAGCAGTACACAAGTTGGTAGCAGGTGTTTGCATTGACATGTGGTTCATACCAAAGCTTTTAAAGGAAGATTTGTTTCATTAAATGGGCTAGCATAAAATAGAAATATGAAAGAAAAGAGTTTTCAAAGTGCCTTAACTACACTAAAAAGAATGCCAGGCATTATCTCTGAGCTTCTTATTCAGATATTTTTTTAAAAAAGAAAAATCTAATAGCAGCATAAGTAAAAGCTAAAATTTTTGCCTCTTGTCTGCATCCCATGTTTCCCTAATGTATCTGGGCTTTTTGGCTGCTCATTTCACCAGGGCTCCCCCATTGTTAGGGCTGTGAATACATTTCTGACCTTTGATTTCCCCCACCACAGTCTGTTTTGGCCTTTGCAATCACCTTTTCTCTCCCCCTTCACATCCACCACCACTGCAGGTGGGCTATCTCTGTAGCATCCTATGTTTTTAGCTTGTGATGCTCCCCTGTCAAAACTCTGAGACCACCCACTGAGAGTAAGAAAAACATCCATTTATGGAAGTAGAGAAGGATCTTAGCTATAATATTTCATGAAACAGACCAAGAAAACCCACTGTTTATCTTTAAAAAACAAACAAATGAACAACCCCCCCTCACAGTAAGTAGCTCGGTTTTGGAATGATGTCCTGTTCCTAGACTTTTTGTAGTGCTCTCATGCCTGTTACATTTATTGAATGCTCACTGAGTTCTCAAGAGTCTTCCTACCCTTTTAAGTAAGATGAAAAATAAAGAGGCTGACTGTGTTGTGTTCATAGTGCTTTCCTTTTCACTGACGTGAAAAAACTTTGAGAGGTGGGGGAATTTATGGTCGCCTTGACCATATACAATCTGGCAATGCAGTTGGATACATGATTGAAGCTTTTGAGTTAAAAAAGTGAGTTAAAAAAGTGGAAAATCTGTGTTAACCCCCAGGGCAATTTCTTGCCATGCATAAGAATAAAGCTTATCCAATGCTGTGACTGGCATGTGGGGGAATTTTGTAAGTCATTTTAGCTCCTATTGGTGTATGGGAACATGTCGGAAAGGTGAGAAACCTTCAGGAGCAGCAGATGATTTAAATCTGGAATAAGCCATTTATTGAGTGTATTTTAGATACTCGATGACAGTTTGGACTTCTTCTATTTCCTGTGGTAGCATGAAGTGGTGTTTATGCTTTTCTTTTGTCATAATACAACAAGTAGAACTTGTTTCTTGAAATATTAGCCATCCAGTTTCGCTGGTGTTAGACCTTTCACACATTTGGGTTTTTTTCCCTGGTATTTCATGCTGGTTTGAATTTAGATCATTAGGTCTGTGGGACAAGGACAGGCTTTGTCAGACATGCCACAGTGCCTGACACAATGAGGCCTCTTAAGTGTAAATACTGATAACTTCAGATTTCAAGGCTTTATGCTACTTCCGTTGAAATCGGTGAGATGTTTGGCTTTGTCAGTGGTGGGATTTTACCTTGTATTAACCAAAGCAAGCAGAGTGAAATCCTGCTCTGAACTCTTCCAGTTGCCCCCAGGTCCCCCTAGACATTTACTGGCTTTTTGTAAGTATCACCAGTTGTTTTTTCGTTTTCTATAGAGAGGTCATTGTCTTCTCTATTTTATGAAGCTGTGCTTTTCTTCTGTGACGCTTCCACGACACATACATAATTACAGCAGCTAGACAGCATTTGCGAGACCTGATCCCAACATCTGGCTTACTAATGGCAGGTAGCTGCTTCATTCTCTTTATTACACACATGCTGCTTATTCAGTCAACTGAGAGAGAGACTCACAAGTTATGTGCTTAACCGGAAAATCTGGGGAATGGGACTTTTGCCATTAGGAATAGCTTGGGCTTTCAGGCTTCTGGCATTGGTGGGCATTTGCAGCTTGTTTTTCTTCTCTGAGGAAGGGGAGGACAGTGCATAGCCAAAGATCTTTCCATGTTTGGCAGCAATATGTCAGGACTTTTTAAAGACTCTGTGGAATATTTTTGCCTCAAAAGTACTGACATCTACACAATTGTTTGGGTTTAAGGATTCTTTTTAATACTTTGTTTTTTAGTCCAGAGAAGAACCTACAGTAAGATTTTTGCCTCTCTGCAATTCCGCACTGGGACTGGAGAAGCTCAGATGCCTTGTTTAAGTTGTGTGTGTTTAAAACTAACAGCAGGGACTGAAGTGAACAGTGAAGCTCTTGTGCGGTGCCAGGAAGTACTGACACAGTGTATTTCCTCAATATTACAATATTTACATTGTGTTAATATTTTAACAGTGCAGTTTGATGGCAGGCAGAACACCTTTTTTTGTTGTTTGTAGCTCAGGGAAGCATTTACGTTTTTTTCAAATTTTATTTTGACATACAAAAGCAGAAAAGATGTTACCCAGCAGTAAAAAATTCAGATCCTGCAGCTGACTATAGCTCACTCTTTTGCAGAGGAAAATTATTATTACTTCCAGGTCAAAGAAACATGAAAACTAATGTGGTTATGTATGTGGGATCTGTTGCTTCAAATGGAATAAAAGCCCAGTGTAGTCACAGCTTAGCTGCAAAGATGTAGCAAAAACAACTCCCCACAAGTGAATGTAGTTTGTGTACAGCTGCACCTGTAAGGGTAAATGGCACTCCTCTGCTTTGATCGGATTAATGTATGCATCGTATGTAAAGTCCAAAGTCACTGGCAACTAATATGAAAACAGGGAAAAAAGAACATAAAATGGCCAAACCTTTGTTTTGTCTAAGTATATGAATCTTGCTCTAGGATTTGGGATAGCTTTGTTATATGACACCTCTGGAAAAAGGCTGAATTTCTTGTTTAGCTCCAGAATAGAGTTGTGATATGAAGGTTTTTTCATCAGCTTGGCCACCGTCTTGCTTTGTGGTACTAGACAGGTCCCTTAATTCTTCTGTGTACTTTTTTCCTCTTTTGGGTGGGATTGTTCGGAGAATAATCAGTGTTTGTTTGGCAGCAGTGAGATTGTACTATGGGGGATGTTAGGAGAGGTCAAAATACTGTTTGGTAGTCTGTAATGCAGCTTGTAGTCCTTTAATATATTTTTATGAACTGTTTTAAAAGGACTGAATAGTAGATTCTCCTGCCTGAAGTTTTATTTCATTATAGCAAACCAAACAAATTTGTGAGTTTTAAAAAGCAGAGATCGCTAGTGCCTTTGAATAAAAATTAGAGTAAATTGTCTGTTTATTAGGACCCTCTCAAACATGTACATCCAGACACAAACATCACATCTCTAATGTTTAAACCTGAGGGATTTATTTTTGGGGGAAAGAAACTGCGTTCTCTTTGCTCTCCTAGGAGGAAAAAGTACATTTTGGCAGTTAAAATCCCCATCTCAATCTGTCTCTCATCCACTAGTTCAATACTGCATCTTAGTGAAATTGAGTCTTCGAGGGTTTGACAGTCCCAATCTGTCCAAATTTACCAAGGTCAAGTGCCCCTGGTTCCAGTGACTTGGGGAACAGCTGAAGAAGTTCTTGCCCCTAGCAGTTTGTTATTCCCTGCGGCTGGAATTTACTCCTTCCCTTCTCTCCACGCTCCTGCATCACTGCGGCAGGTTGATTATCTGAGTGCTCCTTAATTAGCTCTGGTGCACTGGCAGCCTCTGCCAGCGGTGCCAGCAGGAGCACTCGGAGCTCTGCTCTGGCACGGATGGATGGATGGATGGACATCTTCATCCCTGCTTCTCCAGTGGGTAGCCGTCACTGGCAACTTCTGGGTTTGCTCCCACTAGATTCACAAGAGGTCATGGACCATACCATGCTACCAACTGGATTTATTCTGTCTGAACAGGGACTGTGACCTCAATGTGAACAAGCACCACCTTGTTTGGGCTGAATTTTCTGCGGATTATAACTGGTCTTCGGGACTTTTTTTCTGCAGAGACCTTTGGTTCTTCCTCAAGTTCCTCTCTGCATCAATTTAGAGTTGCTGAGGTTGGTCTTGGTTTGGCAGAGGTACCGACTGGCCAAATTGTAGCACATATTTGCATGGGAGGAAGGTCAGTTAAAAATTTGATCTCTATGTATTCAGGCAAGAGCTTTTCTTTCCTAAACATTTCCTTTTTCAGAATAAAGCTAACCTGAGGATCTTATAGGTGCTGCGGTTTGTGGCGTGGGGCAGGCAGGTGAGCGCAGGCTGTGCGTGTTGCAGGAACTGCTCTGCCAGTGCAGGGCAGGCATGGCTGAAGGTGAACACCTGCACCGCATGATGAACTGCACAATACTGCTTTTCTTAAAAGGATCCTTCCGCAAGCGGAGCCAGCAGCTGAGACAGAAGCAGAGGCTGTAGCTGGCTGGGGGCATGGCTCCACCCCACAGCTGGCGGGCCTCACACCCCCGGGGCCCAGGGGTGGCAGCCAGCACAGTAGCCAGTCCCTTTTTTTGGCACTCTCCTGAGTGCTAGGTTGGAATCCAGCCTCACTGCTGCATTCAGGGCAGATGGAAGAAGAGAGTCCTTATTCCTTTTCCCTTGCGAACTTAGTCTGTAGCAGAGGGCAGGATCGAGGCCTGTGCTTTATGAGCCTGGTGTGTTGCTCAGCCATGCACTGACGTTTCTTTACTGAGTGCTGACAGTTCACTTGCTAACAATCCCAGCAAAGTTGCTAGCAAAACAAATGTGATCAAAGTGAAATTGCATGGTAGTTTGTGTTCTGTTTTTCCAGAATTTTTCTAAAGCTATAGCCTGGTGAAATAAGATACCTGGTTTGGGGGAGGGCGAGGAGGGAGATAAAGATAAAGCAACCGCTTCCCCAGTAAAGTTTTAACATGGAAAATTCGAACTTGCTTTGGAAATTTAAGTGCTGAAGATGTGTATTTCTCTGTATATCCTGTGTATATGCTTAAAAGCATATGTAATATGCATTTATAATATATGTAAGCACGAATATAATTGTGCCCACAGTCAGTCGAGCAGGTTTAGATGACTTTATGTTTATGTGTAAGGATTTCACTCTGCTCACAGCTGAAAGCTGTAGCCACGTGCAGGCTTCCATTTTCACCTCTCATTGAGGTAGACCAGAAAATGTGAAGCCAGATCAAGGCTGTTTAAACCAAAGCAATATGTGGTCCTACTTATTAAGTTACCTCCCAAAAATAACTTTTGTCAAATTTCATCAGTGCAGAGCTTGTCATGAACATGCTAATCAAACCTTAGTTATAGGTTGGGCACATTAAAAGCTACATTTGAAGATACTAACTTTGCAAAGTTAAGCACGTGGCAGTTAGGAAGTGCCACAGCTGACACTCCCTGTGCAACCTTTTCCTTCTGTATGTGCCACATGTTATGGTACAGTCTTTAGTTCCATGACTCTGTATGTCTTTTTCACAGAGTGTGGGTGTCGCTTCATTTATTGCCTGAGATGCTCACTGGAGGAGGTGCTGCTCAATATTGTATGTAACTTCTGTAGCTCAGGTGAAGGCCACCAGCCCTACTTGTTGCTTGCTATTTAAACCCTATTCTGGAGATAAGATGAATAATTTCCTTTTGGATTCTCCGTGTCATTACTGATATTACAATGCTCTGCACACGCTTCATTAACTGTCTTTCCAGCACCCTGACTAGTGAAGTAGCCGTCTTTCTCATTCTGAAAGGGAGAAACTAAGGCACACAAGAGCTGAAGTTTGAAGCATCTTTGTCTTAATCATGCCATTTTTCAGTCCTTAATGTTATACAGAGAGCTCTTAATGTTGAAAGAATCTTTTCCATTGATGATAGCTGTCACAGGATGACACTGATCAAATCAAAGGCACACAATCAGTGGCAACCTGCAGAAAGCAGATTCGTGTTCTGCATTCAGCAACATCTGTAAACTCTTCTGACAGAGAATTAAAAAAAAAATCAATTCTTTAGGCATCATTCATTTGCCTTAAATTTTAGCAGTTCTTTTCTCCTCTCGCAGCCCTCTGCCTTGTACATTTAACACACGTTCTAACAAATGAAGCAGGCATTCTTCTGCCTCATTACACAACCTTGATTCATCCCCAGGGCATAGTCCATCTTTACATTGGGTGAAGGAGAGATTGAGACTGGGGAGAGAGGAAAAGTTAGGTGTGTTTTTAAGGACTGTGTCTTAATGTGTACACACGAGGTCTTAATTAAGGTTGTATATGCAATATAGTTCTAGCTTTCCTTAGTTTGAGTACCCAAACTGTTACCCTGATATTCTTTTAAGTGTGTGTGTGTATGTATTTATATGCGTGGCACTTTTAGAATTAATCAGTGAGGCTACTGTGACTTTTGCAATGGAGTAGCTGTTATCAACATAGATTTATCACCTTTCAGGTCAGCCACCAGAAGGAGATGAGATGCTCTAGACTTACAAAGACTGAGCTGGATATTCTTTGAGCCTTGGCCTGGAGCGTACTCTGTTACTCTGTGGAGTAGTGCATGAGCAGCCCAGTTACCTTGCAGAAAGAGAGAGAGAATGGAGCATGCCCAATGTAGAAGGACTCAAAAAATTTAGTTGCAAAACAAGTCTCTTCCAAACATGTGCAAACAGTGTTTTTTCAGGCTTTATTTGATGTAGTATGGGCACTTTTTATGTTTACAAATGTAATGCCCTGACGAAAAGACAACCTTGTGCCAAATTGCGAGCATGGAAGTGCAAGAGCTTTTCAGCGGAGCAGCTGAAATATTTTTAACATGGACAAAACAAAGTATTTTTCCATAATTTTGTTATTGGAAATAACTGAGACATTTTCAATGAAGCCATCCAAAAAAATCAGCTTGAGGCAAACACCTGGCATGGATAATTTCAGCCGAAACAGTTAAACTTTGGCAAAGTTTACAAACAGATGAAGACAGAAACTTGCAATAGGAAACGCAGGGCAATTTATCTATACGCACCCCAGTTGCACCACCTCTGAAAGCCACTCATCTCGGTTTTTCTGAAGGCCACTGTGTGTTTGCTCAGATGTTCTGGCTTCTCTGTGACGCACCAGAGTGGCAATTGCATTTTCTAACTCAAGGAGATCTTTGGACTTCATTTCAAAACGCTATGTCTGTATCTCTAAAACAAAGTTGACAGCAAACATCCTCCTCTTATACATCAGAACATTTTACATGCTTTTGTGGTGTCCTTCACTCCTGCTTCCTCCTAAAGGCAAGGCATAATTTTTATTGTGTTTAGTAATGTGTTTTGCAAATCACCATTTTGTCCTGAATCTAGTACTTCTAAATTGTTTGGTGTAGAAAAAGCCACCATTTCCGCTGAACAGTCACCTGGGAGCTGGGCAGCTCTGTTTGTGGCCGGGAGGAATGGTGTGCGGTACTGGAGAGGCAAGAATGATAAACAGCAGCGCTGTGGTCGCCTGGAAAGGTCTGAGCAAGCATTTGCAGTGCCTGGGAACAGAGTGCTAATGTCTCGCTCGCCACCGGGGAAATCCACTTTCCCTGGGGAGCCCTCCTCTCGGGGTGCTCCCTGCCAGTGGCTGAGCTGGAGCTAAGGACACAAATCAGCTCTTCTGCAGTTCTTCCAGCGCTGGCTGGAGAGCTGCCTGCCAAAATTCACCAGTAGAGAAACTCTTCTCTGAACTGAGCAAATTTGCAGTAAGCTTTGTAGCCAAAGTCAGTATGATTTGTTTGCAAAGTTAAACACTGAGGTTGGTGTTTTTTTTTTTTTTTTTTTTCTGGACGGCTGAAATAAATAAGAGCAAATCGTGTGAGGTCATAGTGCTCTGCCTTTCCAAACTGCTTCAGCTGCAATCCCAGAGCAGCTTCTCTTCTTGGCTCCCCCCGCTCTGTCCAGAAAACCTCTGCTGGGCCAGCACTCAGAGGGGAGAGGAAGATTTGCTGTCTTGGTGCTCTGTATTCTGAGGTCTGTGGCCATGAGAAGAGCTGCAGTGGAGCCACACTTCTCCTCCTGATAAAAGGCAGGGGCAGTATGAGATCTTTGCAAACTGGAGGTGCGAGTCACTGGCTCCGAAGCTCCTGCTCGGATGGCTGTGTGCTATGCTGTACACAAAGGCCCCTGCAGGTTTATATTAAGGTGCTACCCAGACTAAACCAGTACATTTTTTTCTTTTTCCCCTCTAAATGCCTTTTTATCATTCAGGCTGTCACCTGTGTTTCCTGGCAAGGGCTGCTGGCTGGGGGAGGTCTGGCAGAGCTGAACACCCAGCTTTGGTGGTCTTTGTGTGGCTGCCTGAAAGATGGCTTAAAACAGAACCTGCTCTGTGAATACCTGCGAGTTAACATGTGTCAGCCGTGTGGCTGGAAGGTTTCTCCTTTGCTGTAAAGAGACATTTTATAATGAATGCTTTCCTTGTGATTAAAATGGGTAAATAAACAAATAGCTCCTACAGGAAGTATACTGTGTGAAGACAGGGCAAATAAATTGTAGCTTTCCAAACAAGGAAAAGAAAAAGGAGAAAAAAAAATCCAACCCCAACCAACCCAAGCTCCTCCTTAGTGCATTTAATCTAGTAGAATGTGAAATGGCAATTTATCTTTCTTATTTCCTTTCCTTGTCAAACATATCCAGCTGTTGGAGCTTTCTCTGCTCCTTACTAGAAATGCCAAGACTTGAAATTTGTTGGTGTCCACCTCCTCCAGAGTATCATTACTGTTATCATCTTTCCATGGTACCAATCAAGCTCAAGCCTGAAAATCTCAGGAGAAAAAAATGTAGTGATCCAAACTAGATTTAAACAAATTACGATTTTCAGCAAATCAATTCTGTAATGAATAAAATTCCTTTTCCTGTTAGCAGACTACCTGGGAGCCAATGTGTCTCTGGATGTGCTGAATTGGAGCTGATTAACTTCATGAATAACTGTAAATCTTTCTTTATGAGACCACGATATGCCATAGTGGCCACATGCCTGAGATGCTCGAAGGGCACTTGGTCACAGCACAGTGCATGCACATTCTGTCCATGCAAGCTGCTCCTAGTGCAATTTTTTGTAAAGCAACTGTTAGAATTTGTTAATTTTGTTCTCTAACTGTGGTTTGCAACATCAGATAATGACCCTTTGGATGCCCAATGAAAAATGAATGTAGGGAGGACATAAAAGAGGCCATACAAATGTCAATGCAAATCTTGTAGAATTGTGGAAAAATTTAGGTTGGGAAGGAACCTCTTGCAGTCTGTAGTCTAATCTCCTGCTCAAAGTAGGGCTAACTTTTGTGTTGCTCAGGGGTGTTTTTTGCAGTTGAGTTTTTTAAATCTCAAAGGATGGAGGCTGGGCCTTGTCCCAGGACTGTACTACTCACTGAAAAGTTGTTTTCTTTATGTCCCAACTGGAATTTCCCTTGTTGCAGCTTGTGTCCATTGCCTCTTGCCCTTTTACTGTGCACCTCTTGGAAAAGTCTGGCTGCCTTCTATATCACTTTACTTTTGGTTGTGGAAAACTGTAGTCAGATTCCCCTGCAGCCTCCTCTTCTCTGGGATGAACAAATCCAGCTCCCCCAGCTTCTCCTCCTGTGTCATGTGTTCCTGGCCCTCTTGGTGGCCTCAGCTGGGCTTGCTCTGATCTGATAATAAACATTAAAAATTGTTAACTATTTTTTCCACTGTTTCATGCAGTTGCAGTTTCCTTGGGTAGCCTTCAGCCAAACTGACTTTTGTCTTCATATGAGATGAGGATTTTGAACCAAAGAGGAATGATGATTCTTTTATCCATCTATGTTTGTTGGGGTTTTTTTTCCCTTAAATCATTGCCACTTTGACAGTATCATTCTAAGCATTCTTTCATCAGTGCCATACGTTTTCTTCCACATAGTACTATTTGGATGTAAGATAATACTTGGGGTGAAATTAATATCTTACCTTGCTGGACATTTCTCTGTGAGAATGCAATCTTTATATGTGATATCATGGCTTAATTCTCTTGCAGTGCAAATCCTAATTCTCCTATATTTTCTGTTCTGGTCCGATGATCTGAATTTCTCCTCAAGATTGTGAAACTTTCAACAATTTTCAAGATAATGTTTTCCTTTCTTCCCTTCTGTGGTTTGCTTCTAAATCTCTTCTCTTCCACACCACTGCAGTCACTGACTGATCCTTCTGAAATGCTGAGACTCTGCTTTTACTCACAAGTTGAATTTTTGAGAATAAGAGAAAATAGTGATTGTTTCCCTACTATTCCACTTCTCATAGTTTTTGTAGTCTAGGTGTTAGTTCAATGTCAAATTTCATCCTGCTTAGCCAGGTAAACGAAACATGAACAATAATAAAGATGTCTATGGCACTGTTGCTGACTTAAATTATCCTATTGAATTACAGTGATGGGAGACTTAACTTCCTGTATATAAAACGGAAAATAAATGCTACTAATGATGATAGGGCACCAAAGGTTTACATAGTTCATCAGTTTTATGGATACACGTCAACTTTATCAAGTACATCATATGCATGTGTTTGTTTAGGCACATTATCAGAATTCCTCTGTTTGATGCACTTTTCAGAAAAGGAGCCTAATTTCAAAGGCATTTAGAAAAGAGTTGGCAACTCAGCCACAGATGGCTGCAAAGGCAGAGGTTGGAGGGAATGGGGAAAGATGAGTTCTGGCAAGGAATCACATTTGGTGCAGGTGCGCTTGTTTTAGAAGAATGGGATGCTGTCTGGGAATGAATGAGATCCATTCCTCAGCAGTGTGTACAACCTGCCAAACACCCTGGGTGGCCTCCAACAGCCTTGGAGACTTTTGGTCAGAGAGAAGTTCTAAAAATGTCTAAACTTGCTGGCATTCCCATGCAAGAGCTGCATCAGTCGGGAGCTGCGGGGCGTTCCTGGCTGTTTGGCGAGTGGGCAGAGTTAAGGTTGCTTAGATGACCCAAGCTGAGTGTGCGCACGCTTTCAAAGGATTTGAGTATGTAATTGAGGAGTTTTAATTTCTGTGGTCAATTTTTCAAAAAGCTGCCGTGTTTCCCAAAGGGGTTTTTGGCAGAAGTGGAAGTTAGATCCCTGCTCCTTTAAGTGCATCCAGACGTGGTGGAACATGAGAACAGCTTTTTATGTGGTTTTCATCCATACCATCCCTTCCATACTTTGATCTGGATCCTCTCTGCATTATGGTGCCTATGACGGTCATTTGCATGTTGTCTTCTGCTCTCCCTCCATCATCCAGAACGCAGGGATTTTGGTGGTGATTTGACAATTTTGCAAAGTCATTCATAAACTTGAGCCTGCAAAGCAGAGCTGTGTGGTTATACCGGCGTGCTCTGCAGCGGCTTTTGAAATATTGTCGTGCACGTTCTTACGAATGTGGGAGTAAGATGCTGTCAGGTTTGAAGGTTTTGGTTAGAAAATAGTACAGAAAGACAAATGAAGCACAAGTGCAGTCATGTGGAACTACCTTTTTGTAGAATGGTCCTCAAAGTTTCCTTGCATTCTCTGTGGGCTTTTAGCTCCAAAAATAATAAGACACACTGATAAATTAATTAATTAATATGAAATTGGGGGGAACAAGAAATGTATTTACTCTTTTTGTGATAGAAATGTTGCGAGTAGAAAAGGACAAATAGAACATAGCAAGAAATAACATCTGTTTGATGTTATGATTGGTGTTGGGGGTTCTTGAATTAGGCACAAGTAATTGCCTAGTAGTTTATTGGCTTGCCTGGTTACTTTGGAGTTTTCCTTTATTATAATTAGTCATGGGTACACCAAACAAAGGCAAAAAGATCATTGCAAGATATAAGGGCAGAATTAACCTTCTACAGGGATGTGGCACACCCTATAAATTTATCATTTGATACTTTTTCCTTTTGTACGTAGTCCTTGTCTGCTTTCTCCGCATTCTTAGCATGTCTCAGAAATTCCAGCATTTTTAGCAGTGAATCAGTGAGAAGAAGGGGAAAAGGCCTGTAATTGCTTTTTCCATTGTGCTTGTTAAAACCGCATTGTGGGAAATGGACCCAAACACTGTCTTTTAAGTGGTATTGAGTCTGAGGCAGGTGGTATTAACTCAGGACTGCATTAACTCTTTTCAAATCTCTTTCCTGTTTCCTTGAGGAAACATGCCTGGTGTATATATATATGGCAAGGGCTGTTTGCCTGCCTCTTGCATTGACATTTTAATTTGGTCCATGATATAAATATCATTTCCCTAATCCCCCTTGCCCTGACCCTGTTTTGTCTTTTCTTCAAAGTGAGTTGACTTTTTTTTCTTTAAGGAGGGGGGAGGAGATGGGAATGGTGGCTGGCTGCTCTAGTTTGGAGCATTAAATGCTCAGGGAAAAAATCTCAGAGTAACTGTTGTTTCTTTCTTTGTATTCACATGGAAATTTTTAATCTCCATCAAAGGATCAGGAGAAAATAACGTTGAGATTCAACAAGAGAGCCCCCAGCTTACATGGAATTTTTAAATGTTATTTGGCTTTATCCTTTAAGCGATGAGAACCATGAACTATGTACCTACAGGGTTCAGAATTAACTTTTCTCTTTCTTCCAACACACCCTTTTTTTTTTTCCTCCCTCCCTTTTCCTCACATCTTTATTGTTCTGCATAAACATGCAATTTCTTTTTGGCCCAAACTATAAGTGCCTTAGGATTTGTTTAGTTGTATTTATGTATACATTTTGAACGTTAATTACGAGCACCAGTCTGAAATACAGCCTCATGTTCTCCTTTTGATGTGATCTATAGAGTCTCTGTTGACAGCCATGGAGGTAAGATCAGAGCTGAGATCAGAGCTCATGTGCTTGCATGGTCATACAAGAACTAACATTAGCCTGTTAAAGAAAAAAAAGGGAGGCAAAAGTAGGTATAGAAGGGCTAATAATCTGCTTATTTGTAGTGGGGAATCACAAATACTATCTGCACCTGTAGATGTATCTGATTGTGCTAATAATGATAGCAAGAGAGACCCCCTGCAATTGGCCCATGGAGGGTAACAGCAGATTTCACAGGTGGGTGCTGACAGCAATGGTAGATTTCATGCTTCATCACAGATTAATAAAACAGGGAGGATATTAAAATGCTAATACTCATTAATACTGTTTTATGGTGTTTAACATTAAACATGGAAAATGAAAATGAATGACAGCCGGTAAATGGAACTGACAGTTGTGCTCAGGGTGTCTGAAGCTAGTGAGAACTAGCTGGAGGAAATAAAAGCTGTGGATGCTCCATTCCTGCTGTGGGTCAAGCCAAACAGCACCTCCTGGTACCTAGACTTTTGCAAGGTCACCTAAACATAGACTTAAAGAGACTCTTCTGTTATTGTAAAATATTTCATTACATTTTTTCTTCACCAGCATTGGTCAGAGCCATTATTTTCTAGGTCTTATGAAAGACAGAGTCCCCAGGAACATGTATGTCTAAGAGCAGAAATCACAGCCCATTCAAGCATAATTGTGAAATATGTATATTTTTTTAAGCTTAGGTGGTCAACATTTGGTTTTTTCCCCAAAACTCTTCTTGTATTTCAGTTGGCTCCGTTGTTCTTCATTTCTTATTAAAGTTTCAGTAAGCTTCCCTTCATCCCAGAGGCGGTTGCATTTCAGCAACAAGCGAAAGTTGGCCCTCTGTGGGCTCTAATGTAATTTAATACATTAGAATATAATATACATAGATACAAACTTAATTCTACCATATCACAGACTGTTCTAATTCCATTTGTGGTTAAATCTCACTGAAAACTTCTGCATAGCTGTGTTTAAATATGAAAATTAAAGATCTAGGGTATTTTCACCTAATGTTCTTCGCAAGTAAAGTTTTTTCATTTAGCATGAACTTTCTTTGTGCCCTTGCAGTAATGTAAAAATCCCAGGAACACTGGGAGGGCGTTGGGTCCGGGGATAAAGGGATTCTAAAGGCATGGTACTAGTTTCTCTCTGATATGGTATTACTAGGTGAAGTTACAGTTCTTTGACCAAGTATCCATTTTTGTATCTTAATGTTTTAGGTTTTAAATTAACCTTGAATATCCTAGGTGTTTATACTCCTTAGGTCTGAGTCTACAATCTGCAGAGCTGACTGCAAATGCTTGGTGTGTGCTCTGAAACATTAGGTACATTTAACATAGGCTTTTCCAAGGAATTCCTTTGTTTTTAAACATTTTATCTTCTTTTGAATTCCCAGCTGTTTCTTGCACATGCATCATTAATTTCAACTGCCCTGTTGTCTTCATGTCCCCCACATATGCGCTGTCTCTTGCCCACATCCCCTTCGTTGTGACCTGCTGTGTGAATGAAGGATTCCATCCCAGATATAACTCTAATTTTTGTATGCTTAAAATCAGAATCGACCCCTTTCAAAATTGCTGCTATCTCTCGTTGTTCTAATGGGACTGAAGCCACGTAAGATGCTCCAGGGATTAGTCTCCCCTTCCCTTACAAACAGCAATTTAACAGCACTTCTCAATCTTTGACTGTTTAATTGAAAATGTTCTACTTTCTGTTGAGGTAAAAACAGATATCACTTCGAAAATCAAATTTTGGGAAATGAAAGATCATGAAAAAGGTTCATTGCTTGAGCTGGAATTTATGAAAGCATGTTTATTTTGGCAAATGTTTCTCAAAAGCAGGTTCATATTTATCTTCTCTACCGTCTGGATTTTTCTGTGAGGTGTCATAGCATGATTACTCTGATTTGGCTTAGAACTGGACTTCTGCCAAAATTTTGTGTGCCCTCCTCTCCTGCCCACCTTCCCACTTTCTTTCTCCTGGTCATACTAGATTTTTTCCTTATGTTGATTTCAGTGAGTATTTCATTCTTACTTCTTTGTGCTAGTGAAAATAACAAGTTTAGAAACCAGAGTGATGCCAACTTTTAAAACACGAAGATAATAAGATAGGTTACTTTCTTCAATGTACACAGTCTTAGACTTATTTCTTCTTAATATAGGCATGTGTAGTTCAGGGTTTGATTGTAAGAATTTTTAACACACTGGACCAGAAACCTTTTTGGTTTGTTCTCTCCTGAATCTAGGTTACAGGCTAGTTAGTTCTTCCAAATGCCTGCTAGTTGTTTTCTCACTTGATGAAGGGTCTTCAGTCCTATCTCTCATTTGATTTAAATTCCTTTCCTAGTCCCAGCCAGATGTTTGGTTTCCCCTGCTGTTGACAGTTAAATAATATTCTCACGCTATCACTTCGTATATCCACATTTGCAAGATCTGTCACAAAAAATTCCCAGATTTTTGTCACTGAGTGCCTTACTGCTTATTTTTTAATACTTTCCAAAGGCAAATTCTTTTGATGTTGTATATGAATTCTGCTTAAAGAGCAAGTAAAGGCAAACCTTCCCATTTTTCCTTTTCCAATAAGAAGGGTGTGTTTCTGAGCCACATCTTATGGATGACCCAGAGATTTACCCCATCTTTGCTGAAGGAATGTGACTAGCACTTCAGAGAATTGCAGGAAATCTTCAGGAGTTTGGCCAAGAAAGAGTAAACCATCAAAAACCAGGCAAAACTTTGCCTTTCCCCCTTTCCACCGCTTTCATTTCCTACCGTGTTGTGTTGTCCTCTGCATCAGACTATTTAAGACTGCCAAATACTTGGATATTTTATAGGTAATATATCTTATAAATGCCATGGCCAGCCTCTGAGGGAAACACAGGATTGTCGGTTTTGGATGGAGTATAAAACCCAAGCAGGAAATCATTGCTGAATGGCACAGCTGCAGGCAAACACTGCGAGGCAGTAAACTGCCCATCTGCACAGCCCCACGTGTGCCGGAGCGCGGGGCCGCGGCAGCGCGCGCCTGCGAGTGGTTAGCGGGGACAAGAAATTCAGTGATTAAAGAATGAAGTGTTTAGCTCCATTAGTTCCTGAAATACAGCTATTTGAAGGTGATTACAATCTTATTTTCAAGGAGGAGGAGAGACTGAAGAATTGATCTTTTCCTTGTCTGTAATAAAAAATAGAAGCAGAATTTCAGATGTGGGGTGAGTTAGATCATCCCACTGCAGGACAGAGGATGTGACACAACCTACAGCTGAGGACTGAGAGAGAAGTTTGTCAAGAAGAAGGAAAACACTGTATTTGGTCATAGGGCTGAACTGACAATCACATCTGAATCTTCCCATCAAAGTTAGAGAGAGGAAAGACTGGTTTGGTCCTTTTTCTGTTTCATTATCATTGACCTGAACAGGAGCCTGACCAGGTTATGAACTGTACGTTTGTTAAAGTTTGAACTGTCTAAGATCCCCCTTTGCTAGAGATTTAGCCAACTAAAATCGCTTTCAGGAGACTCATTCTAGTACTTTCCTGTTTTAATTTAACCTATAGTTAGTTCCTAGTTTTACTGTCTTCCATTCTAAATAACTCCTCTTTCTTTGTGGGTTATCATTTGTTGAGTTCCTCTAGCCAAGCTCTCTGTGTTAGTTCTCCCAATCCTTCCTCTGAAGTTTAGCACTTCCTCTTATATGTGCCAAGTTCGAGTTCATTTTCCGCATGATTTTCCCAAGCACTACTTTAAATAATCCACAATTCAGTAACTAAATGCAGACTGTTAAAATAATGAAACAACAACAAGAAAGGTATTTTAAGACTGCATCTCATGCATTTCAACTGTAAAAAAGATTGATTTGGGGTTTTTTTCCCCAAATACTTTATTGAAAAATAAAATTATCTTCTAATAGTCAAAATGAAATTACTAGGATTATAACCCCATTGTACAGTAGACTTTCTACATTGATATTTTTCTTATGGGGAGGGTTTTTTCTTTATTCGCTGTAATGTATAAATCAATGCCAGAGGAAAGATAATCTAGTGATCAGGGTCCTTGTTTAAGGCATAGGTCGCTTGGGTTCAAGTCCCTGCTTTATCACAAACCCCGGATGTGATTTTTCTGCCTCCTAGTATTGGGGTGTCAAAGTGAATATAAAAAGAGTTGAAATCTGCGCGCAGGGAAGACAAGTGTATTGCCAGCTGAAGCCTTTGGCAGCTTTCTATTCACTGATGCATTTTACATTGGGGCACCTAAAGAATGTGAAACTTTTGGTACCTAAAGTTCTTAAAATGTGCTGATTTTTCTTGGCTAAAGGACTGAGCCTTTAAGATGTTCTTGATGTTTCATGTGAGCAGGAGGATATCATCAATGTCTGTATCATAAATATTTTCAGTTCAGGATGTGATATTTCATATATCCTTGAGCATTTCCACATTTGTATCACAAAGAAAAGGAGCTGCTTTGGTTTTTCATCTGTAGGCACTTTATTTTCTCTTTTCCTGTCAATTGATACAATTTTTTAAGCTACATAAAGTGGACTTCAGTTTTTGTCATTACGATGTTGGTACTTTTTGCATCCCATCTGCACACAAGCATGAATTGCAGGCTGATGCCATATGAAACTATAGGCATCTCTGTTAAAATATAGGGGAATTAGTTCTGAAGATGAAGCTGTTTCCTTGTTTTGAATCTTCCTTTATATTTTAATGCATTAAGGAAGCACTTGACTAGTGGACATTGTCTCAGTGCCAGATGTATTGGAGTACCCAGTATTTTGATTCATCCTCATGAAAAATGTGCAAAATGTCTGATAATGGTATGCAAAGAAAACGAAGGCATGTAAGTTTTAGCATTCATGCACTTCATGTGTACATCTCCTTCCCCAGGACAATCTCATCTCTCCGGAGTGAACTGATTCCACATCTGGTTAGGAAACAGTTCTCTTCTCCAACATCATTGCAGCAAAGAGTAGACAACAAAGAAGAGGACCAAAAGAAAAAGGAACAAGCATCCCTAGGTCAGTACGAGTATCAAAGATTTGATCAGGCTTTTAAAGCCCATATGCTACAGCTGAGTTATTCAGTAGAGTACAGAATTAGCCTGGAGCACTAGTTTGGGGATTTGTTTGTTGGTTGATTGGTTGTTTTTCTCTTACACTTATTTTTCAAATAGTATTGTGTGTTATATAAATATTTTTGTCCTCGCTTATTTTGCTGTAAATCAAAAGCAAGTCAGCTAGGGTTTGTGTATTTTCTCTTCTGGAATACAGTATAGGTAAATGCACTTTTGAAAATGTAATTTTAGGAGGAAGTTCCTGAAATTGCATAGGGTAACAGACTAAGCCTTAACCACCCTGCACGGGGAACTGGACAGGATCTCAGATCTTGGAATTTATTTTTAACGTTTCTGCTGTCTCCTTGTGTGACCTTGGGCAAAACATTGCATCTGTCCTGATCCCTTGATTCCCACCTGCAGAATAAAAACAAGCACTTACTCACTACATGTGATAAAATCTGCCATTCAGATGATGTGAGGCAAAGATTTCCCTTCACCAACAGTATTTTAATAGTATTCCTCTTCAGAAAGTATTTCATTAAATCCTGTCTAACTTCATGCATGTGTGTGTTCTCCAGACATTTATAGTTTCATAAAGGAAGATAATAGCTTGCTGAAACCTGCTCCAGATAACTCTTGTTGGAATGATCACAGAGGAGATATGAATGAAACTCTCCACGAAGGAAAAGTGCGCTGTTACGTCCATATAATGAAAGAGGGCCTGTGCTACCGAGTGAATACTCTTGGGTTGTATATTGAAGCTAACCGACAGGTGAGAAAAATACAGAACTGTCACGTGGGAATACAGCAGTAGTTTACGGGATACTTTACCCTCCGGGAGGGGTCCCTGCGATACAGCTGAGGGGTGTGTGGGAACTGAACCGGTGCCATGTTATCTAAGCACATCATCCTGCTGGTTGCTGGATAAGGACACGAGGCCAGGAAACAGTTCTGTCGCTAATTTACTTTTAGCTGAGAAAACCCTCATCCCACACACTCTTCTGTTTTTTGGAGGTGGCAAGACTTGCAGCCAAAGAGCCAATAAGTATGGAAAATAAGGCTGGAAGTGGCTTTGATAGCTCATTTAATCAATGTCCTCCGTGTCCTAAAGGCAAGATCAGTTCTGACTGGACTCTTCCTAGCAGATGTTTATTTAAGTGATAATGACTAAGGTTATTAATGATTTGCAGGAAGACTTAAACTACCCAAACATTCAAATTGGCTAATGCTTTCCATTATGAAATAATTATTTTATGAACAGGTTTCACTACAGTTGCACTCCAGGTAAACACAGAGGTGAAATGTTGCCCTGTTGCAACTTTCACTTTCATGCTACTGAGAATTCATAAAATAGAAGATCACAGGGGAGGATTAGAGAACTCCTGTACTAGCTAATGAGCTGATGATTAAAAGCTTTTAATATGATTTTTTTTTTTTAACTGCACTGGCTGATGCAATGTACAAGTTCTCACATCACTCTGATGGTGATAAACTTCCTGCTTTCAGGAGTGAACAAATTCCTCTCATTTTGAAAGACTTAACAGGGAGTGCAGGGGGGAAAGACTCAATATTTCTGGAAGTGGGGTTGGGAGCACGATATAGTTGTATTGGGAATCCTGGAAGTGGTTGCTGCCTTGCCTTTGCTCTCGGATTGTGTTGATTTCTTTTTCCAAAATGAATGGATGAATTTATGCAAATTAAAATTGCAGCATGGCAGAGTGAGTTCACACACTGGAGCTCTTTTTCCTTGGTGCTTGTAGAGGAGCACAGCAATAAAGTGATTTGTTTTGGAGTTAGGGCATGAGGAAGAGAGGAGGGAGGCAGCACTGGTGTCAGAAAGGAAAAACTTCCCCCAAGAATATCAGGAACAAGTGTGCCCAAAGGGTTAAAGGAGAACACCGCTTGCTAGGGGAAGTGTGCGTGTACATTTGGCAGCAGCCACTTCAGTAAAACGTTATTGAGTTGAGCCAGTCAGACTCCATGTGGGTTTTCTTGCGTTGTTTTTGTTGGGGTTTTTTTTGTTTTTTTTCTAACCTAAATATTCTACATTTTGGTCAGTTCAGGAAATGTGTTTGCTCCTGGGTGGTACACAGAATTAGTGTTTTGAAATCACATTGGGGCCTTCAACGCTGGAAAGGATTTTCTTTGAATTTTTAACTTTTCCAGAATGGTAAAATTTCTAAGGAAACTATGTGGAGGTAAAACATAAAATGGAACTTAATGAGAGGTTGTGAGAAAGGAGTTCCTTTTTGCAGTGCCACTGCATTTTGTTTCTCTTGCTAATCCTCATAAAAGATACACATTTAATTTTATCTGCTTTTTTTTTTTTTTTACTTGTTTTGTTGGTCTCTAAGGAAGACTTTTGGTGTCTTGTTTCCTCTTTTCTTGGTCTTCACAGACCAGATTCTGATTCCCTGGCTGCAAAGCTGGGACATGTAACTTTGCTGTCCAAGAGGACAGGCTCATGGAGCAGTAGCAGTCCAGTCCAGTAGCCATGGGAAGGAATGGCATCCTAACCCATTGCCCTTCTGGTGAGGAAACACTTTACTCACATCATTTCACTTCCAGCTGGGTTTATGGATGCCTGCAGCCTGTGTGTGGGCAGGTGGGTTCAGGAGAGAGTTATCTTCAATAGCAGGAAATAGTTTCTTTGTAAGATGAATTAAATCCAAACACATCTTAAATCTTCCCTTGACCCAGGCACTCCCTCTGACTCCTGCCCCCTCTCTAACCTTCCTTTTCAGAGCAAAATGCTTGAGCTGGTAGCGTTCTTGGGTCAACCCTCAAGCTGCGCTACCATGGACTGATTCTAATAAGGGCTTTGCTCTGGCCAACAAAATCCTTTATTTATTTCATCACACCACCTTTCCACTGAGGAGGGCAAGAGCCTTTCCTCATTTATTTCCCTTCCCACAGAGCAACACTGGGCAGTAGGAATCTTTCCAGCCTATGCTGTAGGTATCCTTTGGTGTGTATTCCTCTCTTGGATCTATCTGTTGTGGCCGCCCAGTTATGTGTTAAGTGAGGACAACATCTCTTCACCAGCATTATGCAGACAGATTGGCTTCGTTTGTGGTGTTTTGGTAAGTGGGTAGTTTTCTGTCATGCCCGCACCTTGGACTGAAGAATCGTACCTGCTCTTGTTTTTTAAAAAACAAAGAAAACACTGATGGGAAGGACCATCTTCAAGAGGTAAAGAGCTACAGATGTGGAAATGTCTGCTGGGGATAACAGGCAACCTGAAATGATAGCTCAGAGGTGTGAGCTCATCTGAGCTCATCTCACTCACCTGAATGAAGCATCAACTGTGAAAACTCTTATCATATGAAAAACAGCACTATTTATCCATCCTTGTATGCTGGAAGGGAAACGGGCTGGTCATATTATGAATATCCAAACAACTTTCTGCAGGTATCATCTCATTTGAGATCTTGAGATATATTTTTCTGATCTGATCCCAACTTCTTCAGATCTGTGGGATCTGCTTCTTGAGGTTCACTCCTCCCTAGCCATCAGCTCTTGTTATCCCAGCTTTCTAAGGAAGTCATTTTACACAATCATACTGTATGGCAACTCTTTCACAGCAGCTTTGGAAATTGCTGGCAACTCTCAGCCAAATTTAACAGAGCAATAGAGATCTCAAAGATAAACCTTCTTAAGAGTTTTGTGAAAATAGGTGCCTGGGTAGAGAAAAGAGAGACTTAATGAGTGCCGCTTCCTCCTCTTGGGCAAACCCAGTTACACCATCGCTGTGCTGAGGCTCCAGTTGACCTCCAAGACGGACAGTCAGTGCATACGTCCTGGCTGCCAACACCGTGTGTGCAGCTCCACACCAGCCCTAGCACACACTGCCTCTCACCCAGGCATGCGATTTGTCATGACACAGACCTCTGAGCACTCCTGCATCACTTTGTCGCCTTCTCTATCTCCTGTGTTTCTGTGACTGCCTTCTCTGTCCTGCCACAATGCATCACACATTGCATCACCACTCAAGTAACTCTGCACAGCCCCATGTCTGTGTGTTGCAGTGAGACTCCCACCTCCCCTGAAATCCCCATCTGTGCTGTCATCGCCTCTTCTGTGGTGTGTGACCTTGGCCCCAGCCTGACGCCAGGAGATGCAGAATGCCTCAGGCTGCTCTTTCACCCAGAAAAGGAGGAATGATGGAGTGATATCCCATCCTTTTACAGCACTGGCTCCTCTTTCTTTTCAGGAGCCGGTTCAGAATTGCTCTCCATGGATTCATTCTTGGCTACCTCATGGGCCATGTCTCTCTTACCATCGCTGCTTTGTCTGCTTATCTAACACCTGCCTTCTCTCTGTCGAGTGCCTTTTCTTCTTCAGCTTTCTACCATCTGGAATAGCCACTTGATCAACTTTAGTTTCTTTTTCCTTAAACATCTGAAATACTTTCTCGTTGCCTGTACCTTGCCTGCTACTTTATCGAGAGGGCTGATCATAGTTATCTTTTTATCCCAGTTTACTTGTTTATATTTTAGATTACTTGCTTCTCTCTCTTGCATTACTGAACAGTGTAAAACACGTTGAACTGCACTTGCAATAGCAGATGCTGGACATGGTAGTAATGTGCGGGATGTCCCAGTGTTCAGCTGGAGCCAGCGTGCTCACTGATGAGCATCCACTGCTTCTCCACAGGTGGGAAGCCGAGATGAAAGGAGACACGCAGTACCCTGCAGTGGAAGTGTACCTGTCTCCTTTACCAAAGGGGAAGATGATAAATCACACATGTATCTGGTTGCAGATACAAAATGCAGAAACATACATTTTCCTAGAAGTTAAAATGTTTATGATATACTCATAGCTGCAATGGAAACCAAAGCCATCTTTGAGTTGTTTATGTAACATGCGGGTACAGCACTGTCACATTAACTTGTGATGTGGGTTTTTCCTTCCAGGTTCCCAAGTTATTGCTTCATCTGGGTCTGGAAGAGCCACTGGTTCATGGGTCTGCACAGATCACTGACAGAGGCATGGTAAGTGTTCCCTTTCTCTGCTCTTTCAATACAGTTTGCATGCCCTTTTCTTCAAGAACTGCTTCCTAAAATTCAGTCTCACTGTTGGAAGTGAAACTGAGTTCTGAAGTACAGAATTAAAATGTGAATGATACAGCCCAGAGTCTCCACATAGGCTCACTCATGGGTTCCTGCCTTTCAGTCTCTGTTTTTAAAAATGTTTGGTAAAAATTCTATCTTATTCCCAAGCCAGACACCGCAGTCTCTTGTTCCCTAATGGCAGTTCATGGTAGGTGAGCAGTTTGCCTCCCAAAGGGCACTAAACTCAGAAAGGGTCAGTATTTTAGCTCTGCTGCTTCTTAAAGCATTTTGGTTGAATACCAGCTTCAAGCCTCCTTTTCAGGTCTCACTGGGCAAACCCTCATGAAATCAGTGAGTACCAGCAGGACTATTCTTACTGTGGTTACCTTACTGCATAAGGCCTACAGCGATGGACCAGCCGATGCAGTTTTACCAAGCTAATGGACCTCAGGAAGACTGTGCAACTCTCTGCCTACAGGATGGGCCCCAGATTTTTAGGTCTTTGCTCAGCCAAGGATCCCTAAGGGTAGAGCAGGGTACACTTTACTGAAGAGTGATTGAGATATGCTGTTTGGAACACAGGTATGGAGAACACACATCAGAGAGATCCAGGTACTTTTGCCAGTTTCTGTTCTTTTCTTCCCTAGGTTGGATCAGACAGCATCATTGGGTCATCCACACAAGTGGGAGAGAAGACATCCATTAAACACTCCATCATCGGCAGCATGTGTACCATAAAAGACAAAGTTAAGATAACAAACTGCATCATCATGAATTCTGTTACAATTGAGGAAGGGTATGTCACCTCTTTGTATCTTGGTCCCCTAAACTTGCGGTTTCTTTTTCTAGATAGATTCTGAGTCAGTAATTTTTGTCCTGTAAGCAATCCTCAGCCAGAACAGTTGATACCGGGAGTGTGTGACCGAGTCAGAAATAGGTCTCTATAAACATGCTACAAATGCACAAGCAAGTTGAATTAATGAGGTGGCTGCAGTCTTGGAATATAAATGTCGTCTTTTTAGAGGAAATCATATCATATTCAGAATGTGTAAGTAGTTGAGTCTGTGTGAGCTTGTGTGTCATCCAAGCTTTATTTTAGTGGCTGGGTCTATGAATATACCTAAAATACTTGGGGCACGAAGCATATTTTAAAGTGGTACACTTACTAGCTACAAATGTTATCATCTTTGAAGATTACAGCTTCACCTAAAATGTCATTTTCTTTGGCGCTTTTTTGTCATCTTGCAGCTTTACTTTACCATTGTGTATGTTGAGTAATAGGATAAGTGAATAAACTTTTCAAAGAGGAAATCTGCCAGCTAGTCGAGGTTTCCCGTGCATTAGAGACACTAACTAAATAGGTAGCCTTGAGCTGTTCATTTCCAAATGTGGGAAAAGTGGCCTATCTGTAGTTGTTGCTGTCTGCATGCTCCCATCTTTCCATACATGCTGGCTTCCTGTGGATGTCAGTGGAGAGGAAACTGCTGATTGAGTCTGTGCAGGCCTGTATTAATTCCCTGCTCCTTCATGGCTTGAGGTTTGCTTAGGGCCTCAGGAAAAAGGCCAAACTCCTAAAAAATGCCAAGTTGGCTCTGAAAGTTGCATATCATAAAAACAAAAAACCCCAAAGGATGTGGGGTCTATGGAGGATACTGCTGTTACATAACTAAATTACAGGTACGTATGGTACCTTACTGCCAAGTGTTTGTCTTTAATAGAAATCCACAGTAACTTCAAGCACATCATAAATCAGAATTCTGTTGAGCATAGAAAATAGCTGGTTTCCAGTTCAATCACAAATGGATCCGGTATGGCAGTATCACAAGCACTGCTGTCACAAGAAGTACCGGAACCTCTCTCATTTGATCATGAGACCCTCTGTCATTTTGATTAATGAATTGATGCCACAGTGGTAATGGTGTGGTTTTGCATATGAGGTGAGTGGCTCTACCATTAAATCACATAGGCAGCTAAGTGTATAAATAGTGCTATTTTTATGAAGAGTCCAAAATCAGCTTGTGTTTGTCTGCACTGGTATATAGTATTGTTCACTTCTAAATCAAGCCCAGAGTCAAATTCCACAAAACTTCACAAGCATCATAAAGATGGTGATATATTATTTTTTAAGAGGGATGAACTAACTTTTGAGGTAACATTTTTGTGAATTTCTGGAAAACAATGTCATCCCTAGTCACTCTTGGTGAAAACAATGTAACCAGATTGAGTGAAAAACCTCGTATTCCCTGGGGGTTTATCCCCTTTAGCTGCTCTGTGGTTACTGCACACTGAGGCACTGGAGTTGAATTTGTAATTATTCCTCTCCAACCAGAATTAAAATTTTTGACCATGGAGTTTTATTTCAAAGCATACTGTAATTTGTATTGTGTAGATCTGCACAGATACCGAGCTGATAAAGTATTTCTTATTGTATCATGACAAATCTTAAGCTTAGAGGGGTATGAAGTCATGCACACACAGGTAGAAAGGTACAGAAATATCCTAGCTGCTGAGTTTTGTTGAAAGAAGTCTTGCTTGTAACTTAGTGAAGAATTCTATGTACTTTGACCCTCTTTGACTTTTATTAAATCTGATAGATTTTTGTTAAAATGTGAATGATTCTTATACGTGTTGATGGATCCATTTGCAACAGGTGGATGAATTATATGTGGTTTTGCTTTAAACTGCCCACAATGGACAACTTATCTTCACAAACATCTCTTCTCCCAAGTGTCTCTAAAATAACGCAGGCTTTATCTCATCACCAACTTCAGAAAACATCTTGGACTTTAATTGGAAAGTCAGTATATGTTGGCTGATGAGTCGAAGTGAGCATATAAAGTGCCTTGACAGATCTAATTTATTTTTTGTTGCATAGCAAATGTCTAACAAGTAAGCCGATTTTAACACCGTCTAAAGTATTGCATGTTATAAAGTTCCGGAATTGCACTGAGAAGTGGATAAAAACTGTGTCACTTAAAGAATATACATCTTAATTGTTTTATCTCTCAATGGTTTCCCTGTAATGTGATTTGATGATTCTCTGCCATAGTTCCTGCGGCTTCAAGATCCACAAATTACATCTCCAAAACATAAAAAGGTTTCAAATAGCCTCACCGCATTTGATACCAGCTTCTGAAACAGATAAATAGATTGTTCCTGGGCAGATGGGAACATCACAAGGTGCTTAGAACAAAACTAGGTTCCTGTTAGGCTGTGGTTGGCTCATTATTGGAGAAAAAGAGGTTATGACCTAGATGATGACGACCTTCCCACCCGAATGGATCAAGGGTTAGCTTGGGCAGAGCCATTACATACTGTTTGCAAATTACGATCTGTTCTCCAGCAATGGCTGGTGCATTTAGTACTCTGGAGGACCAGTAGCAGGGTTTTTTCTTTTCCCTGGTGCGTAGGGCTTCTGTTACGTTATATGTGTCTCCCGTGAAGTGATTTGAGTAGATATGAATCCCTCCCTTAGAAGAGATTACAGGGGATTAAAGAAGTTAGTAATGTGTGCAAAATAATTGGTAGTCCTTTCTTAATGTGTTTCCCACTGCGCAGCTAATTCTTCCATCAATGAGGCAATAAAATAGCGAAGATTACATGTGTACTGAATGATGGACATACTTGACCAAGCTGGGAGGGATGTAATTTATACAACAGCACAAGTGCTGAGAGATGCTGCCTGCCCAGGTGACAGCCTGCAGCAATGATCAGTTCCTGTTTCCCTCTGTATGGCTCCCCAGAGCTCAGTGACAAATGACCACACTGAGTTACATAGTTGGAGAAAATCTACTAATCAAGCTGAAATTATAGGCCACTTGAAAACTTTGTGTATCCAAATGCTCCTGCAGTAGCTGCAGGTGTCCTCAGTCTCTGTAGTAGCTTGGGGCAGCCCCTTGTGTTTGTTCTGTTTGCGGTGGAGGTGGTGTCGTACAACAGGGTCCCTGCATTGCTGTGGCTTTGGTGCAGGAGTCCCCTGGAACAAGCTGTAACACTGGCACACTGACCAAAACTTGTTCTGAAGGGTGATTGTGCCATTTCCAAATGAGAAGTGATGTCTCTGATAGATTTATCCCCCCTGATGAGCAAGACTGGAAAACTGGTGACAACAGACAAAGAGAAGGCTGAGATGCTCGGCAACTTTTTTGCCTCAGTCTTCACTTGAGGTTGTTGAGCCTGGAGAACAGAGGCCTCCAGGGAGAACTTTTTGCAGACTTTTGAGTACTTAAAGGGGGCTTATAAGAAAGATGGGGGCCTGTTGTGATAGGACAAGGGGCAATGGTTTTAAACTAAAAGTGGGGAGATTTAGACTAAATGTAAGGAAGAAATTACTTACAATGAGGGTGGTGAAACACTGGCCCAGGTTGCCCAGAGAGGTGGTGGATGCCCCATCCCTGGAGACATTTAAGGCCAGTCTGGACGGGGCTCTCAGCAACCTGATCTGGTTGAAGATGTCCCTGCTCATGGCAAGGGGTTGGACTAGATGAGCTTTGGAGGTCACTTCCAACCCAAATGATTCTGTGATTCTAACTCCACCCTGATCTCTTCATAGAACAGAAATTACTGCTGTTGGGACTTGCACACAGTCTGGCAATGAATTATACTGACCTGAGTGACATAACTGTGTTTCATTTGGTACATAGAAATGCTTAGCTTCCCTGAAATGAGACCTACATAGGGATGGATGAATTTACTTCCAGGTTCCTGTTTTGGCTTTTGTTATGGCAGTTGGTGGTTGGTTTGGTTGTGTTGTTGGTTGGTTGGTTTTTGTTGTTGTTGGGTTTGTTTGGGGTTTGTGGTTTGTCGGGTTTTTTGTTTGATTGGGTTTTTTAATTATTATTTTGTTGGGTTTGGTGGTGGGGTTTGTTTCTTTGTTTTTTCCAAACATTTGCTTTATTTTTACCCATCTTGTAGTTTTACTTAGTTTCTTAATTTCTGGCAGAAGGAACATCTAATTGCTCTGGTCGTACAGACCTTGTGCTGAAGTGCTCTGAGCATTACAAATAATATTAACAGGAAAAGCATGTCGAATCCTTTATTCCATCCCTGCAGATAAAGATTTCGAAATCTCTTGTTTGTTAGTAAAACTATCTCAGTGTATACACTTACTGAAAGGAGATTGGCCATTTTGTCATGTGTGCAGTATATCCTTCTTCCTTGGTCATGGAAAATGAATGTTTTCGTGGGAAAGATTCAAGAGATGGGACTACAGTGGGGAAAAAAAACCTTTTTCTTTGGACTACTTAGAGGTTAGTTGAGGAGGCAAGTATGAGAAGCTTGGATAAGTATCAAGTCCACAGTAAGCCACGCTTAGTTAAGCCATGTCAATCTTGGTTCAGGAACTGTAAGACTGGGATTGCAGATGTGACTGAGGTTCTCGTGTGTGTGCAGGGGCAGGAGCTATTGAACAATAACCTTGTCTCCTTGTTGTGTTTGTAAAGTTTACAGTATGTTGGTGGAACTACATAAAAACATACTACCCCAAAAGAACTGCTGAAATTCCCCATAAGACGCGCTGCTAAGGTTAGCTTTTGGAAAGCGAAGGGGTTAAAAAGACAAGCAGATTTGTTTCAGGTCAGGCTGCACATGATGCCAGCAAACTGCAGAGCCTGTCAGCATCAGGGAACTCGGAATGCAAGGGAGGTGACACCAAGCGCTGCGGGTTACGAAAGCTGCGGGGAGGTGACGTGAATATTGAGGACAGAGGGAAAGCGAGACAAGTCCCAGGAGGAGATGTGGTAAACCTTGAGGAGTTCTGACTCGCTGGGTGGAAAGAAAAGGCTGGATTAAAAATTTGAATGAAGGACTAAAGTACCCAGATTTGTGGAGGAAGGACTGGCACCAAAAATGTTATGTCAGCCAGAATGAACGTCCTCTTTGCTCAATCATGTGAAGATAGTAAGTTACGTGTTGGATTTTCTTAAAGGTGTTCTGGCTACCTGTGTGAAAGTAGATGGCACAGATGCTGTAATGTTACTCAGTAAGGGGACTAGAGAGAGACCACGTGTGACTGGTTAAAGGCTACTCTGGTTTACCACATGTCTCCAATTTATTGCTACTTTCTATGAGAAAATGTGCAAAGGAAGAAAACAACAAGCAAGACAAGCTGGATTGACTACTAACTGCAGATTGATTGCGAAGTTTATTGGTTGTTTCCTCAATAGCGCCAAATCAGCACCTGATGTAGAAACAGTCAGCAGTTTGAAGAAAGTTCTAATTAAAACCAGGATGGAATTGAGAGTTTATTGGGGTTCAGCACATAAGTAGGTTTTTTCCCCTTGGATAATGGCAGTACAAAGGAATGATCCTATTGCCAAGGCGACATTTGTTGAAATAGTAAAATATATTTTACAGTAAATTCCCTCATGAGAAGGAATGAAGATATGAAATTGTTTCCAGCACCATAGCTTGCAAAGCTGGAAATAAAGATTTGCTTACGCTGGGATTCCCAAACATTTTGTATCTTGAACCATTTTTTAAGATGGCTCTGGTCTTCTTGACACTTGGTCTCACACCACTGTGTGAGCTGCCCCCCTGCCCTATGCTCACCCTAGAAATAAGAATTACTTTAGAATAGATATTGCAGAAAGCACATGTAAAGTGAGAACTTGATTCAGAAAAGGCACATGTTTAGCTTAACTATATGGATAAAATATATATATGGATAAAGTATATTGTGGATGTCGATAAACATGAATGTATGAAGAAAGCTAGGTATAGTCCTTGCATGTAAAAAAGAGCTATTATTTCTCTTGATTGTGTATTAATTATGTTTTGTCCTTTTTGTCACACCTCTTGCTTTTAAACTGTAAATGTTTTTGCTCAGGAACCATCATTTTCATTCTACTATTTAATTCAATGCATGTTCTGTATAAGATACTGAATAGAGACAACCTCTGGCTGGCAGAATTTGCTTTCAGGAAGACAAATTGAAGAAGAAAGGGCAAACTAGGAAAGCAGTGAGCAGGAAGCGGTTGGGCTACTTGCAGGGCTACTTTCAGTTACTTTCAACTGAAGTCAAATTCTGCCGTATCTAATGTATTTAGGATATTTCTCATATAGTACCTATTATCTTGTGAATGTCTGGACCATTATTACTAGCAGCTCCTCCAAAAAAAATTTTTCTTCTGGCTAGCTTCCTGGTACATCGATCTGTCTTAAATAAATCGCCTGTTCTTTGATCTCAGATGCAGATGTTTCCCTGAGAGTGCAGGGAGCTCTTCACAATTTTCCAATCGTCTAGTACATCAAATGTTGAACTTAAACCACAGATCATCTCTGAAAAGTGGCATTTTAAAACAGCTCTTCTCATTCTTCTGGTCTGCTTCTTCAGGTGGCTGGGGTTATGTCAGACTTCAGAACTGTAAATAAGCTTCTGCCTCCTGCTAGCCACATGGGTCTAATTGGGGATGGGGATTTTTCACAAGCAACTGGTTGCTGTTGGGTTGTTGTGGGAATCCAGGTGTAAATATCTCTGATGCTCTTGAAAATCTTCCCCAACCTGGGTATGGAAAAGGAAGAGCTTATCACATTGTGCCAGAATCGTGCGTGTAAGTTCATAAGGGGACTGTGGGGTTGAACAAGTTCAGCTTGGCTCTAAGATGGCAGGCTCTATTTGTAAGGGTGACATTTAGAAAATCCTTTTTCTCCATCAGCCTAGCCCATATGATACAGAAGCTGATTTAACCAATAATGTCCTATGGAGAGCTACAGCTCTCGACCCAGAATTGCCCTTGAAAAACCCCACAGAAAGTGTCTTTCTATTGTGTATGCCAGTTACCCTGCTCAGCCTGACTGCCAGCTAGCGAGAAAGTAAAGCAAACCCAGAGATGAGAGCGAATATATAATTTTTCTGCTTTGTTGCCTTCACATAGACATCTATAGCTTTTCCCAGGCATCAGCTGAGTGTCTGTAAAATCGTGCAGGACGTGGCCTTCCCATTCTGCAAAAGAGAATCCAGAGGGAGCTCAGTTTTCCTGCGTGTGGGGTTTCCTGGTGTAAAGCTCCTTGCAGCGTACTTTTGCTGAAGTGTGCAAAACCAAGCTCACAGCTACATAAAAGGCCACCAATTTGTTTGTTCCAAGATCAGATGGATTTAACTGAAGTTTCAGAGGTGAGGCACAACCTTCCAGGCGACCTCCCCCCACAGCCTAAGTTTCACTTAATAAAACACATTAAGGTAGGTTTGAGGCAATCCTTTAAGGTCAGTTGAACTTTCACTGGAAAATACGAGTGCTGGCAAGTATATATAATATGTAATGCAAAATGTTTAGGGTGTGGGGAAGAAGTGTAAAGGAGCCATACCACAGTGATGAGCTTGGCTAGAAAAGAGACATGAAACAAGTTTCTTAGCGAAAACACCCTCAGAGACGGGTGAAGAATTTAGGGGGGTTGGTAGAATGTTTTTGTTACCCCCAAGGGGAAAAACAGGAGATCAAAGCCCAAATTCACTTAAGAATGCTTGCTTTGAAATGTATCTATAAATTATAGCACGTACTGCTGGCATCTATTGTAGTCTTTGGTATTTACTTGAGTGTATAATGTGAGATTCACAGTGCCCTGAGTTCGCTTGTTAGTGTGTAAAAGCGTGTCAGTGTAAAAATGTTTTGGTGTGTAAAGCATGCTGGTGAAGGCATTTCAGGTTCGTCAGTTGCCTAGTGGTGGTTTTGGCTCTTCTCTGTTTTCCTGTGGTCTTTGTGCCTCGCTCCTGTGATCGCATGTCCCAGCCACCAACTCCCTAGCTAACGGGGGATTCCTTGAGGGGTTGCTGGTAGGTTTTAGAACTCTACTTGCCTCCTTGCCACCTCTCAGCGTTATTAAGGTGCCTGTTGTGCCTGTTATCTTCTTGGTCAGGGCAGAATGGGATGTTGCTCCCAGGGGAATCCACAGCTGTTACCCCTCAGTCAGCAAAGTAGCTGCCGAGGCATGTCACCCTTTGCTTTTAACTCCTGAATTAGTCTCTCCATTTCGTAGCTCATCTGAAGAAGCAAGAGACCCAACTTCATGGCATAGCGGAGCAGCACCAACAGGCTGTCCCAAGCTTTGTGCTCCGGGCTCTTTCTTCCTCGTGAGTGTATAGTTTTAAGTGTTGCATTTTAGACACCTCATTTGCTTTGCTGCCCAACAGAGATTATGTCGGGTTTTTGGCACAATTGGATTAAACTAGCAGACCTGGATAACTTCCATTGGCATTTCAGGAGATTTGCTGTAAGGCAAACCTGTGACATTCATACCTTCCTAAGCTTGCACAACTAGGGCGAGAGCTGCAGTTGAGGTCTTGACCTCAGTTACTTAAGCCCCTTTCTCCCAGGAGTGTTCATCACTTTAATCACAGAGTCCTAAATAATCAGTGGGTAGCCTGTAATTAGGGGGTTGTGTCTTGGACTCCTGCAGCCTGCTCCTGGTGTGCTGAGCGCTGGGTATTTTGATTTCCCGTTCCCCCAAAGGATGTTTGATCTCAGATTTACACTTGAGAAAATTAAGAAGGGTACGGTACCTCAGTCCCCTGGCAATCTTCCTGCTTTCAGTGGTAGGTGCCTTGCTTTTCCTAAGTATCGCAGCGCTGCAACGATTGACACACTTGATTTAAGAGTTTGATTTATAGACTGATACTCAGGCTGAAAGTCAGCAGTTCCAGGGCTGCGTAAATCAGCCTGTCTCTGGGACTAATACTTCCTTATTTATAATTTCGACAGGAGATTGAATTCTTTCTCAATTCTTTACATTTCTTTCAGATGTAATCGACCACCCTGTCCTCTGGTTTAAAGCTATGTGACTTTGCCACAAATAGAGGGAGGGGAAAGTAAGCCGAGTCCAGGAATTGCTGTGCTATAAAAGCTCCATATTGTATGCTCTTGGACTTTGCTTTCTCCCAGCTTCCTTCAAGCCCACACAAGAGATGGACTTGAGGTTTTTTGGCTTTCTTCCCCTCTCCCCTCCCTCCATACATAGGCTGACCTTTTAGAAAAATAAATAAAAGATAAAGAAGGACCTGGAATGTTGCAGAATGTGTGTACATTTTGCTCTCTGTTGTTTTCTGCTGGGATTAGTTGTTTACAATGGGGGAGAGAGGGAGGGCAGAGGAAGGGAGGTCTGTGGCCTTAACTGAAATTAGTGGCATTTCAGAGTGATCTTGTTAGGTGGTCTGCAGTTTAAAGACCTAAATCCTTGTAATCCCCCCATGCCTCCTTGGCCACTACGCCTTTTGCTCTTGTTCTCTCACTTTCAAAAAAACCCACCCCAAAGTCAGCCTCTCTGTGTCTCAGATGCAGGCGCGGAACAGACCCGCATGGACGCATACACAGGCGTCCAGCACACTCGCCTTCATATGCTTCCATTTGCACATTGTACCTGTACAACAAATTAACGTCTTCGCTACATCTGTTCCCGCTACAGGACTGGGCTTGTAAAATGCTCTCTCTAGAATGCAGACACACACTGAATATTTTTATTTATTTTCTGAAAAACACCCAGCTGCCAGACTTTCAGTTTGTGATCACACTTAAAACAAATTCAAATTGAAATTTCAGCCATAAATCAAATGCCCCAAATTAGTTCCTCTTGTGGGTTTGAACATGCTCTTTGGATTTTAAGGTCAGAAGATATCCGTTTTCACCGTGCTGAAAAGTTTAAAAATATACTACATTTTCGGGAAAAAAAAATAAATATGGTTTGCATTATAAAGCAGTACATCAAATGTTCTCGTATGCGCACACACAACAGTGTCGATGAAGCTGAATGCTGTTGGAGCACCTTTGAGGACTAATTGCTCCTAATTGTTAAGCAAGGCAGGAGCCGTGAGTGCCTTGAGATGTGATATTCAGCCTGTAAGAGAATAAAAATTTATTCCTTACTCTTCAACTTAAAAAAATAGTAAAAATTAAATAAACACACAAAATACTTCTCTTGGCAGGCTTTATAACATACTTTTTTTAAAAAAATAAAAGGCATTTACAAGTGGTTTCAAAATGGCTGTGTTACATCTGTCAGCGGGTGAAGGGAACACCCACAAATTGTGTTTTTATCTCTTGAAGTTTTGTTCCACTTGAGCAATAAAAGCCGGATTCGCTGCTGGTTTGTGTGATTAGAGTAATCTGAGCGTTGAGTATGGTTTTTAAACTTCTGCAGTTGGTTGGATTTATAAGTTTTAAGAAAATCCTGGAGTGGCGACGTTCTTGGGTTTCATTTTACGCTGGCACTGGGGAAGGGTTGGTTGGTTTGTGAGCACCTGGCACAGACAAGTTCATCTTGGTTCCCTGTCTTGTCCCTCCCAGCAGTTGGTTTGGCAGGACCCCCCCCATCTTTGATGTTAATGTCATCAGCAGTTTCTTGGTTACAATGCTATTCTTTCTCCAGGAGTTGAAAAGCTATCCCCAAGTAGGCTCTGAACACACATCAGTATTCTCCAGCCCAAACTCCAGCCCAACTTAAATCCCCTCTCTGTTGGGGAATATCCTCCTGCGTGAGGATAACGCCAAGAGGTGTCGTGTGCTCACGGCTGCTCTCGTGCTCAGAATTGATAGATGGTGGGAACCTAAAAGTTTGTAGGGGAAAGCTCTCATCTGACTGGCTCGAAGCGATGGAGGAGGAGGTATTTTGGATGGGAGCCATTTCAGTGGGAAATGAGCAACCTCTCCCATCACCTTTGCTAGTCCTGCCGAAAACCAAGTCAGCATGGCAGCGGAGTGCAGTCCTCCCGCCACCGATTCCTTCCCTGGCCCGGCTGCAATGCAGAGTTGGTCTCGCTCTCGGTGACCGCTGTTGCGCAAGACGATGGCCTGAGCCTCTGCACGGGCACACGAAGCTTTTGGAAAGGAAGCAGATCGTGACAGTGGGAGAGCAAAGGCAGGCGGGGGTCTGCTGTGTATCTTTGCCGCTTTTTATCTTGTTAACATGTTAGTAAAAACCTTGCCAAGGCAACCTGAGCTGGTTACTTGTAGCATAATTGCTCATATTGCCTCCTTATAGGTCAGACGAGGGGGAGTTTAAGCAAGTTAAAAGAATAATTGTTCAGAAGGGATAGACTGTTCAAGGGGGGTCGTAACTGCTAGCTGAGGTCCGGTTTTATTGCTTTTATTCCTGCAGAATTAATGTCGGTTTTGTGGGGCAGATGGTTTCTGCTCTCACTCACGCAAGCGACAGAACCATAATATGATTAATAGCAAATTCTGTGTACTAGATAATAGCAATGTGTGAGCAGGAAAATACTAGGAATTAATTTTAGGATCGGCAGTCTGGAGTTAGGATTGATGTTTCTCCCTTCTCCCGAGGACCACAGCTGGCTAGCTCTCCATTCCATACAGAATTTAGGCTCAGGGCTCTGACCTGATACCAAAACTCCTCTATGCTGTTAGTTCAGACTCCAGAGTAAGAATTCTGTCCACAAGCCACCTGGATGGTGCGATGAAACACAATGAGTAGTGGTGATGCCTGTGACCAAGGCGCGGAATGGCTGCAGGTCATTAAACTGTGGAACTTGCCATGCAGAAAGTCACTGAAGCCAAAAACTTTAGACAAAGGTCAGCTGTTTGGCTGAGGACAGCAAGAATATCCACAGTTTGTGTAAATAATATTAGCAGAAGTACTGGGGAGAAGATATGAAACACCATGGTTCACAGGAGGATTAATATGGGGGAGCAGATTACCTGTGTCTTTCTGAGGTTATACATTTTGCTTATACCTTCTTCCAAATCAGCTGGTTTTGATGTGTGTTAGATTTAGTATTTTTAGGCACTTCTTAGCTGGGTGCCTTCAAATTTTCTATCTTTCAATGACTTATACCTATGTTTGCACATGTGAATGTGAGGAAACAAATAATTTGCATTGTAGCTATTTTTTTTCTCTGAAAGAAATTACATTTAATACCATTTAACACTACTCGTGATGCTGAGTCAACAGCATTTCAGGATACATCAAGGATATTAGTAAAGAGCCATAACTTCCATTTTACTGCATGGAAGGGCTCAGACCAATGCAGTAACTCACTTGGCATCTCTCAGCACGGAGTTATGAAGCCGGAACTTGGACTCTCAACTTCTTTCCTTTCTGGACAATCAGATCAGCAGATTTGAAAGCTGGTTATCGCAGATTCAAATAAATTTTGGAAGAAGGTGACTTTAGCAAAAATTCCATCCTGTGTAACATTTTAGACTTCGTGGTGTCAAAATTTATGTGAGTGTGAAGATATCCAAAGCAAGTGGAGCAGATCCAGTGTGGGTTTCATTGGTTTAGTACTGCAGAATAATCATATTTGGGTGCTTGAACGTAACATGAACAAAGCCAACCAGCTGAGGTATTGATCTGCCCCTTCTTGCCACCCTTTCTTGGTGCCTGGCAAGCTGGAATGTGTGAAACTTCTCAGCAAAATTTGCAGGGAAGGACTGGGCTGCTGCTCCTCTTTTTGACCGGGGAGCTGAGCAGAGAAGCCACCCCGGCAGTTACCCAGACTGTCTGTGGAAAATACGAGACTTGATCCAGGTCCCAGGCAAATGTCCTGTCAATGAAATCCTCTGGTAGTATTTATTCTGTTAAGCAAATGTAGAGGAAAGCTGTTCTAACCGGAGGTAAAACTGGAAAACTTTTTGCGAACCCATTCTGACAGCTGGCATTTCAGTTTTTCCAGCAACAGGCTGTGAGGAGCTGGAGAAGAACAGTGGAGTTTTTGAGAAAAGAGCAGAACTGAACCTACCTACAGGATCATGTCACATGCTCATTAGATATTTCAGTGGATACCTTTGTTTCCTACCTGTCATTTTAAATTATTTTCTTGCTTTATGTTGTAGGTGCTGTCTTCAGGGCAGTGTTATTTGTCATAATGCCGTGATAGAGAAAGGCGCAGATATCAAAGACTGCTTGATTGGAAGCGATCAGAGGCTGGAAACCAAAGGTAAGTAGAGGAGCTGTATTTGCAGTGTGTTTGTAATCATTTTTAGAATTTCCTGCTTGAGATTTTACTCCTGCTTCTTCATAAAGTGCTTGTAAACAGTAGCAGTTCTACAGCATGGTATCCTAGAATATTAGGATCTGTTTTTCATGGAAAGTACAGCTTCTTGGCATAAGACTAGTTCAGGGACTTGCTCCTCTGAAGTTGGCAGAAAAGCTCTGTTGTTATTGTTGTTATAAAGAACAAGATTGGGTGCTGAGACAGTCTTCCCAGAGACCACAATCAGATCAGCCTGAAGTTGTCCTCAGCAGAAGGAGCTGTTATTTTGACTAGTAATCTTTGTCAGTGTCAGGGGCGATGCAGTCAAATATTGATCAGACAGACATCCTTGTCTTTGTAGATGCTACCAACGCGCAGTGCCAGCGTGCTCCCGTTCACCTCGCTCCCAGCAAAAGCTCGAGGTGAAGTATCATACTGGGAGCTGCTGTGCTTGGTACTACATACCGAGGCAGCTACATTCAGATCTGCTTTACTGCTATGAAATGACATTTTGGGGCTTCAGAGAGGTTACAGCTACATGGCTCTCATTTGGGCAGAGGAAAGCCATCCAGTGCAAGGGTGCGTGGGGAGGGCTCAGGGGTGACCGCCTGAGTGGAACTGGTGATTTCCTGCCCGAAGAGATAATGGGCAGGAAACGGCTGTTTCAGTGACTGCACCCCAAGCAGAGGGCTTTTTAATGAATATTTATGGTTGGGCTTTGGCAGATCCCTGCTCTAGGGTGTGGACTGCGGACAAAAGTGAGTTCCTTTGCAGGCTCCATGTGAGGTTATTTAATCACATCAGGATTTGTTTGCTCACTTTGTCGTTATGGGTGGATTCCAAATTGTAAGTGTCCTGACACAGAGCAGGGTTTGCATTTACCATAGTATAGCGTAAGCTATTGTCAGCTACACACCTGACAACTTTTCCTTTAAACTGAAACTAAAAGTAAAAAAGACCTGTCAAAACAAAGTATTGATCTTGCAGTTTCAAGTCTCAGATGCTGTAGGAAACACCCAGTGAGTGTTCTGTGCACTGTGGTCTTGGTCCCTGAGTACCAGAGTCTGCCTAGTCATGGCTTTGCCCATCACATCAGTCTGAATCAGCAGCCCTTGTGGGGTTCATTGTCCCCCTATCACTGAAGATTTGCACTATTCATGATGTTCCATCTGTGTCCTCCCCTGAGCATAAAATCATAGAATCATTTAAGTTAGAAAAGACCTTTAAGATCATCAAGTCCAACTGTAAACCTAACACTGCCAAGTCCACCATGTCCCTAAGTGCCACATCTACTTGTCTCTATGAATCACTAGGAGAGCTGGATCAGGTCACATTTGGTGGTTAACCTGCAGCATGAACTATGGGGAGATTTGGTGTAGATTTAGCAAATATTTTAGGAAATAGGAATCTGTTTGATTTCTTTAGTAGATTATATCAAACAGAAATATCATCCATTGACCTCACATCTGCTTCAATAGTCTCTTCCAGGGTGCGGATCCCAGTCTGGTTGATTCTAGTATATAAACTATCCTTTCTTCTTGATTGTCCTTGTCATCCGTGTCTGAATATTTTTCAGGCTCTGTCTGTGTATTTGCAGGGAGAGTAATGGAGCTGTAACCTGTGGTTCATTTGCCTGTTCTTGTAGAGTCTACTGCTCACCTCTCTGAAGCTTAAAGCCACTTCTTAATGAGTCTATGGGCCCTCTCGTTAAACTGTTCAGAAACGTAAGATTGACGTTAGCAGAGACACGTTCAGGTAGATTATGAATACACCATTATGCTGAGCAAGAAAAAATAATAAAGCCTCAGTTCATTTCCCTGCCTCAGTTTCCTAACCATTCTGGAATTTCTTTGGGCTGGGGGTCAGGTTCTCCTCGGTGGTCTGGGATCTGTCTGTGAAGTTCATGACTTGTTTCCTGAACTGCAGAGTCTTTCCAGCCCAGCATGTCTCTTCTGACCTTGGCTGGTCCCACAGTAAACTGGGCCCTCTCTTTCTCGCTGTGAAAGCATGCCATGACTTCCTTTCCCCTGCCCAAGACTTCCTGTATCTTGTGCCAAGCTTTTGGTGTGGCCCTGTAAGTCTGTTTCCATATTCCCCCTTTCATCAAGACTTTGGCTGTGTTGTTCTGTTTGGTTACTTTTCCTTCTTCCAACTCAAGCCTCCATGGCCAGGTTAGAAAAAGAAAAAAAACTAGTTCTCTTGGGTTGGAGCCACCTTTTGTTGCAAGCTGATCACACTTCAGCAGACGTAAGCGGTAGCAGCTGGCTGTTGACCCTAGTCTGCGAGTTACATGTTAGAAACCTCCTCAGCAAAGCTGCGTACACCTTCCCAGAAACGTAAAAAAAAAATACAGCAGTCGCTTATTCCAAAGCATCAGCCAGGATTCATCAAAGGTAGAAATATCCCTGCATCATCCTACACAGCCTCACAGAAATCCCACAGTTGACTTTGGTGCAGAACTGGCTGTTGCTCCCTGCTCTGCCAGGTGAGTCCTGGCCACGCTGCCCCAGCAGTTCTGGGTACAAGAGCTCTTTGAGCTGGTGGTGCACTGACCTCCTTTCATAAAATGAACTCCAGTCCCATGCAAAGAGGATGGCAGCAGAACAGCTACCACAAATGACAGGCACACGTAACTCAAACCAGCTCTCATCCTTTTCCTTCTGTGGAAGAATATGGGCATATTTAGGGTGGTCCAAATGGTACAGCTGGGAGTAATGGGATTGAATTAAACACAATTTAGGTTGGCTATCTGGAACGTTTTCCTAACAATGTGGTCTGGTAGGCTGTGGGATAATCTCCCTGGGGACACGGCAGGAGCCCTCATCGCTTAATAATGGGTTTGGCAAAGCTCTGGACACCTAAATAGAGGGAACACTCCAACACTGGTTACTGGGGTAGATCAGATGCAGCCTAGTAGTTTCAAACTGAAAAGAAAGTTAGAGGCACAGGAGGGGACAGGTGACTGTCAGCAATGACGTCCCAGTCCAATGTTGACTTCAGCACTGTCACAACACCCGCCAGAGATGGAACTTTTAAGTGCCTCTGTTAAAGTCAAGGTGTGGAGTTTTATTAAATTTCTGGATTTGCAAGCTATGCCTCCTGAGAGCCATACTGTTCTCTTCCTACTGCTTTTATTACCATGCTTAGGAAGCATCCACTTTCCTTCCTCTTTGATACTTTAATTTAAGGAATTTGCTAGCAGAGAATTAACAGATGGGCTTTGTGAAAGCTACCTCACACAGGTAGTAGTTTGAAAAACATGTTGGTGCCATTATTAAGGGGATAGGAAATGGCAGGCAGCAGTTCTGAAAGAACTTAATTGCACAGAGCATTCTGTCACTGTTTCAAAGACAGTTATTAGGATCATGCTCCAGCCTTTTTGATGAACCTGTTCTTAAAGAGGAGCTCAAAAGCAGCATGCGCTCATTGAAGTAGGAGTCAGGAAAGGGCGTGCTGGTGATGGGCCAGTTGAGGAGTGAGATGAGCCCTAGAGTCAGTGAGTGCATTTCCCAAAAGACTCTCCAGCCCAGATTCAGCAGGGAGTACGTTTTACATCTGGTATAGGTTAGCTAGGAAGAGGCATATACAGTAAGGTGGCCTAACCTTTCTTCAGAGCAACACCGAGAACAGAGATGGTAAAGACACACATAGGAAAACTAGCAAAATTGATGTAAAACTCGTTGGGGCAGAGATGTTTTATGTGCATTGGGAGTTATGGAGCCAGTGTTGTTGGGGACAGCTTGAATCATTGCATACCCAAAGAGTGCATTCGAGCAGTGTTGTTGCCATAAAGCAACATGTTCAGGAAAGGAAAAAATGCCAGCATTCATGATGCTGATGTAATCTTAGCTTGGTGTCCTGGTACATGCTTAGTAGCAGCATTACCTCTGTGACCAGGCTGCAGACTAAAACTTCACTGTGCTTGTTCCTGTGCAGTTTTTATGCCACCATAGATTTTTATTTTCCTTGGTGCCCTGACACAGTCAACACCCAGAATAAGTAGTGCTTGCTGAATGCAGAGGTTTTCCATTTTCCTCATTTTCCTGTATTTTTTCAGTTTGTGTCTGAAACTTTAATTACTGTACACTACACAAGAGACAAGATCCTTCCTTTCTATGGCTTTTCTGCAACATTTGTCATCTTAATGCTTCACAACCATTAACAACCTCATTTTTGCCTCCTCAGTATGAACGTAGTTGGTTTTTCCTCCTGTATTACAGAGATCTGAGAGACAAGGGGATTCCAATCGTGTGCCCATTCATTTGGACTGGCCAGCTTAAGTGCTGAAGTTGTATGTTACATGTGGCATTTCATAGCTATTACAGACTTGACAAGTTAGCCTTAGCATTTTCTTTGTAAATTTTGGGAGAGAAGGTTCAGTCCACTAAAAAAAATTAAAAAAAAAAACTAAAAAAAAAAACCAAAAGCACACCACCAACAACAAAACCACCGATTTTATTATGTGGGATGATGTTGGCCCTTGCATGGATCATTAGCAGTGTCAGACACTTGAACTCCATTGTACAGCTTTCTGCTGCTTCAGCTGATGGGAACTGATAGCAGTGGGTCATCTTCCTTAAGGGGAGCCGGATCTGCAATGAGGCAAGAGAAACTCTTTGCCAGGAGGTTTCACGGATGCTCATGGGTGTCAGCAGCCTGAGATCCACTCCTGGTGCTGGGAGGAGAAGGCTGTAGTTACTGTCGGCTTTACTGCTCCTGCTCCCACCAGCAGCCATTGGGACCCAACTACATCACCTGTGTCCTACCTGATCCTGACTCCTGCTTCACAGCTCCTGCTGTGGCTTTGTCCTAGGACCAGACTCATCCCATTCCTAGCCTTCTCTCTGCTTTTTCTTCTAATCTTTCTCCCATGGAGATTCTTGTCTTTCTCTCTTCCTTGGTTATTCCCAGACACCCACCTGACTCCTCTTCTGGTCTGACCGTAGCTGCTATTTCCAGCCCTTTTGGCTAACAGTCCCATGCTCCATGTCCTGTCTGGCACTTGCCCCCTGACTGCTTTGAGTCAGACTGCATCTCTTTCTGCACGGCTCTCGTGCCTGGGCAGGCTCGTTCTGTGCTGATAGGGTGTGGGGGAAGCCCTGCCTTCCTCCTGCGCTGCCATGGTCGGGAGTGCTCACTGCAGACAGAGTCTCTGGAGCTTGTAGCTGCCCTCCTGAGAACATGTGCAAACTAAGATTTTTTTTTTCCAGAGGCTTATCACATAGCCAAAACTATGTGGTTTCTCACAAGAACAGAAAAAGGCACATATCCAGTAAAGACTGGCTCCCGTTTCCGATCATTTTCCAAGTCCTGTTCCAAGCTTGGAGTCCTAGGACTTCTCAATGAAACAGAGTAAGATTGTTTTATTTTAATGAGGGCCAAAGAGTGCATTTTTCTCTAATGCCATCTTCTGAAGGCAGGTAGAGTTCATGAAACCTCATATGAATGGGTGACTGCTTGTGAGGACACTTTGCCCCAGCCAGGGTTTAGCAGGATAGGGATAGGAAGGAACTGAGGGACTTTCTGATGCTCTCACTGCATGCAAGTAGGGGCGAGCATCTGCTCTTGCAAGATGCTGAGTACCTCCTGGTGAAGTCTTCAGGAACTGAAAACACTTAGCACGACACAAGGTCGGGATCAGAAAGCATGCTGCGGTGCAGATGGGAGTTATGAAAGCTCACGAAGAACAGACACAGACTAAACAGTGTGCACATGTATATTGTGCGCTGGGGTGCAAGATGAGCTGGAGATGATGTAGGAATGATGTAAATTCATAGCAAAACCGAGAGGTCCATATGATTTGTTCCCTGAAGTAGTTTTAACTACTGAGTGTCCCTGACATAGATATTAGTTGGCAGTTAAAACAGGCATCTCTTAAATAGTTGTCATTTTTGTTTCAGTGACTATGCAGTGACTACATTTCTAACTGATCCTAGTAAGCCTCTTTTCAAAGTTGTATAAAAAAGATTTATAAGTTATTGCCTTAGCAATGGCATAAAACTTCCCTTGAATATCTATCCAGTGACACTTTGTCCTCCCCTCTGCCGCTGGGGACTGTCACACTTGCTCACAGTCGTTGCCGGCCGAGGAGGTTCAGGCTTCCTGCATGAGTGGGTTAAATGAGCTGCCACACGCACAGCGTGTGGATTGTGAAGACAGCCCCATAAGGCAGCAGTTCGTAACCTTGTGGAAATATTTTTACATGCTCCACGCAGAGAAAATAACCACTTGTGCTCTGCTAGAGCTCAGCCACATGAAAGAGCCAGGAAGAACACCCCAATGAATGCTGAGAAAGGAAAGGTACCTCTGCTTGCATCCAGCACAGCGGGCAGCATTGTCCAGGCAGATAGGGCATCTCTGCCATCTTAGCAGGAGACGTGGACAGAGTCTTTCAGACTGACTTTTCTGAGATCCCTGCTTGCATTTGCTGAGAGGTGTTGATACCCCATGGGAGCACATCGATTGGTACAAGCCAGTCCTTTCTCAGACACTTTGCTGGGACTCTGCCCCAACACCAGGGCTCCAGGTGTGTCCTCCTCCCCAAGGAACTTGCTATCTTGGGCACATCCCTAGCTCTTTGTCCCCTTTTCCCTTGACTAACGTTTCTTCTACGACCCTGACTGATCACTTTCCCATACAGCTTTCTTTCCAGTTCCTTCACTCCTCTCATCCATCTGCTCTAAAGTACAGTAAATTCATCTCTCTTCAGGCACTGAATTCAGTGTTGCCTTTACCTTTACTCTCCCAAAATGTGTCTATTCCCCAGGCAGGTTTGAGGGCAAAGGGTTTAATACTGTTTGAACTATGAGAAGAGCCTCAGCTGAGCACCAGCACTGGGTACTGGCAGTTGCTGGGAATGGGTGTGAGGCAGGAGTGAGATCTCTGCTGCCCGCCTGTTCCATGGGCTGGAGACCCCAGGTGCAGGCTGGAGCTGATCTGCCTGAAGCCATCATCAGCCCTGTTCACCCCTGGGGTGAGCTGCACATCCCAGCCCTGGGCAGGGGCACCCTGCTCATGGTGACCATCGCTCCTGGACAGCCTTGGGCTCAGCTGATGGCTGCACAGCAGGGACGATGTGGTGCTTGGGACAAGTCTGTGAGACGCGCCTGGCCTTTGGGGCCACAGCGTGGTCACCCCTGATCTCCAGTAAGTAAAGCCTGGCTGGGGAGAGAGCAGGCCTTGGCTGGAAAGCCCCACTGCTCTGTAAACACAAACAAATCAGCCCACATCACCTGCTTCCCTTATCTCTACATGTAATTTAAAACACCCTCCAGCCTCCCAAAGTCAGGCTTCAGCTGCTTCCCATCCCCTAAAGCCCCTTTAGTTCCTCTCCCCCACAACCTAGCTGCTTTTCCAGGGCCAACCATCACTGCAGAGACAAGTTGCTCTTCTCTCCCTCTCTCTGATCCTTTCTGTCCTGGGTGAATGTGGTAGGAACCACCCACAGCGTGTTTTCGTGCATGCGTTTCTGCAGCCACCCCTCCCCCCTGCCTAGTTTTTTAAGTTAAACTATCTCTTGCTTTAAAGAGAGCAAATACACAGCAGTGGCTTTCATCACTGCTGTATAATAGAGCAGTAATTCTGTGCCAGGGACTGTTTTCTATTTTATTTTAAAGGGTTTATAAAACAGTGTATGTAATTGAGTGAGTAAACTGAACGTTTTCTGGAGCCCCTGAGGGCTGGAACTTCGTGGTGGTCCTGGGCCTAGGCCCTAACCTTTTTTTTTTCCCTCTCTTTTTTTTTTTTTTCCCCTCCCTTTCCCCTCCTTCCCCTCCTCCTTTACAACCCAGCGTTGCCACCAGCAGCAGCAGCAGCAATCTGTCTGGGGCTAATTGAGCAAACAACAAGGAGATGCTTTCACATGGCTTTTAAAGGAATGCTCCGGCATCCCCTTTCTGTGAGCAGCTTGGCAGGAACCTGCCAGGAAGGCTGGGGAGCGCTGGGTCCCCGGCTGCTGGTGGGGTTTGCGCTGGGCTGCCCAGTCATTTCCTCCCCTCTGTTTATTTGCATTACAATTTGTTTTTAGCCAAGCACCAAAAGCTGCTCTGCTCCCCAGCTCGCTCTCTAGCTCTTCTTGCCTTGTGTGTATGTTTTTAAGGGGCTAGTGTACAGTATGTGTAAACAAATGTCTTCCAAAGCAGGAATGCATATATAAAAAGTGACAGGTTTTTGATTTATACTCAGTAAAATCTCCGTGGACACGCGGTTCAAGCACCCAGGCTGACTTCAGGCTGGGCTGCGTCAGCAAGTTGAAGCAAAGTGCTAATCAGGAGGTTTGAATGTGTTGATCAGCTCTGGATTTGCTTAGCACCAGATGCTCCCAATCTGAGAAGATCTAGTTGAACATGATTTAAGGTTGCAGAGTCCAAGTCTTAAGACTTTCTGAAAGTCCTTTCTCTGATCCCTCTTTCTCTGTGGGCTGAATGCATCTGTAACCCTGCCAGTGTCAGATAAAAGGCAGGCTGGTAAGAAATCCCTAATGGGGAGCTGGGGACGAGAAGGGAGCTGAACAGTTAAGCATGTGAGGTACTTCTTCCTCACCCAGTTTCAGGCAGAGTTTCTGCATGAACTGAGCTTGCTGGTACCAGCCAGAGCCACTGGCAACTGGCAGCCACGGCTGATAATGAGACGCTATCCGCAGCTCGGCGCTCGGGCACACACAGTGGAGTCTGAATTCCCTCCGCAAAGAGGGCTTTGGGAAGGGAAGAGGGAACTGGGGTGAATCCTTATCAGCCTATCGCATCCCCTCGGGGTGCGGAATCGGGCTTTGTTTCTAGCAAAACCATTCCCTTTATCGCTTAAAAACTTTCTCGCAGATTTGAGGCAGGCACATTCATGTGTTTTCTTTTAGCCTGTACACGGAGAAATGAGTTTGGTGATTTCATGTGAGTCTCTGAAGTAGCTGTGACATATGGGTCAGGTTGTGTGTGACTGCTTCAGAGAATCTGGGCCACACGGATCAAGAAGGAGGCGAAACAGGCAGAGGGATGGGAAATGAGAGGATGCATGCTCTGATTTCCCATGTGGCTTTGGCTGCTTAAACTCCCTGAACTCACTGCCGCCTCAGTTTCCCCAGTTGAAAAATGGAAATGCTCTTACTTGCCCACTCTCAAAAAAACATTTTGAACTCATCAGGTGTAAAATGCAAGATATCATAAGGCAGCTACAAGCATGTTGGTGCAAAATACAAATAGTTGGTACCACCTCTGCAACAAAGTATGTGACAGGACCTATCCCAGCTCTGCATGTTTAGGACAGCGCAGGATGCTGTCTGAAATGAAGCAAGAAGTTCCCTATTAAAAAGTATTGCTACAGATAACCTATATATAGAACCATAAATTGACATGGCTCTTTATAAGCCTAGATGAAGGCATGTTTAATCTGCAGAGGCATAACGTAATTACTCTCACTGGATGGTAGCCAGGGTCTTATTCACATCACAGAAATCAACCTGATAGGTAGTCTGCTTGGAGGAGGTTCAGGAATGGAGTCACAGGAGTTGCTACAGGGCCTGTTTGAGATATATTGGGAAAGTTGTTGGGGGTGAGGAATGTTATAGCAAGAAGTGCTGCGGGTTGGATTTGAGGTACCTTGGCAAAGCTGTGTGGGGTCCAGGACGGGAGGAGAGAGGTGCTGAAGGCTGGACTTGGGGCTATTGGCAGGGCTGTGCTGGAGAGGTTGTGTGGTGCTACCTACATCATGCTTACACCTGGCACTGGTACAGTCGGTCCCTCATTTTCCTGAGCACTGCATCCACCTCTGCTTATCCTGCCCAAAGTGCTTGAGATTGGGCTTCACATTCCAAGCTCAAAGATGTTAGCATGAGGCTTCAGGATTAATTATCAGTTGCCACTAAATACCCTGAGCAAAGAACTAAATGGCTTGAACTGATGCTGAAGGTGAGACGCAGCTCCTTGATCGCCTTATTTTTGTTTTCACAAAGGGTCTCTGAAAGGCGGTCGTGTAGGTAACCCAACTCTGTCACCCAGACTGAGGAGACGGCAGGATCCATATGATTGCGGAGTTGGGGTTGTAGTGGGAAATTATCTTGCTGCAGTCCAAAGCTCCTTGACATTTATAGAGCAGTTTTTGATCAAACCTTTTCTGGATCAATGGTTTGCATGGTGCAAAGGTAATGTCTTGAATTTTAAACCAAGAGAAGCATCCTGTTAGCCTGGCCAGTTTGGAGATTGCCAGGAATTTCTTCAGTTAGCCAAAGGTGGCATGTTCGTTGTTTTGCCACAGTCTTGTTTTGCCACAGTCTTGCAAAATCCCCTCCCCTGAGGGGAGGAGTTTTAGGTGGGTAAATAAAACATAACTGATTATCTCCATCATCCTTGGCTATCCACCCCGCTGCTGTGTGAGGTGCTTCCATCAGCCCCCAGCACCTCCCAGGCCTCCACGCTTTATCCCCGGGCTCCAGAGCCCATTGTTATTCCTGATGTGCAGAAAGCCTCGGGGCATGGCTCAAACCACCTGAGCCCCACCTGAATATGTGTCCAGCTCCCAGAGAGCAATTTAGATTCACCGCCTCCCCCCGCGCTACCCAGAGGACACCCACTTTGAGCACACCAGCGCTCAAAGGCCTGTCACGCGCTGAGGCCACATGCTTGGGGTTTTTAGGCACTGGGCTTTCAGTTGCGTGTTTTTATTATTTTGGCTTTAGATCCTTTATTTGCAGTCCTTCCCTGACAAGCTGCTTTTGCATTTTAAAGGGAAGGCTCTTTCAGTACAGTGCATTAACCGTGCTGGGGCAGGGACTGGCCCGTTAATGTGTCCACTGGGCCTGTGCAGAGCTCCTGGGAACAGTCAAAGGAGTGACCTTGTAGAAGTTGTCCCTCCGACAAATTTGCTCCATCGAAGTCTAAGGAGAGCTGTCCACTGTTACCCTCAGAGATGATATCTGTGCTCAGAGACCTTACTTTATGTAGATACTTTTGAAGAAGCTCTGTCCAGAGCTCAATCCAGGAGGCACAAGTCAGGTTTAAATTAAAAAAAAAAAAAAAAAAAAAAAAGCACCCTTTTTTAAGCTTCCAGGGTTGAGTTGGGATTGCTGAGAGGATCTCATGCTGCCTTGGCGATGGCCCCAGATGCTGAACAGCCCCTGTCCTCCCCAACCTCTGTGCAGTTTGAGGGTACCCAGCACTTCAGGGCTGGGTTGGATTACTGATCTTTAATTTTATGCCAGATCTCCATGTTGGATGTCGGTGGTTCTTTGCCTGACCTAGGTGTACACCTGTCAGCAGCAGCTGTGACTTCCGTCGGGCCTCTCTTGTTTAGTAGTGACACATACATGTGAAAACTCGTTAGAGAAACCTCCTAATGTTTAGTCAGTTGTTTAGGCTTTTGCCGTGCTGTCGGAGAGACGCTGGAGTCCAAAGAAAGGCGTGTTTGAGTTCCCCAGAATCTGCTTTTCTCATTTGTTTTAAAGTTGCAGATTTGAAAAATGCAAGGTCTGAAGCACTGCTGCAAAACTCAATTCCTCCTCTTTTCCTCCCTCTCTCTTTTCAGCCAAACATGTTAATGAAGTCATTGTGGGCACTGAACAGCTGATGGAGATATAACCCAAGTAGGTTTTAAAGATGAGTTTATGGAAGCCAGCAGCAGAACCAGATGTTCAAACGTCACAAGATCATCCATACAGTACTGGCACGGTTTACCCCATGATTGCTCCTTTCCTGTTCAGCTTTATATTTATGTATTAATAAAGAATTATTTACAGAGCGGTGTGTCTGTCAGCCCCTCCCCCCTCATTGGGATGCACGCGGGTTTGTGCTGGGTAATATCGGTTCCTGCACGCCCGACGAACGCACTGTACTTTTCCAGCAGAAGGGAGAGCGGGGACCACACAGACTGTGCCCACTCCGAAGAATGACTTAGCCGCCCTCCCTGCCATGTAAACCACGTCCCTGCAGTCCTGTGCCACCATTCCCGAGCCTGGGAGAAAGCACTTGGGATGCTGCTGGTGCATCTCATCATCCATCGCAGCAGGTGGGCAGCAAAACACAGCGGTAACGTGGGCTGCTGTCTGCAGCCCAGCAGCTTCGCCAGCCTCCTCCTCGGTCTCTCTCGTGGTGCTGCCCCGTAGCACAGAAACGTTCAAGCTGCGCTCCTTCTCTTCTGTAATGCAGTTGAGGAGTTTAGTCCCCATTTCCAGTTTGGTCCATTACTTTGAAATCCTGCCCAAGAGCAAGTGTGTGAGAGGGCTGGAGGGACGAAGCGGGTGTGGAGGGAGTGGAGCGTAAGCAGTGGGTACTCTCTGCTTTATTTTGATGATTCTTTCACTTGTCAGGCTGCTGTTCCTAATCCCAGACAGGAGGTCCCTCCCCACATCTAGATGACCTGTGGATGACGATACCTACATCTGTGAGATGGGTTGAGTGCGCTAATGTGAAACACACAGCCTCGTGGTGAGGGGTTGTGCCAGGGTTGTAAAGCACCTGGATGCGATTGAAACACAAGCTGTTCTTTAACGTTTATAAATTGGACACAAGTTCCTACCTAAAAGCTGTTTATTAGAATGTAGTAGGATTCAATGGGGCATTTATCAGCCCCTGGCAGTGTGACATCCAGAGGTGCTTACAGCAACTGGCTGGGATGATATTTCATTAACTGAGGTGATAAATTTTAAATGTGTGCTTCATGGGCACCTGAGGAAAAATTACTGTTTCCTAGCTAATTTGCCAGGAGAGAGATTATAATCCAGACATTCCCTGCATTTCATAAACAAAATCCCTCCTCTAAAGGACCAGATTGGAAAGTACAGGTAAGGGATGGGCTTCAAGGCCCTTCACAAGCTGCAGAAGAAGAAACGCGCTGCAGTTCAGCTCCCACTTTGTGCTGGAGGTTTTTCCTCGCGTATGTGCGCAAACATGTTCCTAAGGTACGAAGCCTTTTTTATCCAAGGATCGCAGAGGCTTTACAAAGGTTAATTAAAGAGAGTTCTTGTCTCCGTGTGCGGCAAGGGAGCAAGGCATCCATTTTGGGTGTGGAGAAACAGAAGCAGAATGGAGCATAATTACCTGGCTTTGCATTTTAGCAGAAGGCTGTGGCAAAGCTGAGAGGTCCACAGGGACTTTGATTCCCGATCCTTTTGCTTAAACACAAAGCCTTCTCCATCTCTGTTTTGAGGATACATCTTAACTTCTGAAAGGTCTGCATCCCCTTACTTAACAGCTACAACTTTACCTCTCTGTTCCTTAATTATATGTCAATGTCTCAGTTCTTTTGTTTAGCTAATTTAAGAAGAAGGTGGGGGGCTCTTTACTGTGTCAGTTAGAATTTAGCATTAATTTAGTGTTCTCTGACACTTGAAAACCTGGCCGGGATTTGAGGCGTTTTCTTTTCCTTTTTGCCTTTTACGACCTGCAGGTGTTTGGTGTGAGATAAAAGTAGATCCCAAAGTGAGATTCCACAGCACAAATTATCAAAGTGAAGATTCACTCTTGATGTAGTCTACGTGTGTGGTAGTAATTATGAAAAATAATTCGGGATAATAGGGCTTTCAGGAATCCCAAGGCGGGCACTGAGAGGTTAACCCTTCCTCATCTCACCTGGTCTCCACACCACTGTCATCATCAGGTGAGCAGATGATGGGTTGAGTCAGGCAACTTCATACACCGAGTGATAAACACTACAGTCTTCAAGAAAACGTGGGAGGCGACCAAGGAAATGAAGTTCTGTTCCCAGGTGCTTTTGGATGTGACTGTTTGGCCCTAGGTCGTACAGACCTTCAGGAAGGTGTTACAGGTACGGGCTGCTCACCAGCTTTAAGGAACAGGTCACTTCTCAGACAGCAAGTAAGTCTCCCCACTTCTCTGCGCTGTCACGCCCTGGCAGCTGAGTGTTACAGCCCATGCCCGTCATGGTGCTGTTCACACCAGGGCGGTGCTTTACAGGCAACGTTTCTCCGAAAAGATGGAGCTTCCCAGCTTCCTGGACAGGCTTGTCCTGAACTCTTCCTTGGCAGATGCACAGCTGGGGTTGATGCAAGAAGGTTCTTGCGGCGGCACGTCACGTGCTGCACCTGCACGCGGTAGAGCCGAGTCTTGCCATGGTGCCCAGCGAGGTCCCCAGCCAGAAGCACCCCCGGGTGGCACTGAGCGGTGTCCCGCCAGCAGCTCCTAAAAGGCTTCTTCTGTGACCAGGGCAGCAGGTTGGGTGGGTGCAGAGCCCAACGGCAGCGTGTGTGCACACACCTGGCCCATGCTTCTTCCTATGGGTCCCTGCACCCCTAGGACACCGTGACAGTGACACCTTCACCGCTGCTCTGCCTGCAGCGGTCGAGCACAGGCTCTAGCTATTTCCTTGTGTGTTAGTGAGCCCTGAAGAGCCCTGAGACTCCAGGGGCTCCCAAAGCTCTGCCCCCTTGCCCTGGCTTCTGTGAGAGGTGGGCACCACTTGCAGCAGCTCTACGGTGAGGTGCTTCCCCAGATGTTTGCAGCCAAGCTCATTTGGAAGACACAGATTTGGGAAATGCATTTGTTGGGCAGTTACAGTTACCCAGAGCTGCAGCTCTCCTCCCTCAACTGTTGTGTTTGCTTTTGTAGGTGACCCTTGTGGTCTTTCAGGGAGGAGCAGCTCATCTAGTCCCTTCTGCAGTCCACCTGAAGTGGATGGCTCCCATCTTCCTGGCAGCCTTGGTGTGGAGCCACGCAAGGGGGAGGCGAGCAGCAGCCAGTGGGCTTCCCACCGCCGCGGTGTTCAAAGGAGCACAAAACCTTCTTTGCACCAGGCTTTGATCTCGCTTTTGGGACAGTTTCCTGGCTTGTGGGCAGGAAGGGGAGAGGAGTGCCAGGCTGATCATCCACCAAGCTGATGCAGTGTGTGCAGTCCTAGCAGCAGGCCTCTCCTCAAACACCTGGAGCTGGGCATCATGAGGACTCACCAGTCTTTTACTGCCTCCAGTCTCCAAGGTTTATCATGCAGAGCTCTGATGCTTTTACTGACTTCTTTGCTGGCTTCTCTACCCTGCTTCCCTTCCTTTGACTGCCTGGAAAGAGTGGTTTTCACCATGCCCTGCCCATCCTTTGGACTTTGCTGGTGGGACCTTCTCATCTCAAGAGAACAGAATTTTCCTTATGAAACCCTTCAGGTCTGGGGAACACTGGTGTGTTCAGGAGATGCTTTGCTGCCTCCACACTGCCCCAAATCTGCAGTGAGGCCAGTGGCTGCTCTGGTCCTGCCGTGGTGTCAGATCCAGCCCCAGGTGGGTGTCGCAGAGGAATCGCCTGCACTGGCAGCGATGGTGGGACAACTGCACATTGCATAGTGCATGGTGCCACCTGTTCCCCTGCTACCACAGGTCCCAGGACATCACAGTGGCCATCATTGCCACCCTCCTGCCGTTCCTGTGGCCTTCGGTCACCTGTTTTAAAGGACTGAAGATTGCAGTGTGCAACTGGGGCTGGGCCCTTTGGCATTACAGGTTGTCCACTGTGCCCCATCCCAGGCCCCCTGCTGCCACGAGGGGAGCACAAGGCCTTTCTCACCAGACAACCCACAGGATTAATTTGGAGACATGGAGGTGTCCCCATGGACGTGGGTCCAGCACTCAGCAAACCCCCGAGCATCCTCGCAGCAGCCAGCCCATCCCACAGAGGCTCGCTCGCTCTCAGCCGGGCAGCTGATTTCTGGATCCTGTCGGTTTTCACTGCATCTCCCGGGAGCCAAGGTCCACAGCCGCGCCTGTGCCTCCCAGACGGGCCGGCAGACGAGAACTTCCTTCCAGGCCCTATAGACAGACATTTTATATACGTTAAAATACGTGTGTGTATATACATATGGAAAGCAAGAGCTTGGGAGAGCTTGAGTCTAAATAAACTTGTATGTTTAAGGCTTTTATAATGCTAATGTTGAATTTCAGGAGAGGGGGGACGTGAGGGGATTGTTGGACTGAGCACCAAGACAGCTGATGAGCTTGGATTGGTGCCTTTACAATTCAAGGAAAAATGGGATAGTTTGGGAAGGAAAAAGGGATTTTCTTGTTTTTGTTTTTAGTAGAAAATAAAAGAAGCTGCCTTCTTATTTGCCTCCCTCCCCCAGTGCCGGAGCAGCGAGCGACTGGTGTTGTATGCATAAGCTATTCCTTTGTGCAACATCTAAATGGTTAATTGTGTTTGAGGAAGATGTACGGGCGAATGGAGGGACCACCCAGCAAGAGACAGACAAGAAAGAGCGATCTCTGAAATGTTTAACCAGAGAGAGAGCAAAGTTGTTTAAAAATATTTAATTTACAACATTCCACACTGCTGATTATAAATTGGCCGTCCAAAAACACTGCTGTGTGCGGGGAAGGATCCAGGCAGCATAAAACAAATTCTTGTGATTGTTTTTGCTATCTTCCTCCCTTCTTTCCCTGGGGAGTTTAACCCCGCGGCGGGTTGCCCCAGGCAGGGAAGGTGGTGACCAACTGCTGTCCCCCAGGACCCTGGTCCCTGGTACTGACACCTGTGCCCGGGGCCAGGGTGCAGCCGCCTGCTGGCACTGGGAGAGCTGGAAGGGGTGGTGGGGAGCAACCAGTGGCCGTGATGGGCACGTTTGAGATGGCCGATGAGTAAACGTCCCACAGCCCCTTTACGCTCTGACTTTCACCCCAGTACCAGGATTTCCCCAAAGCAGCCAGCCATGCTCCTGGGCAAGGAACATCGGGAATTCCCCATGATGGGTTGGGAGACTCCAGGAGCCAAACCTGGCCAGGCTGTGCCACTGTCACAGTGCCTGCTCTTTGGGTTGGCAGCACTCAGCTACATTGCCCAACCGTTTGCAGCCAGCGCTGGGAAGGAACTGAGACCTGGGCCCTGGCGAGGTCGTTGAGCAACAGCAGCGTCTCCCCCTGCTTGGGCCTTTCTGCAAAGGGGGTGGTTGGTGCTGGATGCTGGGAAGAAGGGATTTGGCCGCGCTCTGCTTGTGGCTGCTGCTGATCCGCCGCTGGCTTCGGTGCACCCAATGGTCCCAGCCCTGCTTTCCCCGTGCGAGGAGCTGGGGCTGCTCTGCTGGGAAGGACAGTTCCCTCCGGGTGGTGGCCAGGCAACCTCCTGCATCACCTGGAAATGGCTCCTGCTCCCACCACGACGTCCTTTCCAATCTTCATAGTCCCCGTTCAGCTTGTGGCGAGGGAGATCTGAGAGAAGAGGCTTCTGGGATCCTCACTGTGCCGCCCCCCCCGGAGACTGGGCAGGGGGAGGATGCGTGTGCTGGGGGTCAGTCAGCCCCTGCTTCCCCAGCCGACACCAAACCTGCCAACGTCCACCCTCGCAGACATCCTCCGAGGGCTTGGAGAGCCACCATGCTCGGAGGGTGCCAGGGAAGGGGGCAGATGTGCAGCCCCCTGGCTGATGAACCCGCTCTGCAGAGGGAATCCGAGCAGAGCTGAGGGATGGGGGGATGCAAGAAGAGCTGGGACCCGAAAGCAGCAGCTGCTTTTGCCGCAGATCCCTCCTTGCAGATCTTGATTTGGAGAGCGAAAGCCCAGGTGCTTTCACACCCCTGCTGCCGCGGGACACCAGCCGTGCAGCCAGTCCCCGGGAACCCCAGCCAGTGGGGAGGGCAGGGATCTCACCTGCTCCCGCCGGCTCTACTGGCAAGAAGGGGGCACCGGGAGGGCTGCGGGGCTCTCTGCCGGGGATTGCCACAACTTTCCTAACCCCTCATCAGCCGGGAATCCTTGCCAGCCACCTGGGTGCTTCCTCGCGTGCAATGAGGGCCTGTGACAGCCCGAGGAGCCGGGGTGGTTTGGCTGCTTGCCCCGGTGGCGAGCTCAGGCCTCGGTGGCTGAACCGCTCCGGGCCCTGCCAGCCCCAGCCGGTGCCGGGAGCGAGAGTGGAGACAAAAGAGCTTGTGTCCGCCTGCCAGCAGCCGGCCCCGCCGAGCGGCCGCCTGCCCAATTAAACTGTGCCCATGCGGCAGGGCTGCCCGGCAGGCTCGCTGGCCCCCTCCCACCACACACCAGCCTCAGGGACCCCACCCCGCAGGGCCTCCCCTGCCTCCCTGCAGGTGCCGGTGCTTCGGTGACCCTCACCAGGCACGAATACGCTCCCTCCGTCGCCCAGCGAGGGCATCTCCGGTGGCTTGTGCTGGGGATGGCTCTCGCCCTCCCCAAGCATCTCCTCTTGGCCCCACTTTCCTCGCACCCCGGGGCTCACAGCACCCCCCAGTGCAGGCAGCGAGGGGCTGAGCATCCCTCCCCAGCCCTGATCCCCCCAAGGGCTGGGTCAGGAGGAGACCCGGCAACAGCAGCCACCGCCATGGCAGGAACATCCCCACAGCTGGTCCCGACTCGCGGGGCCAGTGTCACATCCACTTAGCTGGCTCCGAAAATCCCTCGCCCTGACACCTTGTTAAATACCCACCAGGGGTCACAGTTCCTGGGTTTCTTTTTCCTGCTTTTCCTTTACCCCGCTGAGACGTTTCGGTTGGCAGGAGCTCCCCCCCGCTATTAGGTATCTTTGGGGGAACGAGAAACCTAGATCACTTACAAATTAATTTGGAGTTAAACCTACAGAAAATGAGAAACATGCTGCTTTGCAGGAGAGAGAGCGCTTGGCCAGCGATCAAGAAAAATACATCCAAACCGCCCGATGCGGCGCGCTCGGCGGCGGGCGGGGAAGGGGGCTGCGCGCTCAAGGTAGCCATCGCCGGCATCCGGGCGCGCTTTAATGGGGCCGTGGCCTTTCCTCTCAATTAAAACCGTAGCAAACGAACAAAAGGGAGAACCTGCTCCCTGTCGCGCGAAGGGACATGGGGAAGGCCAGGGTGGGGAGGGAGGTGTGGGGTGCAACGCTGCAGCACAGGGGTCTGCCTGCCCCGGCGCCTTCGCCGACAGGGATGGGAAGCGGCTGTGGGCACGGCTCGCTCCACAGCCTACAGACACCTTCAGATCAGTGTTTCCCCATCGCCACGTCCTTGGGGTCGCAGCAGCTTGTGCCAGGGCTGGTCCCTGGGTGGGGGCCCGAACAACAAGGCACGGTGGGGTGAGGGGATGTGGGGCAATGTGGGGGACCCTGAGCCCCCTGGCAGGTGGGTGGGTGGGAGCAGCCCCCCGTGCCGGGTGCTCCTGGAGGGTGGTGGGTGCAGGGCTGTCCGCCACCACGCATTGTGTCTGCGGCGCGAGCGGCTGTGCCGGGAGGGGGCTGCGCAGGGGAGGCCGGGGCGGCGGAAGAGCAGTGATAAGATAAAAGGTCTGCTTTCCCATGCCGAGGAGCCGGGGGGGCGCAGGGCGAGCGCTGAGGCCACCCAGGTTTCAAGCGCTCGGCCTCGGCGCCTGACCCCGGCACATTCAGAGAGCACTTCCTAAATTTGTCTCCTGTGTTCCTGACTCACAAGCAATTTCCTCACCCATAAAACAGCGTCGGCATGAAAGGACTGTCCGGGACACCAATTACTTGTCACCGTTTTACCACCCCACTGCTCACCGGTTCGCAGCCCCCGGCACTGCCCTGCCAGGATCTGCCCCCTCCCTGTGCAGCTGCTCTACCCTGGGAGGACAGGGCTGTCAGGGTCTCCTGTGCCCTGGGGAAGGTACCGTGGGGCAGAGGGATCCCTGGTGCCGCCAGGCAGAGCCATCCTGTGTCTCTGGTGCTCCTGAGCATCCTGAACGCATCTCCCAGCCCAACCTGCAATCAGGGAGATGTTGGCCATCTCCAGGTCCCTTGGCCCTGCACTGGTGTTGTCCCTGTGCTGGCATTGTCCCCATGGTATTAAAGGTGCTCCTATGTGGCTGTATGGCAGGGAGCAAGGCTCCCTCATCACCGCCCTGGTGGCACCGGGCTTGTTTCTGAGCATGGCCAATGGTTCTGCCATGGGGCACAGAAACCCATGTGCCACAGGACATCGCCATCCACGTACCTCTGTGTCCTGCCTCGTCCCTGCTCGCTGCCCCTCTGTGCCACCTCATCTGTCCCTGCCTGGTCCCCAGTGCCATCCCCAGTGCTGGCACATCCCAGCTGCTCCCATGTCCAGGGGATGAGGATGGGGATGGGCTGGTGCAGAGTGGTAGGGATTCATGGGTATCTCTGGAGGGGCTGAGCACAGCCAGGACCCCCGTGAAGCCCCCATCCGAGGTTGGGGAGTGGGGAGATGCTGCACAGCTGTGGCTGCAGCCTGAGTGTCCCCAGCAGTGATTACCCACCCTCCCCGCAGCGAATTGCTCCTGGCTTCGTGCTGGCAGCGGGCGAGGTTTGCCCATGGCCCCGTGAGCGCCACAGCGGCTGCTAAACGGGTTTTATGGTGGGATTTAAGGACTTTTCTGCCGGGTAATTGATTTGCCCAGGCAGTAAAAGATCAAGGCAGAGGCTCAGACAGTGGCTCCCAGCATCTGCCCACCGAGTGGGCCAGGGTGTGGGTGGCTTGGGGCACGGCCGGGGACAGTGGCTCCCCATGCCATGATGCATGGCATGGGGTGGCATGGCCCTGCAGCAATGGGGCGAGTGCTGTGGCTCTGCCCAGGAGCCCCCTTGCAGACCCCCCCTTCCTTGCATCCTTGCAACCCCTCTCCCCAACCCCACCACAAAACAGCCCCCAAAGGAGACAAAAGGGGCTGTTTGGGGACCTGCCACCTGCTAGTCCCCATCCTACAATACTGCAGTAAAGAGGCACCAAACAAAGGCCTTAAAATCCTAAAGGGGCCCATTCATTAGGGTGACAAAGGGGGAAAGAACTACATTATCATAATTAATCCCAGTGCTGGCGGTGGGTGGCAGGGCCCTCTGTCTTCCAAGGTGGTGTGGGGACGGCCGGTGTCACCACGTCCACACGCTATTGTGCGCCGTGGCCTTGCGGGGCTTAGGCGGTTTTTAAGCTCTGTAAACATCGCGGGACCCCCCCCCCACGGCTGCCAGGAATGCCGTCCTTCCCCCCCCAGCCCCTCCCCAGCCCTGTCTGTTTGTCTGCTTTGCTGCGGCCCCTCCAAAATCCCAGGGCTGGGATGGATCAATCCATGCCCCCTTGGTGCACCTGCCCCCAGGACTGCCAGGGGCTGGGGAAGAGCCCAGACCCCCAGGTCCTGCTGGCAGTTCTGGGCTGAGGGCTCACTGGCCACATCCCCTGTGCCGTGTCCCATGGAGAATCACCCCAGGTAGGATGTGGCAGGGACGCTTCTGCTATCTCCCTGGGGCTTTTGCTGTCCTCAGAGATAGGGCTTTATTCCTTCTCTGATATCTCAGCCCTTTTTCAGGGGACCTGGTGGCCTCTGACTTGGGCACCAGCCTCTCCCCTCACTTTCAGCCTCCTGCTGCTGGGGAGGCGCAGGGACACTGAGACACAGTGTGGCACACGCAAGAGTTTGAAGGGATGTTAATACACCATCTGTAATCCCCTCTGGTGGATGCTGCCTCCTTTCCACATTCCTTGGGACACATCATCTCTCAGGACACAGCATCCCTTGGGACACACCCGGTGACGGCTGGGGCTGGGAGCACCCTGACACCGCCCGTCCATCCAGCGGCCCTCCCTGCACCTCCATCTCTCCAGACACCCCTCTGGGGTCCCAGCACTGGGTGCTCTACAGCCCGGGGGTCCCTGGGAGCCTGTGCCTGGCTCGGGCTGCGGCCAGGCGGGCTGTGCCGGCGCCTGGGAGAGGCACCATCTGGTTTCCAACTAACAAACGCCCGGTACTGGCTCCCGGCAGAGGAGTTGCTTCTGCGGCGGCGGCTGTTTACAGCGTGCCGAGGTTCTGGCATGTCCCCGCCAAGTCCCCTCTGCTTTCCCCGCTGGCCGCAGGGCTCTGGGGCTGCATTGCAGCCGTGCAAAGCCTGGCTCCACACCCCAGCCCCTGCCCGGCCTCCGCTTGCCCAGAGGATGCCGCTGCCTGCTGACGCCCTTGTCCCAGGCTGCCTGTCCCGGAGGAGTGCCCGCTGTGGCGTGGCTCCTGCCCGTGGGGATGTTCCCATCCCCTTTACTCGATGGGGTGGGATGTACAGTACAGGGACAGGGGACAGGGTGGGCTCCCCAGCCACACCATCCCCTCTCCAGGCACTCGATGGGTGCGGTGCTCCAGCCTCCCTGGCTCCCACTGCATCCCACTGGCTCACCCCAGCATCTCTCGGCGGCAGGGGCGGGGGACGAGGGTGGGCAGGACCTCTGGGTGGGCCCCGGTGAGGGGGCAAAGCCCCCTGCCTCATACCCACAGCTCTCTCAGCCACCGGTGCCGCAGAGACACTGCACAGGGTGGGGGCTGCATGGAGCCATTTGCCTTTAATTGAATTTATTTGTTACAACCCCAAACAATGTAAAGCAGGCTTCTCCCAGGCTCCAGCTGCCTGCCTGCCCATTAAAATACCATCTAGAACAGCAAATCCCCCCTCCCGCCTTGATATAAAACAGCCGGTCAGCAAGAAGCGGCAAGCAAAGTTTCCCTGCGCATGAGCTGATCCCCTGCTCCCCATCCCGCTCCCCCAAGGCTGGTGGCCTGTGAGGCTCCAAGTCCCCTCCCAGGTGGCTCTGGGGGAAACGAGGATCCTACAGGGAGACCCAAAGCCTCCAGCTCAGAGCAGACCTGCTGCGGCACCAAGAGCTGTCTGGGGCTCTTTGCTGTGGCGTCAGGGCAAGGACAGGCTGAGCCCTGTCCTGCCCACAGGTGTTTTGCAGTTGGGTTTTCGATCCCCATGGGCATGGCAGGATCCCACCCTGTCACTGGGGTTGTCACCCACCCTTGCAGAGTTTGGGATCCCCAAACTGGCCCCCTCCCACCGAGCCCCACACCCTCTCACTTGGGGTGCACGTTGTGGTGCCATGGCAGTGCCAGCTGCTGCTGGGGCCGTGTGGGTCCTGGAGGGGCAGCTGGTCACTGGGGGCCACGGAGGCAGCGGGTGGGCAGTGGGACAGGGGTGCATGGCACAGAGCAGGCGGGGGTGCCAGGGATAATCCTGCCATGACCAGTCCTGCATGGTGCTCATGTGGCACAAGAGCCAGGCAGGCCAGCCAGGATGGGGCTGGGGAAGCCGGTCCTGTGCCACTGGGAGCTCGGGTCCCAGGGTAACCCTCGGTGCCTGAGGATGGTGCAAATCCGGCTCAGCGCCAGGCCCCGACAAACACCAAGGGGGTCTCCATTGGCTTTTCCAAGGACATTGACATTGATGCCATTTCCCTGTCTGCTGGGTACCAGTGCAAGAACCTCAGGTGGAAACCAATGGTGACAGATAGGAAGTGGATGGTGAATGTGGGGAACCAACAGTGCCGGAGAGGAAGACAACTTAGGTTTTTAAAATTAAGTTTGTAAAAAGCAGCAGCTGCCCAGTGGTAGTGTGGATCGACTGAGGAAGAGGAATGGTGGAGCCGTTAATAGCAATCAGGCAGCAGAAGTGCTGAATAGCCGTTTCCCTTCTGTATTTGGGGACATGCCAGATGCTACAGGCCTATCGCCGGACGAGGGAGAAACCCTTTACGTGCTACTAAGGCCCAGGATCGCTCAGCGGCAGCGGGTCGGGCTGGCGGGGGATGTAGCTGAGGGGTGCAGAGGAGCTGCCCGAGGAACCCAGTTTATCTATGGGGGTTTCCCCCATCTTTTGGCCAGTAAGGAGACACCAGGATGAGCACCACCATCGTTTCTCCAGGGGCCTGGGGTGGGCAGCGGGGATGGGGATACATGTGGTGTGGGTGCTGCTCCGTGGGGGTTTACTGACCCCCCTGGGTGCCCTCAGCAGCTACTTGGAGCACGATTCCCAGTGGGAGCAGCTGCAGGTCTGCCCAATGAAGATCTGAGAATGGTTTAAAAAGTGATCAGAGAAATAATCCTAATCACCCCGCGAATTAGTGGTGGCATTTATGCCTTGTCCTTTTGGCACCCCTCTGCCCCATGGGTGGGGGTTCTGTGCCCCCCTGCCTCTAGCCCTGAGGTGTTGGGCTTGACTCCCCATGCCAGGGCACATGTGGGCACATGCAAAGAGTGAGGTGTCTTCCTGCCTCAAACCATGGCCCTGGGAGAATATCTGGCCCTTGGGGAGGGCAACTGGCAGTGGGGGTGGGAGGACACCCTGCTCTTGTGGGGTTTGTTCTTGGGAAAAGGCATCGCGGGGGATACCTGTCCTTTGGGAGAGGACACCTAGCCCCTAAAGGGAGGATGTACATCCCTTGGGGTGGCTACAGGGGAGATGTGCAGACTCTGGGAGGGGCTGCCTGTCCCTTGGGGTGGCTATGGGGAGCTGCCCAGCCCTTGCAGGGTGGGCATAGGGGGACATCCAGCCTTTGGGAGGGCTGCCTGTCCCTTGGGAAATGGTTTGGGGAGATGCCTGGCCCTGGAAGGGATACCTGGCATTAGGGGGCTGTGGGGGAATGTCTGGATCAAGAAGGGTAGCAACGTGGGATTGCCCAGCCTCGGGGAGAGGCTATGGGCACACACTCTGCCTTTGGGGTGCTTTCGGGAGGGATGGCCATCCTTTGGGGCAGCTCCAGGAGGTAGGTATGGGAGAAGGATGCTCATTGCTGGGGGTTACTGTGGGAGGATGCCCTGCTTTTGGGGTCCTCATCCTCAGGGGACAGCTAGCGGGGGGCTGCCCACTCTTGGGGGGTGGTTACAGGGGGATACCCATCCTCCTTGGGGGTGGCTGTGGGGGAGTGCCCTGCCGGTGGGGTTTGCTATGGGGGGTTCCCCATCCTTCGGGGTTTGCTGTGGGGGATGCCCGCCCGCAGGGGTGACAGTGTGGGGTGCCGACCCCTGTGGTGCGGCTGGGGGTGTTCTGCTCATCCCTGGGGGTGTCTGTGGTGGGGCTGCCTGTCCCGGGCCGGGGCGGGGGGGCGATAGCCCCGGGCGCGGGGGGTGCCGCTGCCCGCGGGCGGGCCGGACCGGGCCGCCCCCCAGTGCCGCCGCCGCGCTCCCCCCCCGCGGCGGGGCCGGGCCGGGCCGTGCGGGGCGGGGGGGCGGGCGGGGGGGTTGCCGCCGTGTGTGGCCGCCGGCGGCGGGCGCGCCGTTGCCTAGCAGCGGCGATGGGCGCTGCCGCGGCGGCGGCGGCCAATGGGAGCGGCGGCGGCGGCGCGGCCCCGGCGCCCCCCGCCCCCGCCTCCCCTTTAGAGGCGCGGCGGGCGGCCGGCGGCACACAGCCCTCCGCACCGGCACCGCGCTGCTCCGCCACCGGCACCACCGGCCCCGCCGCGCGCATGGGGGCCGCCGCGCTCGGCCCCACATAACGGGGGGTGCCCAGCTCCGCCAGCCGCCCCGCCATGCCGGCCGAGCCCCGCCGCTCCGCGCCGCCACCGCCGCTCCGCGCCGCCCGCCGCAAGCCGCTGCCCGAGGTAAGCGGCGAACATCGCCCGCTCCCGCGGGGGCCTCCGGGCTAGGGGGGGCTCGGGCTGCGCGGAGGGAGGGCGGAGGAGCACGGGGTGGGCTGGGGAAGCGCGGGGCGGGAGTGGGTACCCCGTGTCTCTCGGCTCGGAGAGCCGCTCTCTCCCCGGCCGAGGACCCCCGGCATCGCGGGTGCAGGAGGGGTCCCGGTCCCGCTCCGCAGCCCAAGGAGCGTGGCCGCCGCCGCGGGCATCCTGGCCCGCTGCGGGCTCCCTCCCAGGCCGGGGCTCCCCTTATCCGCTCCCAGCCTGATCCTCGTCCTCTCCCCAGGGTAGGGCCGTGAGCCAACGGGCCCCGCTGTGGCTGCGGGCCCGCTTTCAGGCGCTGCTCTTCGCCCTGGGCTGCCGGATCCAGCGGCACTGCGGGAAGGTCCTCTTCGTGGGGCTGCTGGTGTTCGGGGCGCTGGCCGTGGGGCTGCGGGTGGCCTCCATCGAGACCGACATCGAGCACCTCTGGGTGGAAGGTAAGCGCGACTCCACGGGCTCATCCGCCCGTGGGAACGGTCCCGCTCCCGGGCCTGGCTTTGTCCCTCCCGCGGGGAGCGGAGGTGCGGGGCCGGCCCGGGGCAGGTGACAGCGCGGGAGCAGGGCGAGAGGAGGATGATGCCGCCGGGATTCCTGCGTGCGGGGCCGCGGAGGACGGGGCCGTGAATGCCCGCGAGTGGAGGTCCTATCTGCGTGGTCGCTCGAGCGGCGTCTTGCGCGGGTGCGGAGTGCTCAGTCGTTAAAGGACTCCCACGCGTGTCCCCGACGGGTCCCTGCGCGAAGGTGCGGTCGCGTCCCTGCACGGGCGGGAACGGGGGTTGCCGCCGGCTGAGTGCGCCCCACGCGTGGGCACCCCCTTCCCGCGGTGCCGCTCCCCCGCCGCCGGGCCCCTTCCCGCGGGAAGAGCCCCCGGGGACGGTCGCAGCCGTGTACCGGGGCAGGGCCGGTGCCGCGGGGCTGCCGGTCCCGGCTCAGGACCCCTGCCCGGCGGGTCCGGAGGAGCGGGCAGGGTCAGGCAGAAGCAAATCCCCGTTTCCGAGTGGAAGCGGCTGATCCCCCTCCTTTGTTATTAATAACTCCAGCGTGGATTTTTCTCTCTCCTCTCCCTGCGGCTTCACTCCCTGGCGCTGGGATTTGCTTTCCCTGCACCTCTCTCCTGCTTTGAGGCTCCCGAGGGGGCAGCACCCCGCATTGCAGCCCCTCATCCCTGCCAGGCCCTGGCCGGGGGGGGTCTCCCAGCCTGGGGTCCCCGGCGGGGTGCTGTGCAGGGGCAGATGTTGCTCAGCGGAGGGGTGTCAGCCATCTTTGTGCGGGAGCGTTGCCTCCTCCCCCACGCCCCGCTCCCTGTGTGGTCCTCAGCTACTCTTGGATTTGGTTCAACAATAGAAGCAACTTTGCTCTCCCACCCCCTTTTTTTTTTTTTTTTTAAATTAGAAAAAAAAAAGGCCCTGTGCTCCCTTGCTGCTCGCACACAGATGCATGCACGCACCCCTACCCAGGAATGCCAAGCTCTCCCACCTGCTCCTCACTCCTGAGGGGTGTTTGTCCTCCCCAGGTCTCATCTGCATCACTCCTTTCCTCTGCACCATGTAGCAGAAATCCACCGATACCTCCCGCTCTGGCTAGCGCCTGAGTGGTGGCTGCCAAAGGAGGGACATGCTCCCTTGGTGGCTTCCTTGTTCCAGGTCGTGGCTTTGGCTGTACTGGATTTTTATTGTGCTTTTGGGGTTGCAAGGAGTCGGCGTTTCATGCAACCAGAGCCAGGGAAGTGGCTGTGGTTGTTCCTGTTAGGAGGGAACAGGACTTGTGGCACATCGGGGTAGAGAATGAGACGGGGAAGGGGCCAAACCTGGGGACAGCTGGAAGTGCCCGAACACCTGGCTTTTCTTGCACACATGCTTTGCATCCCACTGTGCTTCCCTGCTTGCATGGGTATGGCCAGGAGGTACTGCAACTGCTGTTGGGGGATATTCTCCCCCATTGTGGTGTGGCTATAGCATGGGCGCCAGGGGCCTCTCTGAGGAACTGGCTCTTTCTCATGACTGGGACAGCTTCTTTGGTGTTGAGAGCTGGATTTATTTATTTTATTTTTTTAAACTCCACAGTGAAACACCACTGACCTGGGATGTCCTGTGCCTTCCCAGATAATGGGTACGCACAACCCCAGGGATGGTGTGCAATGCTGGGGGTGCTCTGTGGGATGCTGCTTGGGGCCATTGGCCTTCCTGGGAGGGCTCTTCCCCATTTGGGGCAGACCCCTCCATGCCTTGCTCCTGGGTGGCATGACCGCAGTGTGCTCAAGGAGGCTGTCCTCAGGCATTGGCACTACCTGTGACCATCAAGGACAATGTGGCTGGGGTGGCTTTAGTCCTGCGGGTCCCTGACAGGTATGTGTGGGTCAGGATGTGGATCCTTGCAGCAGCTCTTTCGGTCTTGTGTATCGGCTGTGGGGTTGCCTCCCTTCCCCATAATTATCCGTGGATCCTTGCCTCTCAGCTGGCCTCTGCTTCTGCATTTTCTAGTGAGATCAAAGCACCCCTTGGTGTCCTCGGGTGTACCCAGCCCTCCTTGATCTCGGGATCACCCATTCTGGTGTGGAGATGTGTGTTACTGGGGGCAGAAGGGCCTGGGCTCCCACTGGGGATCAGGATGTGGTTTCCCAGACTGTGTGGTTTCATCCTAAATACTTTAAGCTGTTTCTGGTTTCTCTTGGCCACTACTTTCTCCCATCCCTGTGTGGCAGGGGGCTGGTACTGCTGTGACAGGTCGAGACAGCACAGCCCTTGCTTCCAGGCTGGCAAATCTGGGTGCCCTGATCAGCCTGGCCCCAAAGCTTTGGGGTCCCCAGGATGCTGGAGGACCTTGGTTCCTTCCCTCTCTATGTGTGGGGAGATGTTTGCAGGAGTGTGGTCCATCCCAGCCCTGAGGCAGCACTGTGGGGTGTTTAAGGGACAGGGTACGTGTGTGGGGCCTGATTCTGTTGTCCCAGCTGGTCCCCCAGCTCAGGTCCTGGGAAGCCTCTGATAACCCTGCTGAAGCTGGTCTGTATCTGCTCACCTGCATCTGCCTAGCCAGGCTGTGGGATGTGGCTTGGTGATGCTCCAAGCCAAACCACCTCACCCAGGTGAGGTCTCTGCCCCATGGGAGCAGAGCGTGACACCGTGCTGGGCTGTCCCTGCTGCAGGCTGAGCTCAGCCCTCTGGGAGCTGGGGGCCTGGTGGGCAGGGAAGGGAAGAGAGCTGCTTCCCATGTGGGCACCAAGCTGCCATCTGCCACCAAGGGAACAGGCGGGCAGCACTTCTTTGGCCCCATGGCTGGAGTCAGCAATGGGGCTGTGCTGATGTTGGATCCCCCGGCAGGTCCTCCTGAGACAGCTCTGACCCTGGCCACCGTGGGAAAGCGCAGGGTTCCCTGTTCCATTTCAGAGGCTGTCGCGTGGGCTGGGATCTGGCTGGGGGATGCTGGTGGTGCCCTGGGCATTATGCCTGACCCTCATCCCTTTTTGAGAGATGGAAGGAGCCTGTGTCACCCCATAAATTGGACTCGACTGTGGAAATGTTCAATTAGGCTCCTCCAAAGCAATTAGCCACTGAGAGGCTTTGAAATTCTGGCTAGTGGTGAGTGTTGAGTTACCTCTAGACACCTGGCAGCTGTTCCCGGCTCTCCCAGGGTGTTCGCAGGGCCAAGGGACTGGGGTGGTGAGCTCCAGGCAGGCAGAGCCCTGGGTGGTGAATGGATCTGCCTGATTTATAGCACCGAGGGCTGGTTCAAAGGAAGGCCAGGTTAATTCCTAACCGGAACAGCCGAGTGCCCTGCGCAGCCGTCATGCTCTCAAAGAGCTGCTGAATCTTCCCGGAGGAGACCCCATCCCTTTCCTGGAGGGGTCAGGAACACCCTGAATGTGCTGGTGGGATGAAATGAGGTGTGTAGTATGGGGGCAAGGAGAATTTGCTGCCTCGTTCCCCATTTGGGACATGAAGCAGGGACACCCTCAGCCCCTGTGGCAATAACTTTTGGCAATAGCTTTCGTCCTTCCTTGACCTCTGCAATAGGGCTTGGTATGGGGCATCTTCTCCTTGGCACCCAGGGCTGGGGTGCAGCCCAGGGGCTCCTCCTATGGCAGGTGCAAGCAAGAGAGGAGACCCTGTCTGGCTCCATCATTGCAGAGAGAGGAGTATCAGGGATGGGAAAGCCACAACAAAAACCCAAGGATGGAGATTCGATGCCCTCTCCACCCTGCATCTGCTCTTGGGAGACTGTCCATCTGGCCCCTCTTCCCAGCTCAAGTCCTCACTGTGCACGGTGGGACCCGTGGGGGGAGCAGGGTCCCGTGGCCATTCCTGGGTGGGCACAGGGAGAGGTGGGTGGTCTTGTTGCTGCCAGCGGGTGGGTTTTGTGGGGTAAGACATCGGTGCTGCGGGCTGAGAAAGGAGCAGGCGAAGCTGGTCTGGGGGTCTGCGTGGGGCTGGCACTGGCGGCGTGGGGTCTCCTGTGGCAGCTCGTCCATGCAGTGAGAGCAGCAAGACGCCTGCCAGGATCTGGCCTGAGCCGGCTTCGCGCCCAAGGGGCGGCTCCCAGGCTGCCACGTCCCCGCTCTGTCCCCAGATGGGTGTCCTGTGGGGAACAGGGTCCCCACTCCTCTTGGGTTGCAGTGACACAGCTGTGGGATGCATGGGGAGGGACGGGGCTGCCCAGGGTCCCCAGTGCTGTCCTGGGGACCCTCATGCTCAGCCTGATGGGATTTTTCCTTCAGGACTCTGCAGTCCTCTCTGTTTGCAGGGTCTGGGCATCCTTGGGGACCCTGTGCCCCCATCCTTGGGGGCTTAGAGGAGTGAGGGGCAGCCAAGACATTGCTGCAGGGGGTGCTGAGGTCCCCGTTATCCCAAAATCCTGCCTGCATGGCTCTGCCCTCTGCTCCAAAGCACCTTCTCCCTCCTCGCCACAGCTGGCTCTGAAAGGACCTTTCTCCTCAGGGGGGCTCACCCAGCAGCCCCCTGCCTGCCCAAAGATGGGGCACAGGCAGTTTGCCTTTATTTATCTTCGGGAGGCGAGCGTGAAACCTCTTGCTTTTCCTTTTCCCTTCCTTGACAGCTCGGTCAGCTTTTTCGGGCTGGAAAATTTTGCTAATTAACCCAAAAAGACTGAAGGACTCTTTACAGATGGCTGTGGCTTATCTGCCCCTATCCATTTTGCTTTGCTTTTCAACTTCATACATATTTTTTGAATTCCTAGAAAGTGAGGTTTTTTTAAACTTAGACATATCCATGGACTTAGGGAGGGGGCTTTTTTTTTTGTTTTCTTCATTTTAGATGTTATTTGGTGGCTGGGAGGGGGCAGCGCCAGGGCCCAAGAAGAGGGTTTTATTATCTGCCTCTCCCTCGGGCCTGGAAAAGTGGTCTGAGTTCAAAAAATTCATTTCTTGCCTGAATGAAGCCAGCAATGTGGAAAAATTTCACCATTCAGAGGGGGATGAATGTATGTTTCAACCACACATTAAGTGACATTAGCAAGCAGTGGAGTGCCTAATGTGGCCATTTTTCACAGCAGCCAACAGAGGGGGTGATTAGCATAATTAGTACAGGCAGCCCTATACATATGGAAATGGCAAATGCCTAAATGCCAACACCAGTGGAAATTTATGTCAATGCTGACAGGAGTCTTAGCAGTGAATAGTTCCCAACTGAATCCCCTCTCCCCCCTTTTTTTCCCCCCCCTTCTTTTTCGGGGGTCGCACTGTCCCCTCAGTGCTGGCTGGGGCGGTGTGAGCTCCTGGCTGCCCCCCCTCCCTGTGCTGGGAACCGTTGCCCCACGATTTGGGGTAATAAAGACATTAATTTAGCTTTGCTGTTAAACAAAAGGGTTTGGCTGGGGCCGACAGCTGGGGAGCCGGCCCCAAACGGGTGCTTTCAGCCCCTCTGCTGCTGGCTTTTTGAAGGCATCCCCCTCTTCTGCCGCCCCTCTTGACTTAGTTGAGCGATGGGAGCCCGTTTAGTGGGGCTGGGGTTTGGTTGGAGGTGCTGGGGCAGTGGCAAGCCCTTGTTCATCTCTCGGTGCTGCTGATGACACCCATCTGCCACCCACCTACCCCCCCCTCCCGCTTCCTCGGGGCTGGCACCGTGCTGTGGGGTGAATGGGGCTGGGAGGACGTGTTTTGACAGGATGGGGCCGTGGGGCTTTTGGCGAGGCCGGCGGTAGCAGCCGGGACAGGTAAAAATGGCTCTTTCAGTGTGCCCTGGGCGAGACTTCCTCCAGAGCAGCATGGGTCCTTTCACTGCCTCCCTAATCCAGCTAATCCGCCCCACAACACTTTGAAGGTGGCCTCCAGCTTGCACGCCGCTCGGCACGGGGAAGCGGCAGGCCGTGAGGGATGCTTGGGGCAGCGCATCGAGACCCCCTCCCGCTGGGATGCAGGATGGCGCATGGGATGTGGGACAGCGCTGGCATCTCTTGGATGCCCCTGAGGGCTTTAATCACCCATAGGTGGGCATATCTGCCAGTGTGATCTGCTCCATGTGTGCTGTGGGGTGGCTTGGAGGTCTTGTGTTTGGCCCCATGGGTGCACCTTGTTGCAGTGGGGGGGGATGCTGCAGAGGGGCACCCCCCTGCAGGTGGCTTTTCAAAGGTCTTGGCGCGACCTTGCCCTCCTCCCGCATGTGGACTTGAGCAGGAGTTTCTAGCCCTGGCATTGGGATGTTGTGCTGTGGAAAGGGGGCTGATCCCCACGAGACACCTCCCCCATTACTGCTCCTGGCTCTTCCCTTGCTGGGGAGCACAGCTGGACCTGGGATCAGAGTTGGCATGGCCCTGGGGCAGGGCTGCAGCATCCCCTGTGCACCAGCTGAATCTAGGACTCACCATGTTTGTCACCACATCCCATTATCCCAGGCTTGAGGACAATGCCTGATTTTTGGAGGCCAAGCTGAGACGTACCCAGGTGTGCTCCCTCCCTGACACTTGGTCCCACCTGGGTCACCCAAGTGGTGACAGCTGCTGGTGGTACCTGCGGTCCCACCTGCAGAGCGGTGGCATTGCTGTTGACCATAGCTTCCACCTGCTCTGGGGACACACAGAGTGGTCCCTGCAGCAGCCTGCATCTCCTGGGTGGACACTGGTGCCTCTCTGTGGCCCCCAGCAACTCCCATGGCCCCCCTCGCCTCCAGCCCCTTTGTCCTTGCCAGGCAGGGATGGCTCGCTGTGGGGCTGGCAGCCTACCCTGACCAACTGCCCTCCCAGTGCTGTCTGGGCACGTTGCCCCTCACCCGTGGGCACATGGGGACAGGACCCCCATGGGGCTTGCCCACCTCCTGCCCTGGATGGGCACAGCGGGTTGTCCCTTGCTGTCATGCCAGGCAGGGTGGCTGTGGGGTGTGAGCCCTGTGCTGTGGGGCTTGCAGCTGTGTCGGGAGGGCAGCAGGACCCAACATGGGCTCCTTTGCCCCCAGACCCTCTGAGCCAAGACTGGGTGGTACTGACAGTCCTTGGGGGGTTGTAGGGTGACCTTGTGTGAGACCCCTTCCTGGGCAGGAGGGCAATGCAGGGGCTCTCTGCTGGCTGGGAGCAGGAGCAACACCTTTGCCCCCCCATCCCCCCCAGCCTGAGGCTGCCCATGGCTGGAGGGTGTGGGGGGGGGCTGGCACCAGGCATGGGGCGCTGTGATCCCAGCAGCTGAGGGCACAAGCTGGTCCCACTGGGTGAGGGTGAGTGGCTGCAGCCCTGGGGCTGTGGCTGTGGGTCCTGTGCCAGGAGGGTTTGGGGAGCGATGTTTGGGGGGGGGCCGGGGAGGGCAGCTCAGGCAGGGTGGCCAGGAAGGGGGCAGGGAGGCTCCTGCCCTGCTCTGTAATTTTGCGGCGGATGCCATAATTATGGAGAGGGCTCCCCCGGTGTGGCCTGAGGATGGGAGGCAGCTGCACACACAGTCGCCCTCCCTCACTGTCAGGGACCCTGTCCCCTCCCTGACAACCATGTACTCCCTGCCTGGGCATGGTGGGGTCTTGCTCTGCACCCTGAGTTTTTGGGGTGTGGGTGGACATGGAGTACCATTCACCCTCCAGCTCACACTATGTGCCTGTGCCCCATGACACCCGCAAGCATGAAACCTTCAGCCAGTGGTACCCAGAAGTGGTGCCCCTCCCTAGAGAGGATGCTCATGCAAGGCATGGATACCTGTGGGGACTGTCCTCACTCCAGTCCCTGCTGTGAGGTTTTGGGGGGGCACGGGGTGGGGGGTGTCTCTTAGCCTGGAGAGGGGATCAGAGATGGGGGGCAAAGGCAGCCCCCCGCTAGGGAGTGGAGCAGGCTGTTAATAAGCAGGACTGGGACGCCTGATTGGAACCAGAGGGCCCTTTGCATGAAAAAGCCAAGGGCTCTCTTTGTTAATTGGAATTAAAAAAAAAAAAAAAAATTTACATACAGTTCCTCATTAATGTGTTCATTGTTGGTATCGGGGTGCCCCCCCGTCCCTCTCTGCGGGCTGGGGGGCTGCGTGCGGCGTGGGGCGTCTCACCCCGCTCCCATCCCCGGGCCGGCCGGCGGGCGCGCGCCCGTTTGAAGTGTCCTTGGCAGCCCTGTGTGCGCTGCCTTGTCTTTTCATGTTGCTCTTTGGTTAATTAGGGTGTTGGAATTTGAGGCTTCCTCATGGCCTTTGAAGCTTGCTGACGGCTCGCAGTGCCCTGTTCCAAATTAACACTAATTACAAGGGATGGCTTTTTATTTTATCTTTTTTTTTCTTTAATTTTTTGGGGGGCTCCCCACTCCACCACGCTTGCAGATGTGCAGCTGCTCCTGTGGCTGTGCTGGGTGGAGATGCCCGTGGGGCGCAGCAGGATGTGTCCCCTGGGAGCAGCAGTGATGCTAGGCACCCCCTATCGCTGTGTCCCACCACCCGCCTGGGTTCAGCGTGGGTGGCGCAGCTGAGATCAGAGCAACTCAGTGCACCTCCTGCCCGACCTCCCAGCCTGCTGGAAAGGGGATGGGTTGTCCTGTCCCTACCCCCTTGCAGTGGCACCCACCCTCCCTGTGTCCTTGTCCCCTCGCCCCAGGCGCCACCATCCCCTCTGACACACACACTAAGGCTGTGGCCATGTCCCCCCCCTCCCTGGCACAACCCCCATCCCAACTGGCATCTGATGGACACCAGCTGTTCCCCAGCCCAGCCAGGAACAATACAGACGCTTCCCCCCCCCATTCTCAAAAAGCAGGAAAAAAAACACCCAAAAAACACAAAACCATATAATAAGTCATTAAAAGGGAAGATTCTGCTCCTTATTTGTGGTCTCCCTCTGGCCTCCTTGGTGCTGGTGGGGGGCCAGGCCTGCCGGGGCCCCCGCCTTTTGCTGAGGGAGCGTCCCGGCACAGATGAATCCTGACCCTCTCCTTCTTCCAGCACCCAGAGCTGGACAGGAGATGGCTTCCCCCGCACCAGCAGTGCTGCCTTGAGATGTGCCCTGACACAGGGCACCCTGGGGCATCTCTGGTGGGTGGCACAGGGGTGGGGGCTGCATGCAGCATCCACCCCCGGGCAGGGAGCTGGCAGCATGGCAGCTGGGTGTTGTGCTTAGGGGTCTCAGGCTCAGCCTCCCACCCTCTTGCATGCTGTGTTTTCCACTCTTTGCTGTGTCGGGAGGGATGGGAGCCCCTTGTTCGATGAGGGTGCCTGTCCCTGGGACAGTGCTTGTCACGCAAAAGGCCATGCAGGGTTTGAGCTCAGCCCCAGCTGCACTGGTGGGGGTTGGATTTCTCTTCTGTACCAAGGCGTCTGCAAATAAAGTCAGCAGTTTCTTCCCAGAAACCTTGGTCCTGCCATGCTCAGAACTCTCCTGCTGCTGGCGGGGACAGATCCTCAAGTCTTGGTGGGAGGAAAGGGGTTCTGTGGATCTCCCCAGCACTGTGTCCCTCCCCTGTCCCCAAGGCTCTCCTGGGACAGCCTGCACCTGCAGGGGTTTGGGGGTGCACACCTATCTCTATGTCCATCCCCTCACCAAAATGCTGCCTGCCTCAGGGTGCCAGGGAGCAGCTGGGCAGGAATGGGATGGGTGTCCCCAGTTTTGATCGCTGCATCAGGGTCTGGTTGTGTTGGGCATCTGTGGCACCTGCTGAAGGTGGGAATGGGCAGGATGTGTCCCATCCACTTCACCAGCTCTCCATCAGTGGGGTTTTTCCAGGGAAAGCAAAGCCAAGTCTGGGGCTGGAAATATCCATGTCGGTGGGAAGAGGGATGCCTGGGCTGGTGTGGGCTGGGATGCTCTGTGCTTGAGCCCTCTGAGTGTGAGCACCCAGAGAATGCAGCAGTTGGGGAACCCTATGGCAAGAAGCCACCCTGGGGTTAATGTGGCACCATCTGGTGCTGTGGGACCTTGCTCCTGCCTGTCCCCTTCCCTGGGCATCCTGATGGGCAGAATGGGTTCATAGGATGAGGTCTCTGCTGACCTTCGGGCTGACAGTGCACTTTACTGTCCCCTCTGCAGCGGGCAGCCGGGTGAGCCAGGAGCTGCGCTACACCAAGGAGAAGCTGGGTGAGGAGTCTGTCTACACCTCCCAAATGTTGATCCAGACCCCGAAGCGGGATGGGGAGAACATCCTGACGCAGGAGGCCCTGCAGCTCCACCTCGAGGCGGCCCTGGCCGCCAGCAAAGTCCAAGTCTCGCTGTATGGAAAGTGAGTCCAGCTCTGCACGAGGGTGGGACAGGGACCCCCACTGCGTCCTGTGTGTCCCCCACATCCCTTGCTCTGTCCCCCATGGGATGATGCCCATCCTCAACTCCTCCTTCTGCCTTTCCAGATCGTGGGATTTGAATAAGATCTGCTACAAATCAGGTGTCCCCATCATCGAGAATGGCATGATTGAGAGGGTGAGTGGCGGCGGGCATGGCATGACTCCCAGGGAAACCCCCACACAGGGGATTCATCCCCCAAGAAACGGGCTGTGGTGGGGATGGAGTTACCAGCCCCAGGTGCTGCAAAGGCATCACCAGCTCCATGTGGGAGGGTGCAGGTTTGGGCAGCCCAGCAGGGCTGGGGGTGGGGGGGAGCAGAGGGAGCCTCACCCATCCCCGCTGACCTCTGACATCTCCTTCTCCCACAGATGATAGAGAAGCTGTTCCCCTGTGTGATCCTGACGCCTCTGGACTGCTTTTGGGAAGGCTCCAAGCTACAGGGAGGCTCAGCCTACCTCCCGTGAGTGCGGGGAGCCATCCTGGGGTGCGGGAGGCTGTGGGTGGGAGCAGGGGCTGGAAGGGCTGCCAAGGGGCTGTGCTTGTCCTCCCCATGTAGCCGGGTGCTGCTGCCCCGAAGTTCACGGTGCTACTGCTTGTTCTACTCAGCCTCAGGATGGTTCCACCACCATTGCTTGTCCTGTTGCATCAACACCCTGGGACAGGTCCCTGTCTTTGTCCACCTGGCCTCAGTGACACCAGACAAGGATGGGGACACAGGAACAGAGACCATGCTGCAGGCAGGTCCCTGGGGGCTGCTTTCCCCCTCAGCACTTTGTGGGTGCCAGGATGGCGAGGAGGCAGCCACACTCCTGAGCTGTGCTCAGGGACACAGAGGGTGCAGAGTCCCCAGGGTGTGTGGTGGGTGACTCCCAGCCAGCTCCCCGCCACCATGATGGTGGGGCTGAGGACCCCGGGCTGGGTTGGGGGAGCCCCCCACCCCCCAGCATTCCTTCTGTTTACGCGTGTGTTTGTCCGGGAGAGCCGGGGCGGCTTGTGCATTGTCAGCAAACGCAGCCCTGCGCTTTCTCATGCTAATGCTGCTCTGAAAGCTGCCCCTTGCCAAACAGATGAAAGAGTGGCCTTATTCAGGCTGCTGCCGGACGGAAGGAGGGGGAAGGGGCCGCAGCATCCCCATCCAGGACTGGGGGACCGGCTTTGCCCCCCCAAGACCTCAGGTTCTCCCCATCCCAGCTTGGGGAGCAGCTGGGAGCAGGAGTGAGCGGGGCTGGGGCGGCTGTGCTGAGTGGGATGCTGGTGGCATCGTCAGGGATGGCAGCATCCTGGTGCTGGGGTAGGTGGCAGGCAGGATGGCACCCACAGCAGTGGTGGGACCCATCTCTCCTTACAGCCGGGTGAGGGGTTGCCCAGGTGGGCACCCCGGCTGAGCACCGGCCAGCCCATGGGGACTCGTCCCCCTTTTTAACTCCAAGGGGTGAGCAGGGCGGGAGTTGGGAGAACAAAGAGCAGCAATCTATGGAAAGACAAAAGGATTTGCCCTGGCTCAGTGAAGCAAGCGAAAACAGATAAAAGGGGCTCTCTTTGGAAGCAGCAGCAGCTCTGGTTGGTATGTGGGAATCTGGAGCGGCCGGCTCCGGCCCAGCCAGCCTTCATGAATTATTAGGCTGCATTTCTCCCCAGAGCCCACACTCGCTTGAGGCTTTTTCTTCCCCTCTTTGGAGCACTGGGCTGGGTTATTGGCTTTTTTGTGTGTGTCCTTTCTGTCTTAAAAAATAAGCCGAGGCTGGGAGCTGGCCTCACGGCACACCAGGCTGGGATGAAGGGAACAGAGCATCCATGGGCAATGGAAAAGCCCCTTTTCCTGGGTACCCAAGTCCCATGGGGTCCCACTAGACCTCCAAGGACCTGATCCATGGCCACCTCCCAGCATTGTCCTGAGCCCCCAGGACCTCTGCTGAGCCCCAAAACCTCCAGTTTGGGGGGAGATGGCAGGAAAGGCTGGAGGGGCTGCCAGGTGCCCTTGCCTGCCTGCTCCCCTCTATCAAGATGTTAGCCTGCGGGCAGTAATCGGCCTGACTGCTCACACAAAGCAGGGCCAGGCGGTGAGGCAGGCTCCCCCCGCTTTGTCCCAGCCTAACAGGATCAGGCACGCTACTTGACTCAGGGCACGGCCCGTTGTGCTGTGCAGGGCACGAGGGATACTGGAGGCAGCCCTGGGAAGGGGTAGGGGATGTGCTGGGGACTGATGCTGCTGCTCTGCATCCTCATGCCCTGCCTTCCAGGGCACCCCCTGAGACCCATGGGAGGGGGCGGCAGTGGTGTTGGTGGTACCACATGTGGATTTCGGCATCCCACGTCACCTCAGTCCTGCTTTCTCCCCAGGGGCCGCCCGGACATCCAGTGGAGCAACCTGGACCCTCTGCAACTGATGGAAGAGCTAGGGCAATTCACGTCCCTCGAAGGCTTCAAAGAGCTGCTGGACAAGGCAGAAGTGGGGCAGGCTTACATGGAGCGGCCCTGCCTGGACCCTCGAGACCCCCAGTGTCCCCCCAGTGCCCCCAACAAGCAGAATCAGCAAGTAGGTCACAGCCCTTGGGGTCGAGGAGGGGTGTGGGGGCTTGCTGTTCTCTCTCCTACGTGCCCCATGGTCCTGCATCCCTGACATCTCCCCTCTGCCCTCAGAGCCCCGACATCCCAGCTGAGCTCTCAGGAGGCTGCCATGGCTTCTCCAGGAAGTTCATGCGCTGGCAGGAGGAGCTGATTTTAGGCGGCACAACCAAAGACTCCCAGGGGAAGCTGTTACGGTGAGTCCGCTGCAGTGTGGGTATCCCCAGCTGTGGCACTTGTCCCCAGGATGGTTTGAGGCAGGGTTCCTGCATCCTCATCCAGTGCCCATGAGAACCCTCCCTGGCTGCAAGAGGGGCTGCGGGGCTGTTTGGAAGAGTGTATGGTGCTGGCAAGCGGGCAGTGCTTTGGAGCAAGCGGGGGGACAGAGCAGGATGCATGGGCCCTCTCCTGGGAGTCCAGGGTGGGGGACAGACCCATTCCCACATCCCAGGGTACTGCAGCTGGTTCCAGCAAGGTGTGTGCCTGTTCCCCAGTGCTGAGGCCCTGCAGACCATGTTCCTCCTCATGAGCCCTCGGCAGCTCTTTGAGCACTTCAAAGATGACTACGAGATCCACGACATCAGCTGGAGTGAGGAGAAGGCGGCTGCCATCCTGGAGGCCTGGCAGAGGAAATTTGTGGAGGTAGGCACTGGGGACAGCCCTTGCATGTGGCTGGGCAGGGCTGAGCCTGCACATGGCATCCCCCAGCCTCCAGGTTTTTGTGTGGCCACAGGTCCTGGTACCACTGCCTTGTGGTCTTGGGTCCCCAGGGATCTTCAGTGGCAATGCTGATACCCTGGGTGGCTCTGGGGAGGATGTACTGGGAAGCAGGAGGGTCCTGACTGCTCTAACAGGGTGCATCTCTGTCAGCTGGCACAGGACTCCATCCCACCCAATGCCACGCAGAATGTCCACGCTTTCTCCACCACCACACTCAACGACATCATGAAGTCTTTCTCTGACGTCAGTGCCATCCGGGTGGCCGGGGGCTACCTCCTAATGGTGTGTACGTCCCCTCCCTCCATCCCCCACCATCTCTTTCTCGCCCCCCTGTCCCTGCTAACCCACTGCACTCTTCCAGCTGGCCTACGCCTGCGTCACCATGCTGCGGTGGGACTGCTCCAAGTCCCAAGGGGCCGTGGGCCTGGCTGGGGTCCTGCTTGTGGCTCTCTCCGTGGCCTCTGGCCTGGGGCTTTGCTCACTGCTGGGCATCTCCTTCAATGCAGCCACCACCCAGGTATGTGCTGGGGAAAGAGCCGGGTACCGTGGGGCTGATGGCAGCCTGGGGACTGCAGGGTGGCCAGGTGGCTGGGTCCCCTCCTGGGCAGTGGCCGTGTCTCCCCACTGACACTGGCTGCTCTCTGTCAGGTCCTGCCTTTCCTGGCCCTCGGCATCGGTGTAGATGACATGTTCCTGTTGGCTCATGCTTTCACCGAGACCAGCCAGCACATCCCCTTCAAGGTGAGCACTGAGCCCTGCCCAGGAGCTGCCCTAGCCCCCTCTCACCTCCCTGCAACCCCTCTCGTCACTTCCTCTGTCCCCTCAGGAGCGGACGGGCGAGTGCCTGAAGCGCACGGGGACCAGCGTGGCTCTGACCTCCATCAGCAACATGATTGCCTTCTTCATGGCAGCCCTCGTGCCCATCCCTGCCCTGCGCGCCTTCTCCCTCCAGGTTTGGCTGGGGACCCTCTCCAAGGGGACGGTGAGAAGGGGTGACCAGACGTGACTCTGACATGTCTCCCTGCCCACAGGCTGCTGTGGTTGTTGTGTTCAACTTTGCCATGGTGCTATTCGTCTTCCCTGCCATCCTGAGCCTGGACCTGCACCGCCGGGAGAAACGCCGGCTCGATATCCTCTGCTGCTTCTACAGGTACCAGCACTGGGCTGTCCTGGGTGGGGCTGACCCCATGGGTCCCCCCCAGAAGCATGTGGTGGCTCTGCTCCTCTCCTTCAACATCTTCTCCTTCTTTCCTCTCTCCCTGAAGCCCTTGCTCCTCACGGGTCATCCAGATCCAACCCCAGGAACTTGCCGACGCCAACGACAACCACGCCTGCCACCCGTCCCCTTATGGGCACCCCGGCGTGGCCACCAGCACCCAGATCACCACCACGGTGCAAGCCTTCACCCGCTGCGACCCCTCGGGCCACCACGTCGTCACCGTCCTGCCACCCACCTCCCAAGTGTGCACCTCACCCACCGTCCTCCTGCCCCCCACCGACCCCCTGGGCTCGCAGGTCTTCGCCCCGTCCAGCTCCACCCGGGACCTGCTGGCCCAGCTGGACGAGACCAAGGGCGGGCGGGAGTGCGTCCCCCTGCCCTTCTGCCGCTGGAGCCTTGCTGACTTCGCCCGGGAGAAGTACGCCCCGCTGCTCCTGCGGACCCGGACCAAGGTGAGGTGGGGACAGCCCCAGTGGTGCCACTCACAGTGGGTGGGTGGCACGGGACCCTGCCTCACCTCCACTCTCCCCGCAGGCGGTGGTGGCAGTGCTGTTCCTGGCACTGCTGGGGCTGAGCCTCTATGGCACCACCATGGTGCACGACGGGCTCTACCTGACGGACATCGTGCCGCGGGACACCAAGGCACACGCCTTCATCTCAGCCCAGTTCAAGTACTTCTCCTTCTACAACATGTTCATCATCACCAAGGGCGGCTTCCACTACCCGGGCGCCCAAGCCGCCCTGCTTAACCTGCACCAGGCCTTCAGCACCGTCAAGTACGTGGTGCGGGAGGGCAACCGTGACCTGCCCAAGATGTGGCTCCACTACTTCCAGGACTGGCTACGAGGTGAGGGACATCCCTCTTTTCCACAACTTCCCCTGCCCAAGGAGCTTCTCCCCAGCTCACACTCTCCCCGCTGGCTTGGGAATTCCTTCCCTTGTGTGTGGCACCCTGGGGAGAGTGGTGCTGTTCCCAAGGTGCCCAGCAATGCCAAGCTGAGCCCTGGGGTTTCATCGTGCCCATCCTGCTGTCACCATGCTCCCCGGGACACACAGGGTGCCATGCAGAGTGGTGTGCCCCAAGGGACGCTCACTGCCCACGCTGTATCCCTAGGGCTCCAGGCCACCTTCGACAGGGACTGGCAAGCGGGGCGCATCACCCACGACAGCTACCGCAACGGCTCCGAGGATGGAGCACTGGCCTACAAGCTCCTCATCCAGACTGGCAACAAGAAGGAGCCTTTCAACTTCAACCAGGTACAAGAGGATGGGACTGGGATGACTGGGCTGGGGATGATGCTGTGCCTGCTGCCCTGCTCATGATTGCTCCTGCTCTTCTCCCCATAGCTGACCACGCGGCGGCTGGTGGATGAAAATGGCATCATCCCCCCTGACACCTTCTACATCTGCCTGACAGTGTGGGCCAGCAATGACCCCCTGGGCTTTGCCGCCTCCCAGGCCAACTTCTATCCCCCGCCGCCTGAGTGGATACATGACAAGTACGACACCACAGGCGAGAACCTGCGAAGTGAGTGAGCACAGTGGGCTCCCCACAGCCCCTGCCTGCCCCCCAGCAACCTCCTGCAGAGGACCCTGTTCCACGCTCCTTTCCTGCCCCACAAGCATCCCCCTGAAGAGAAAACCCCCTGCATCCCTCATCCCGTCAGCATCCTCCGGTAGAGAAACTGTCCTGTGTCTTCCTGCATCCCACACCATGAGCATCCCACTGCGCCCTCCCCCTGCCCTTCACCCTCCTGCTGCAGCAACATCTCCCTGCTCCAGCCCATGAGCATTTCACTGCAAAGGAGCATCTCCACTCTGTTCCCCTTCTGCCACACAAGCTCCCCTGCTCCCCACAAGCATCCTGCTGGCAGAGAAGTCCCCTCCTCCTTGCCCCCAGTCTGCTCCTTGTGTACTCCCCAGCCCCATGGTACCCAGACAGGCATTGGGCTGTCTGGGCTATGCTCAGACTGGTGGGGATGGGGTGTCCCTGTGCTGCCCGTACCCCCATACTACCCGTACTCTCCCTCCCAGTCCCAGCAGCCCAGCCGCTGGAGTTCGCCCAGTTCCCTTTCTACCTGAGCGGGCTGCGTCGCACGGCCGACTTCGTGGAGGCGATCGAGAGCGTACGGGCCATCTGCCGAGAGGCTGCCCAGCGCCATGGGGTGCTGAGCTACCCCAGCGGCTACCCCTTCCTCTTCTGGGAGCAGTACATCGGCCTGCGCCACTGGTTCCTGCTGGCCATCAGCATCCTGCTGGCCTGCACCTTCCTTGTCTGCGCCCTGCTGCTGCTCAACCCCTGGACAGCTGGCATCATCGTGAGTAGGCCCCCTGACAAATGGATATGGGGGGAATGTCAGACCGTGCTGCCTTCCCAAAGGGTGGGGACAAGGACATCCAGCCCTGCTTCCATCATGCTGGGTGGTCCTAGATACTTGCTTCATGGGGTCAGGGCAATAGGGTGGCTAGGGGCACCCTGGATGGAAGGGACACCCATATGGAGGTGGCAGCGGGTGGGAGACACCCATATGGAGGGATCAGGGACATTGCTTATGAAGGGAGCATATGGAGGTGACAGAGGTTTGGGGACATCCAGGCAGAAGAGGGTGGGAGGAACACTCATGTGGAGGTGGCAGTGAGTGGAGAGCCCAGATGGAGGATCAGGGACACCCCTCATGAAGGGAACACATGTAGTGGGCAGGGATTTGGGGATATCCATGCGGAAGGAGGGTGAGGGCCACCCCCAGTAGATAGAACAGAGGGACACCCCAAATAGAGGGGAAAAGGGGCGATGGGGTGAGGCTGCCCTATATGGAGGGGTAGGTTCGGGCATGCCAGGCAGAGGGGACAGCCGGGCAGAGCCACCCCTCACTGATCACACTGCCCCCAGGTCTCCATCCTGGCCATGATGGCAGTGGAGCTGTTTGGCATAATGGGGCTGATGGGCATCAAGCTGAGCGCCATCCCTGTGGTCATCCTCATCGCCTCGGTGGGCATCGGTGTGGAGTTCACTGTCCACGTGGCCCTGGTGAGTGCAGGCAGACCCCTGCCAGCCGTGGGGCACCCCAGTTCCCATTCCCTAGCACCCTCACCCCCTTGGCCATGGGCTGGTGGGTGGCACATGGGAACAATCCCCACGTGACAACCCCACCCCATGCAGGGCTTCCTGACGGCCGCGGGGAGCAGGAACGTGCGCTCGGCCGCAGCGCTGGAGCACACCTTCGCCCCTGTGATGGACGGTGCTGTCTCCACCCTTCTGGGTGTCCTCATGTTGGCCGGCTCTGAGTTTGACTTCATCATGAGGTGAGTGCTGGAGGGGGTAAACCAGCTGGTTGCTGCCCCCCAAAAGCTTTGGCAGTGGGGGGGTGGTGATCATGGCAGCCTCCCTGGCTGGCAGTGGGGATGTGGGGCAGCTGACGAGGACACGTCTTGCTGGGGACACCCACCTCATCTTGCATGGAGGCTGGGGAGACATGGCGGGGCTGGGGTGTGTGGTGTGGCAGGCCATATTTGGGGTGGGACGGGATTCGTGAGGGTCATTCCCACTCACCCCCTCTGCCTGCGGCCACCTCAGGTACTTCTTTGCGGTGCTCACAATCCTGACATTGCTGGGGCTGCTGAACGGGCTGGTGCTGCTGCCCGTCCTGCTCTCTGTCATCGGGCCACCCCCTGAGGTACGAGAGCCCCCATCCTGCCTGTCTCTGTCCCCCCGCTACCCTGTGCGCACCTCTCTTCATCCTCCACTGCCCCTCACCCTGTCCCACTTCACCCTATATCCATGCTCGCCTTGCCCATTGCCAACATCTCCCCATACCCACCTCAGCCTATCCCTCACCCTGTACCACCCCTGCTTTACCCCATCCTTTCTTTGCCTCACATGCAGCTTGCCCCATACCTGCATGACGCCACTCCTGCCTCACTCCACACTGGCCTCCCTTCATCCCTCCCTGACCCATTTGACCCCATCTCTGCCTCATCTCGTATCCATCACCCCACACAGCCCTTGCCCCATCCTCACATCACCCCATACTTCCTGTCACCCCCTTCTCCATCCGTGCATGTTCCTGGTCCCTCTGACTGTCCCCTCTCTCTCCAGGCATCCCTGGTGGATAATAGCCCCCGTCTGTCCGCTCCGGAGCCGGTGCCGCCATGCCTGGGCCCTGGGGGGCTGTACATCCGGCGCACCCCCGCCTGGCCTGCCACCTTCCCCAACCCCTCGGACACGGAGCGCTATGCAGAGGCCATGGGGCCAGGCACCCCCCGGGGACCCTTCATCGTGCCCCCCACCCCAGCACACATCCTGCTGGAGGCTGGCAAGGACCCCAGCTTTCCCCACATCACCGTGAGTGTCTCTGCCCGCTGTGGCATCCTCTGAGAGAGGGTTGGTGGATAGAGTCAGGGGACGGGGGCTCGTGGGTCCCCTGTGACCCTGGTGGGATGCTCAGCATGGCTGGGACCCCTCACATGCCATTTCCCCCCCAGGTGCTGAAGCCCTACAAGGACAGCCTGGAGGTCCAGGGGAAGAAAGAGGCTCCTGGCCCACAGCCCTCAGCCCCTCTGCCCTTTGGGGAGCCATGCCCTGCACCACTCCAAGACTACCCACAGCCCTGCCCGCCGCCTGCCCGGCCAGCCCCCCCTGCAGCCCTGCCCGCCTACAGCACCCACCTGCAGGGTCCGGCTGGCAGCTACACCACTGTCACGGCCACTGCTTCAGTGACAGTGGCCCTGCACCCCACGCTGCCTGGCTCCTACCCCAGCTTTGGCCCGGAGGGCTTTGGCAGCGGTGAGCAGGATTGCCTGGAAGAGCCCAGCACGGGCAGCACTGCCATGCCTGATGCCTTCGAGATGCAGAGCCTGGGACGCCATGGGGCAGGTGCCCGGCGCTAGGTGAGCTTGGGGACACGGGCATCCTACCCTTGGGCTCCTGCATGCCGGCATGGGGGCACAGGGTGGATTTGGAGGGACCCAGCTGACCTCCCCATTCTCTCTCCTTGCAGATTGCTGGCTCCTGGGCAGAGCATCTCCCCAGTGCCCAGCGGGCACAGGAGGGTGCAGAGCGGGGTCGCCCGCATCGTGCTGCTAATCGCCAGAGCGGTGATGCCCCCCAGTCTTGGCCGAGGAGGACCGGCCCCCTGTACCCCCCATAAAGGGACTCAGCAGGGCAGGCTGGCACTTCTATGCAAGCTGTGTGCAGGCCACGCTGTGCCAATGGTGCCATGTCCCCCCTCCCAGGGTTTGGGGTTACCCTGCCTCAGGCTTGTTCCACCCCCAGAAATGGAAGCACTAACTCCCCTCCCTCTGTTTCTGGAGCTGCTGGCGAGACGAACTCAGTGCCCTGCCAGCTCCCCCCGACGTGGGGTCACTGGCTGCTCCCTGTCACCTCCTCCTGGGTCCCCCCACCCAGACCACAACCTGGGGTTCCCCGACAGGGTGCCCTGGTGCCCCCATCCCAATAAGGGGACAGCCCCAAAGCCAGCCGTGTCCTGGGGTGCCATGGGCAAGGCCTGGGGTGGGCACCCCCCCCACCTTTATTTATTGCAAAGGGAAACTATCTATAGAGATATATATATTTTTAAGCTTATTTTAAAAGATTTATTTCTCAGCCCATGGCCTCGCCCAGCTGCCCAGGGTGCAGGCAGTGAGGGGGTAGATCCGTTGCTGGTGCAGACCTGCCTACCAGAGGCAGCGGGAGCCTGGGGCCCGGTCACAGACCTGGTTCATGTCCCTGCTCCATGGGGTGTTGGGTGACCATGGGCAGCTCACCTCCTTGGACACGCTACTCCGTGCCTCAGTTTCCCCACCGGCAAGCACAGGGGGGCTGGAGGTAGGGGATGCGCCATGGAGCCGGGGAGCCTGTTGCTCCCACCGCACAGGCAGGGTTTTGGAGGGGGTCTTTGGGTTGGTCCTTGCTGTGCTGAGTTCTGGAGCTGTCCCATGGTCATGGCCCCTCGTGCAACGTTTGTGCTCTGCCCTGGTGACAGCACATGCTGGTGCATGCCCAGGACAGGGCACGCTGACATGGGCACCTGTGGTGCCACCAGGCACATCTTGCTGGGGCAGCAAATTTCTCTCCGTGTCCCCATGCACCAGGGTTGTCCATGAAGCCAGCCCCTGTCCCCATCCCCATCCCCATCCCAGGCACCGTCTGCGCCGCTACCCAGCACTTTAACTCCAGCGGTGTTTGCTGTGCCTGTGGCCCCAGCTCCCACCCCCTGGGCCCCCAGACACTGCCGCTGAGTTGGGGTGGCCCGGGGGCCCCGTCCCCGTGCCAGGCGTGGGCATGGTGGGCAGCCCCCTCCCAACACGCCATCTAAGTTATTTATATCAAAGAGAGCAAAGGTTTATTTTTGTAGTTTGTACAGGCGGTAGTGGGGACCGAAGGTTTATTTTTAAAGAGTAAATATATATATTATATATAAATTATCTGCTGTATCCGGCCCTTTTTCTTGGGGGGGCACGGCTGAGGGAGGGGATGCTTGAGACAGACCCAGCTGTGTACACACATGCAATGAGGTGTGTGGGAAGGGAGTGGGGGGTGCACGCTGTGGAGTGGGGTGTAAGAGTGTGTGTGGCACGGGGCGAGGGGCTGGGGGGTCGTTTGCGTTGGTGCAGTGCTGCTGGATGGGTGCCACAGATGCCGGGGCGTCCCTTCCCACTTGCGCCCTCCACCCCCCCGAAGTCCCAGGCTCCCCATCCCGCTCAGCCCCTTCCCCACCGCTGGTGCCAGCGCCGCTTTTGCTGCAGCACAACCCCGCTGCCTGGGGGGGGCAGCACTGCCCTGGGGAAGGGCCCCAGCACAAGGACCGGCTCGGGGGGGCAGCACTGGGGCTGGGAAAGGGAGAGCTCACCTTGTGTCCCCATCACACAGGGGACCCCTGCAATCCCACCACCCCGTGGCCCAGCTCCAACCCTCCCCAGTCCCTGCACCCCTTTTTGGGGTGACCTGGGCATCCCGCCTTGGCCCCAAAGCCGCGTCATGGGGCAAAGGGATTTACTGATGCTCTCGGTCGTGGTGGCACCTCCAGCAGTGCCCAGCCCTGCAGCCTGCCCCACTGCAGAGCACTCAGCCAGGGACTCTGCTGCTGCCGGAGCCCCCGGGTCGGGCTGGGGGGACATCAGCTCCTGTCTCCTACTTGGTGTGCGGGTCCAGGTGACGGTGGTGGTCACGGGGCTTTGTGCCACACCGAGGCCGGTAGAGGTGGGAGGGCACTCCACTGACCTTCTTCAGTGCGTGGGACCGCCAGGCTGCTGCAATGCTCTCCACCTATGGGGATGGGGAGAGGCATGTTGCCATCATCATGGCCACAGCGTGATCCCCCTTAGCCCTGCAGCATCCTCCAACCCTGGAGGCAAGCCAGGGCATCCCGAGGGGCAACAGCAGCTCACCGGGATGAGCAGATCCCGCTGGTTGTGGCTCTCCAGTGTCGCCAGCTCGCTGGGTGCCAGCAAGGGCAGGCGCAGCTCCTGCACGGGCAGAGCAGCCACCTCGGGCACTGGGCGCTCCAAGACGGCCTATGGGATGTGGCAGATGGGGCTGATGATGCCCTGGGCACCAAGGGTGCTTGCGGGGGGGAAACACAGACTCTGTGCCCATCACACAGCCCTGGGCTCAGGGACAGGGTGCCTGGGTTCCCTGCCTGGGCTGGTGGGGCGTCTGAGCACCCCTGGGTGGCTTTGCCTGGGGGTGCCAGCCAGGACCAACCCCCCCCGCCCCCAGTCACTGCCATATTGCACTCACCGAGCTGACGTGCGCCCACTCCCGCACAGCCTGCACCAGGTCCAACTCATCCACAGCCAGGCGGTCACTGCGCAGCACCTGTGCCAGCACCGTGTCGGAGAGCTCATGGAAGCCTCGTGTCCGCACCACCTCCTGCCAACACACCGCAGCACCAGGGTGCTGGTACCAGCACCCCACACTGGCCCCCCACGTCCATGGGCCATTAGACCCATCCTGGTACCATCCCTGCCTGACCTTCCAGCATCCCCCAACTCGGAACCCCATCCTCTGGCACCCCAGTACCCCCCAGCCAGCCTTTACCTGGCATCCAGCATCTTATCCCCAAACATTTGCTCTCTTTTCTCTCCTGCCCCAGACTCCAGCCTCCCCATTCTTAGGGAGCCCACTCCCCTGCCCCATGCTGTGTCCCCCAGTGCTCCCCGTGCCACATGTCCCCAGTGCTGCCCATGTCCCTGTGCCACGCTCCCCACAGCCATACCGCGGTGCAGCCCTCGATGAAGGCCAGGCAGTGCTGCTGGAGGTCTGCCAGCCCGTAGGTCACTGCAGCCTGTGGGACAACACAGACACATGCAAGGGGCTTCGGGGCAGGAGGACCCCCCTGCCCAGAGCCCTACAGAGGCACAGGACACAGACCCAAGGGACTCTCAGAGACACAGGTGAGGTGACAATCCTGGTGCGTGAGTGCCACAGTACAAGTGCTGTGGGGAAGGGGCACGAAGGTCCTCTCCTTTCCTGGCCTGCCCCATGGCAAAAGGTTTGGTGGCTCTGCTGCCCACAATGGCCACCCAACTCCACCATCAGCAGGAAGCACCGGATTTTCCACTGCTGCTTGGGGACATCACCCAGGCTCAGGTGGGCAAGGGGCCCTGGCGCTGCTCTCACGAGGCCACACTTTTGTTATCTCTTAAAAGTATGAATCCTGTCTGAGGTTGCTAACCTTGGAGAGCCAGAAGCTTTTCACCTTTCCCACAAGAAAATGCTTGGAAGGTGTAGATCTACTTGCTGCAGTCAGAACGGTGAAGTGAGCAAGAAATTTCCAAGGAAATTTTGGATGCTCTATTTCCACTAGTATGGGCAGCTGAAGTACCTGTGAAAGCTGATAAAGGCAGAACTGAAACAGAACTTCGAGCTGGTAAGGAAAAAACAACATCTAATGAAAATGGAAGTGAAATGGGGTTAAAGACTTTGATAAACAAGTTTATGTTCTATGGACTTTTGCACGAATGCCAATCAGAACATAATACTCCCACTTTGTCTGTAAAGAAGGGACATTCTATGGAATACCAGTTGGTACAAGATTTGAGAGCTATTAATCAGTGTGATGAATGTGCACCTGGAAGTGCCAAACCCATACACTCTTTTGACTGATTTAGCAGGAAATAATGTTTATTTTATTGATTTAGACTTGCGAGATGCTTTTTTCTTTATACCATCAGATTCAGAGAGCCAGAGCTTTTCACCCTTGAAGGGCAAAGACCTACCACTGGAAGAAAGACACAGCTTTGCTGGACCTTTTTGCCACAAGGATTTGAGAACCGTCCTACTTTGGTAACATATTGGTGAAAGAATTAGAAACTTGGCAAGAATCTGTGACCATGTTGTTGATTCAGGAGGCAAGGAAACTAACTTTGGAACAGCAGATCACTGTATTTGTATCACATATGAGAGCAGGTGCTATGATAGCAAATGTTGAAAGATATGCAAAGATGTGCTCATCAAATAGTGTGTGATGTGTTGTAAAACTAATTGTAAGATAGAATTAAAGCCTCCACCTGGAGAAGAAAAGAGAGGGAATTTTCCAGGAGAATATTGGCAAATTGATCTTTCTGAATTACCAAAGTGTAATAATTATAAATATTTTTTTATATTAGTAGGCATCTTTTCTGGATGGCCTGAAGCTTCCCCATGCTGGACCAAGAAAGCTGGGAAGTAGCAAAGAAATTACTGAGTGAAATCATACCAAAATTTGGGATTCCAGACAGGATCTCGTCAGATTGAGGCCCACATGTTATAGCAGAAGTACAGGCCATTTCTACTCTCCTGGGGGTAAGATGGGATTTGCATATCCCATGGAGACCTCAATCTAGTGGAAAGATAGAAAGAATGAACCAATCCCTAAAAAGGTAATTAGCTAAATTGTGTCAGGAAACTCCTGTAAAATGGATAGATGCATTGCCAATTGTTTTACTGAGAATTTGCATTCCATCAAGAGTAAGAGAAAAAATAAGCCCTTTTGAAATATTGCATGGGACACTCTATTCAGTAAACCAGACAGGAAAGCTGATCAAATGCATATTTTGGGGGACCAAATGCTTGTTGTGTAGATGTTGTCTCTGGGAAAAACATTCTCATCGTTCCACAGGTATATCCAGGAGAAAGCACCCATGGCATTGGGTACGTCTGTATCCCCCTTCTGACCTGCAGATCAAGTCTCTCTTTGGACCCGGAAGGACAAACCTTTGAAAGAGTGGTGGAAAGGACCCTGTAAGGTATTGCTGGTAACTAACACAGCTGTGAAATGTAAGGGTGTCAATTCCTGGATCCACTGCACCAGATTAAAGTACAGAGGCTGAGTAGAAATCAGAAGAGATCACTCCTTTAACATGGGAACTGAAGAAAACTTAATGAGCTGCACTTGCCCTGAACTAGAATTTTATACAGAATACAATGGTACTCAAGGAGGTTTATTAGTATTGACTGCAGCGTGAATATTAGCCTGTTTTCTTTGTAGATATCTCTTTAAACATGTATTACAGTTACCAAAGTATTTACCTGTTATATGGGATAGTAAGTTCACAGACTACTAAATCAGGAGAATCCAGGGATGCAAAATGTACATTTTATGATGATCCAGAACACCATGCAGGTAGCTGACAAGACCAGTTGCTGAGTACGCAGACATTTCCTGGAACATTCAAATAAAGAGGTTCCTATATTAGGAATACCCCTTCCCAATAATATAACTTGGGATGACTTTTGGGAAAACACTTCATTTGAATGTTGATCAATCTCAAAGAATCATGAATGAGTTGGAGGAGATTGGGAAATATACTATAGTCTTTACGTGAGGTACAGAAAAACAATACCTCTTACAGATTTCAAGAAATTTGGACATGATGAATGTCCTGGATTCTTGATTGATGGACGTGGATTAAGAATTTGATTGTAATTATTGTATTAGTGGTTCTTGTATTTGTATGTTATGTTGCGATGTGTGATGAAGTGTTGTGTTGCAGCCTCTAAAAGCATTTAGAAAACAGATGTATAGATGTACACAAGTAAGTTCGAAAGGGGGGGAATTGTTGTCATCACTTGAAAGAATGAATCCTGTCTGCAATTGCTAACTTAAAGATATAGAAACCCTTTCAGTTTTAGTTCGGTCTGCTCATAGAACTAAGATAAGAGTGGCTTGCAAAACACCTAAGCATGAACTATGGTCACTACTGACCTGGCAGCTTTAGATCCTCTGGAGCCCAAACAAGTAGTTGAGTCTTGCTTTAACACATAGCTTAAGACTGACCGATAAAGTGTCCTTTAGCTGAATGTTGCTCACTATACACTAAAAGGATGATGTAATGCGATATGCAAATGTGTAACCAATTGGCTCTTTAGGGTGTGAACAGAGTGATAAGATTTTTTATATAACACCTTTTACTTTTCTGCCTTTCATGCTGGCTTTATTCCAGTATCCAGACTTGCGCAACTCTGTAATAAAATGGTATCTCATCTCTGTGTGCTAAATTTGGCTCATTTGTATGCACACTGGGTAGAGAACCATGTCTTGGGACAACAGTTGTGGCACACCAGATGGGATGCTTGTAAGAGCCTTGTTGTTCCAGCTCACTGACTCAGCCGGGAGTGGAACCGACTGGACCCCGACGTGTCCCGACCCGTTTATCGGGGACTCCAGACCCCGGCTGAGCAGTAAACGGCTCAAAGGTGCAATGCTAAAATTGAGAGACTGTCTTGAATAACTGTAACTGTAATCGGTTTGCATATTTGACCTTGGTATTGGGCATTTTTGAACTTGGTATTTGCTTTGCATATCTGAGATCAGTATTTGGTTTGCATATTTGGATTTTGTTGCATGCACTTGGTATTTGGAATAAGTTTCCAGATAAATCGGCTCCATTGAGGACCACGTTCGGAGAGACCTGCTACACATAGAGGTGAAGGAGTTGACAAACTTGAGCTGAGTGTAGGCAGTCTTGGTATTTGTTTGCATATTTGTATTCAGTACTGAAAGAAATGCATTTGGGGAATGGGAAACAGTTCTACTGAAATACCATCTTGCTCCTCCTTAAGAGGCATCCTTACACATTAGAGTAAATTGGGGGGAGGGAGGGAAATCGTGTGATGAAAGCAAGTTTGAAACGATATTATACTCAAATCGTGGTTTTTCTATAAACTGGATAATGAGGAAAAAAGGTCTGAATATGGGATTCTGAGTTATAGTACTATGTTACAATTAATGTTGGAAGTTCGGAAAAATGAGATGAAGTACAGTACTATATGTTAATTTGTTCTTATTGTTATGCAATAATTTTGGGATTAAAAAAACCCCAACAAAACCTAAATTGTTAAACTCTGATTTGCATGGAATTTATGCTCTAGCAGGAGATACAAAAAAGCAAACTAAATGCTGTGATGGTTGTGAAATTGGAAGAGGTGGTATTTAAAAGCTTGTAGAATATGAACTGATTTGGATCCAGATAATGAAAATAATAGATTGATGTTTATTATGTTGTTAGTTGACATCCATAAGAAATTGCAAAAAGTAGATGAGGCTGAAGGAATGACTATTGTTCAATTCATAGAGTCATTTTGGTTGGAAGAAACCCTCAGGATCATTGAGTCCAACCATAACCTAACTCTAGTACTAAACCATGTCCCTAAGAACATTTTCTATATGTCTTTTAAACACCTCCAGGGATGGTGACTCCACCACTTCCCTGGGCAGCCTATTCCAATGCCTGACAACCCTTTCTGTGAAGAATTTTTTCCTAATATCCAATCTAAACCTCCCCTGGTGCAGCTTGAGACCATTTCCTCTTGTCTACTTCAGAGAAGAGACCAACACCCTCCAATTAATTCCAATTAACTGGAAGTGCACATGAACTGTATAACAGCAGGAATGAAACGGAAAAAAAAGAAAAAAGGAAAAAAAAAGAAAGAAAATACCAAAAAAGAAACCCGTGCTGTGCAGCTTGAACTTAAACTTGAGGCCTGCGTTGTGCTGCACAAATCCCTTGACTGCAGCATAAACTCAGCTCCCACTCCGTACCAGCAATCATGCCATCCGCGTGGTCTTGCCTGTATCTAAACTGCAGTGAGAAGCTCTCATGTGAAGATCCTTTAAAAATAGAGTTGTTTTCTTATTAAAGAGAAAAAAATTGGAAAGCCCACTGCTAAAGGGGCAAAGGGGTGGGGACCTTCCCCCCCGCAGCAGATGTTCTGCTGCCAGAGTGCTGAAATGCTGAATGAAGAACACTGGGGGTGTATTTAGAGGCATCCTCAGCAGATCCCTGCTTCCAATAAAGCTGGGAAATAAAACTATAGATTTTTTTAAGAGGCACAGGAGCATCTCATTCTGTAGTGACTAATTGTAAAGCACCTCAGTTTTAGTTCAGTCTGCTCATATAACTAAGATAAGAGTGGCTTGCAAAACACCTAAGCACGAACTATGGTCACTACTGACCTGGCAGCTTTAGATCCTCTGGAGCCCAAACAATTAGTTGAGTCTTGCTTTAACACATAGCTTAAGACTGGCCAATAAAGTGTCCTTTAGCTGAATGTTGCTCAGTATATGCTAAAAGGATTACGCAATGCAATATGCAAATGTGTAACCAATTGACTCTTTAGGGTGTGAACATAGTGATAAGATTTTTTTATATAATGCCTTTTACTTTTCTTGCTGGCAAGCTGGCTTTATTCCAGCATCCAGACTTGCACAGCTCTGTAATAAAATGGTATTTGGTCTCTGTGTGCTAAATTTGACTTGTATGCATACCGGGTAAAGAACCATGTTTTGGGACAACACTGTGGGAACATGGGGACACCCATCCCAAGTGCTGCTTGCCTGGACACAGAGCCAGCTTAGAGCCTCCCACTACAGCAGGAATTTGGGGCGCTCCCATCCTCCCCCAGCCCTACACAGTGATGCTCACCTCAGGGTTGGCACTGCCCATCTGGGCACCAGGAGGACACATCCCTGTCCCCCCACGTTGGCAGCCCCTGGGTGCAGGGTGCTCAGGACCAGCACAGGCAGGGCGAGCATCACCTCCCCCTCCACCACAGCAGGGGACCAGCTTTGACGCAAGCGGGGAGGGAAGGTGAGATGTTTTCTTCAGGCTTGTTTTTGTTCTGGGGTTTTGGGGTTTTCTGTTTGTTTCCTCCAGGCCAGTTTTAGCTCTGTTTACACTGCAGTGGTCTGGCACCATGTTCAGTGAGAGCTTCTGTGCTCCGGGGATGGCATCTCAACCTGAGAGCATCACTGCAGACAGTAGGAGATGGAACAACTCCTCCTTCTCTGGGGAGCATCCTTGGTCCCACCAGGCAGCGTCAGGACCCTTGAGACACCACGAACCACCCAGCTATTTTCAGGTGCCCCAACTCTCAGCAGTGGTTTTGGGACTGGCCTCAAAGCCATGAGAGCCCCTAGAAACCCAGTGCCTCCCAGTTTCGAACAAATGATGGCAAGGCCCTGGCACTGGGGAGCTCTGGCCAGCCTTGTTTGGGGCAGCGCAGCGCCGGGACATTTCCCTGCCAGGTTGTAGTGACCCTGATGGCCCTTGCGGACCTGGTAAGATGTGCCCAGGAGCCGGCAGGGGTGGACCAGATGTGGGTAGAAAATCCTGCCCCATCATCCAGCTAAGAGCAGGAGGGTCAGGCAAGCTCCTGTCCAAAAATCAGATGGGTTGGTTTTAACCCTCTGTGACCACACTGGGGTCACACTCACCTGCAGGGCCTCGCAGACCTGCTCCACGCTCAGCGTGTCCTTGATGAACTTGACACAGAGCTGGAAGGCAAATGGGGAGAGAGTGAGCAGAGCAGGGACCCAGTCCTGCCGTACCCCTTCATCATGACTCTCAGCATCCCCTGAACCCCCAGAACATGGGGTGGAGACACCTCCAGCCCCCCAGAATTTTGTAAGACAGTTACAGGCTGTGGGATGAGGGCTCGCAGCATGGCATGTGGGCAGGGAGCCTGGGCACTGATTCAGCCAGGGAACAAGCGTGATGTGACCAAACCCCAGCCAACCTCATAGCCCCAGGAGGGCTTACCTAATTCTGGCCACAGTCACCAGCCATGTCCTGTGATAGGGTCAGCCCTGGTGCCAGCTGCAGTGCACTGGGGACCCCAGTTTTGCCCAGCCCTGCCTGCCATCTGCTCTCTGCCTATGACTGCTAGGGGACCAACATCTCCAGCTGCAGCCCAAACATGAGAGAAGCAGGTGGGATGCAGCCCAATAGGCACAACTGTTGTGGAGCAGGACCTCTATTCTGCCCATCTTAGCTGCCTCCCATGCAAAAGGGTCACAGCCCCTGGGAAAGCCCAAGGGGAGGTGACATGCAGGGAGAAACTGTCCGCTGGAGCAGAAGGGCCCTGAGTCACTGGCAGGAGGGACATGAGGTCACCCTGCAGCTGTGGACAGAGCCACGGGATTCCCCCACTGTTCTTGGACAGTCCCTTTCCCCCCACTACCCCTCCTCTATGGTTCTCCCCACTGCAGGTCTTCCCTCGAGGATGCATTTGCTGGATGGTGGGGTGGAACTTGTGTGGCCAGGACACTGGGTTTCCTTTATGCAACACTCCTTATGTCCCTTCCCTGCCCAGACAGCTGTTTGACAGCCCCGTGACACAGCTGGGGTTCGGCTGAACTTGTCCTAATGGGGTGATAGGGCAGGTCCTGTCCTGCTACCCTGTTGCATAACAGCTCCTGGTTCCTCAGCTCCTCAGCGAGGTCCTTCCCCGGCACAGTGAGGAGGGAGGGGAAGTCCAGGCATGAGATGACGGGTCACACGATCAGCCCAGCTGTAATTCAGGAATCACTCTGATGACGTGGCCCAACCACCCTCCTGAATGCTGAGCTGCTCCAATTCCCTGCCCCCTTCTCCTCCAGTCCTCACCCCTCCTTTTTGCTCCCTGCTGCCTTCTCAAAATCCATCCCCTTGGCAGCACACAGCTGGGGTGCTGAGTGCTCCCCAGGACTGGGGCTTTCCCTAAGGCCTCATCCTGCCAGGTGACCGGAGAACACTCGTGGGTGATGGCATTGGGGCTTTCCTGCTGCCCTTTGCCTGCAGGAGGCATGAGGCCCCATGTCCTTCCCTGGGATTCCCCAGCCCCTGTGGGGCTCTCGGATGGTGCTGCACCCCCCTCAAGGGGGATCCCACTGGAGAGACCCTCTGGAATCAAGAAACCGGGGCTGAGCCTGTGATGGACCTGGGTGATGCACCACGCTGCTGTCCTCAGAGCCACCTCCAACCACCAGTCATGCAGAGACCATCTTGGGGTGCTCCTTAGCACAGGGCCACTTGGTGACCACCCCCAGTCTAAGCAGGGCCATACCTTGCACAGGTCCTGCAGGCCATACTCCACTGATGAGGTCAGCACCTCCAGCACCTGCAGGCAAACGAGTCCTTGTGAGCATCGTGGACAAGCATGGCAGCCTGGGTGCCAAGGGCAAGTGTCCTCCTGCCTCCGTGGGAGCTCCCAGGTGGGGCATTGCAGGGTGGAGGGAGGAAGGGGCTGCTGCACGTGGGCATATGAAGGCATCCTGCTCTGCTGTCCCCATTCCCAGCATCCATGGTGTGCACAGCCAGCTGTCCTCAGGTTGGGGCAAACGTGTGTGGGACAACATGCTCTAGACTGTGCTGGTCTGAGACCCCACACACTCATTGCACTGTTAGCCAGCCAGAAAACAGCTTGCAGAGCATTCCCTCCACCTTTGGCACCCCAGGAGCTGCAAAGCACCCCCTATACCCGCATCCCCACCTTGTCCCTCCCATACCCACAATCCCATCCCCACTCACGATGTGGCTGTTAAGGGTGATACTGTTGGTGTAGAGGAACTCGATGACGGCCAGGAAGACCTCAGGCTGCACGTTGCCCAGGATGAAAGGGCCTTGGGGTGGGACGCTACTGCTGGAGTCCTTGCTGCCTGCCAGCCCCTGGCTGAGCATCCCCCGAAAAGCTTGGCAGCGGCACGCCAGCACACAACGGTGCGCAAACACCTTCTGCTGCTCCTGGCCCACCACAAATGTCACGTCACTGCAGGGGAGAGAGGACAGTGAGGGATGGTGTGCCCTGGGGCTGGGACAGGGCACACTGGCAGGGACCGTCTGGGTGTCTATCACAGCAAAGCAGTGCTAGTGGTGGGTCCTCTGGAAGACACAAACAGCCGTTGATGCTGGCACAGAGCAGGGCAGAGAAAGGCCTTCGACAGCTGGAGAAAGTGGCTTTCTCTTTTGGTACAGAAAAGTTAGGGAAAGCATGGCTGTGACCGGGTTCAGCCTCCTTGACTCACAGGCACTGACTCATAGGCTCAAGGACACGATGCATCTGGCATCACTGCCTGCAAGGCTGGCACTGATCCTCCCTGCATCTATGGAACAGGTCAGCCTGCAATGCACACTGGGGCACTGGTCTCCCACAGCCACCCCATCACAGTTCCTCAGCCCCACGGCCCTGAGAAAGTGAGGCAGAATTGGGGGAAAGGGAGCAGGCAAAGGGCAGGGAGTCTCCAGCTCATGTGTGCTGTGCAGCCATAGCCCCTCCAGCACCTCATCCACTCCTCCTCTCTTGCCCCACCCCAGCAGGTCAGTGAGCAGAAGACATGCCACCCAAATTCTAGCTACCACAAAGCTGTGCACAAACCTACCACCCAACCCTCACAGTGTCCCACAGATGATGTAACCACCAGAGGGAAAAGCACCAGGGCCATCCCACATGTGTATCAGGATACAAACAGCTGGGGTGTGCTGGGCAGTGTGAGCAGAGTCCAACAGATCCTCCATGACTGGTACTACAAGGAAGAATAAAATGAACTGCTCCATAGCTATGGTCCACAGGCCAAGTGGGGCAAGCAGGGTGCAGGCTGCAGTTATGGGATGCAAGGGCTGGGATGCAGTCTGCCGGGATGCAGAATGGATGCAGGATGAAGGCTGCAGGATGTGGGATGCAGAACAAAGGGTGCAAGATGTGAAGGCAGATTGCAGGATATAGAATGAAGACTGCAGGAGGAAGAATGCAAGATGAAGTTGATGGATGCAGACTGCAGATTTCAGGTTGCAGAATGAAGGCTGCCTGATGTGGGTCGTGGGATGCAGGACAAAGGGTATGGGACACATGATACGAGCAGCAGGATGTGGGCCGGGGATGGCCAGGCTCTGGCAGACGCTTCCTTACTGCCTGGAGCCGTGACTGGGTAGTTTTCACTGGGATTTCTCTTCTGAGTGACCAAAAATTTCAGCAGGGATGGGGATTTCCTCAGAGACCACTGACATTTGTGCCAGGCCTCAGCATGAAGTGTAAGAAGAGGACCACACAGCCACCCAGCTGCCAGGCAGAAGGTGCTGTGTAGGCAGGGGGTAGCTGAGGCAGCAGCTCTCCATCTTCACTCCTTGCTCAGGGAGGAGGTGGCAGGGATTCTGTGCGCAGCAAGGGGGGCCAGCTGGGCTGCCACCTTCCCTCCAGCGTGCAGGGACGTTGGAGATGTTGAAAGCCAGCACTGGTGAAGCTGGGGTGGAAAGGAGCTGAGTACAGTTGGCTGCCCTGGGGAGCACAGCAGCTGCAGCACCCCCACTCCTGGCAAGGGCAGGAGCCCCAGCACAGGATTAGCCCAGGACACCACCTTGCCCCAGAGGCACCACACCTGGGACAGAGGGGGTCAAAGTGCACAAAGGTACCCCTTCCCTCCCCCAGAGAGGCGGTGGCCATCCCAGGGGGATGCACCCGTGTAGCCCTGGGCTCTCTCTGCGGTGCGGATGTGGGGGGAGTGTTGCAGAAGCCATGCGGGGTGCCCTGGGGTGTGCACTAACCCTGCCCATCTTGGCAGCTGCCGGGAGCTCCCCGCGTTGCCCATGGTCCCTAAACCCCCCTGGCAGTGCTCGGGGCCATGGGAACGTAGCAGGGAGGGGATACTGGGGGCTTTGGCACGGCAGGGGTGCATGGCAGCCCTCCCCCGGCCCCTCACCTGAACTGGGGGTTGTTGACCAGGGTGCGGAGCGCAGCGGTGAAGGCGGCCGCTTCGCCCTGCAGCTGCGCCGAGCGGGGTTCGGCCATGGGCTGCCTCGGGGAGGGCGGCGGAGGAAGGCGGCGCAGGCAGGCGGGAGGCTGGCCGGCGTGGGGAGGCCGCGGGGAGGAGGCCGCCGCGCCGTACGACATGGCTCATCGCTAGGGAAACCTGGCAGGCAGCGCCGGGACCAGGGGCCGCTGGGGAGGCAGCTGGAGGGAGAGCGGGGACAGCGAGGTGGGAAGCCCACCCTTGCTGCCGAGACGGCTCATTCTGGGCGTCTGCCGGATGGGAGCCGAACAGGGGGGCAGGCCTGCGTCTTGGTTCAAGTGGCATCACCCTGCCACAGCTCATGGCACACCCCCGGCATGGGGACGTGTCCCCTCACCCCATGGCATTGCTACAGAGGAGCTCATGGATGAGGCAGATGGGGGTAAAGGGATGCAGACAACTAGTATTTTAGAAAAGGCAGCACATGCACAGGTTAAATGCACAAAGATCACCCCCACCTCCGCATGCACAGCCCCCATAGAAAGCCATTGGGCATGGCTTGGTCCCCAGCCCCAGCAGTGGAGCAAACTCGAGCCCAGCAGGGTGATCTGTCCCCTGAAATGGCAAAAGCCATCTCTCCTGCCAGTACTCCAGGCCAGAGCCCTGCAGCTCTCATATCTGCTTAGGGCTCAAGCAATTGCAGGCAGAAAAAAAACATAACAAGCCTCTCCCAAGCCCAAACCAAGCGCTGTGTCAGGAGATGTCCTCTCCCCTTTCTCCCAAGCCTGGCTGGCCCCAGGCAGCCCAAAGGGAGGGTGCCCATGGAGGGACCCACCTTTGCTTGTGTCATCATTTAACCCACACAAAACCAGCATAGCTTGTTACAAATGGTGGGAGGGAGAGCGAGGAGCAGGACCCGCAGCCTGCAGCAGCACCCGAGGGAGCAGGGTCCAGCTGCCGGCAGGCTTGGCAGCGCTAGTCAACAGCAGGCTATAAATACCTCTGACGGGAGATAGAAATACAAAAGACGTCTCCACTTTCCTCAAATAGCTCAGCAGCCAGGCCAGACAAAGGGGCATTGACAGGGTGGCCAAGGCGTACCAGCTGGGCTGGGCTCCACCAGCAGAGAGAAACCCCTTTCGGGACTGGGAATCCCCAGCAAAGCTGCTTGGGTCACAACACTGCGGCAGGAGGGTCCCCAGCCCATAGCAGGGCTGTGCTCGATGGATACCCAGCCTCCCACACTCTCCCTTTGCCCTGAGAGAGGTGGTGCAGGGCAATAAGCACCCAAAGGATGCAAACCTTTGGGTAAAAGCAAGCCCTTTGGGGTCCCAGCTATACTGCAGTCCAGAGCTGGGGTGTAAAGGGGGAGCCCACAGGCTTTTCTCTACCCCTTGCTCATTTGGCACTCAGGAGTGCCTTTTTGGGGGCAGACAAGAGGGAGTGGCTGAGCTTGGGGGGCACATGCACAATCCCATGCTCCCATGCTGGCTGCAGTCCCAGCCACAGCTGGAAATCTGAACAGAACAGGGGTGAAAGGAGAGCAGGGCTGTTCAGGGACCAGGAAACAAGGAGTTACAGGAGCTGTGCCCCAGAGCAGCTCTGAAGAGCTTCAGTGTCACATAGCAACATTCCAGGAGCACAACAGGCTTTGCTCTGCTCACTGAGACCTGCAGGACCAAGGCTGATCCTGGGCAGCTTGGACACATCAGCCAGAGACAAGTCCCCTGGGTTAACCCAGCCAGGCAAGAGTGAGGCTGGGGGTAAGTGTGGGACCAGATGCAGGCAGGAGGGTTGGGGAGGCTGAAGGGGAAAGAGGTGCTCATCCATGCTTGGGGGGAAAGGCTGGATGGACCACACATGGCTGTGCTGGTTCAGCCCCAGCTGGCCAAGGCTGCTGGGGAGAGGCAAAGGCAGCTGCCACAGTCCCCACAGCCCCTCTTGCATCCAGCCCTGCAGGGATGCACATGCCAGGAGGTATGGGATTTGCAGGGGAGAGAAAGGCAGAGGGAGACAACACACCTCCCCAACCCTCAGAGCCACATCTCCCTTCTAGGCCACCCTTATGGCTGAGCAGCTGTCCCCAGAGACAGCCCAGGTGATGGCTGCAGATGGTGCTGAAGCCCCTCCGCTCTGGGCCACTCGCCGTGGGTCCCAGCCCCCAGTCCCAGCCCGAGGCACTGAAGAAGGCAAACCACCTTTCCTGTCTTCCCGCCGCAGCTCCATCCTCGGCACTCTCCCGGCACCCCTGGCCAGCCGCCGAAGCTCGCTGGGGGCAGCCCCGGGGGGCAGGCGCCCCTCCATTGGGCCCTGGATGCTCCACAGCCGTGTGAGCTTCTCTGGGCTCCCCCTTTTCCAGCCCATCCTCAAGACCCGCCTTGAAAACACTTACAGGATGCAGCCAGATGAAGGCTGCAAGTTTGATGCCGGGCAGGTGCAGCAAGTGCTGGATACAGTCCTGGCCAGCACCCTGGGGACCACGGTTTACAGCCCCCAGGGCAGCGCCCTGCTAGCCCAGAGCCTGGCCGAGCTGCTGCGGGGCCGAGCGAAGGAGGTGGTGCCATCCCGCTACAAGCTGGTCTGCCAGGTACTGCTGGGCCAGCAGGGCCAGCAGAGCCTGCTGGTGGCCAGCCGGGCACTGTGGGACCCCAAGAGCGACAGCTTTGCCTCCACCACCTTCTCCAATGCCTCCCTCTTCGCTGTGGCCACAGTGCATGGGGTCTACTTTGAGTAGCATCTGCACCTCCTTCCACCCAGCCTTGTAGGGCTGCAGAGGGAGAGCAGCTGAAATAAAGAGGTTTGCTCCAGCTGTGGCTTCTACCTGGAGTTTTTGGCCATGGTATGTGCAAGGAGCAAGACACAGGTGCACCTTGGTACCCTGATGCTCACTACAGCCTCCAGCCTGGGTTCACACCCACACTGGAGCTTCCACTACCATGGTTTCCAAAGAGACCCAGTCTGCAGCAAATACAACCCCAAAAGGCTGCTTTACCCTGGAGCAGGCAGCTGCCCAAGGCCAAGCTACAGGGAAGCAGCCCAGTCTATTTCCCACAGCACAAGCTGCTCCCAGGCAGATTGATTACACCAGCATCAAGGAAGATGACAGATCACCTTCAAAGCAAGCTCAGGGAGCAGATCAAGGCCCTCCTCTTTCCTGGCTTCATTCCCAGCCCCTATCCCATCACACCAGGTGTCACAGTGCAAGGACCCAGGCAAACCACCCAGCCCATGGGCCACAGCCTCTGCCTTTTCCCACTCAGCAGAAGCAGAGCAGCTGGGTTTGGTCCAAGTACAGAGGCACTTGAGTCAGAGTTTGGCAGCAGTAATGAGAAGCTGAGACACCTCCAGGGCTTCATAGGCATCAGTAAGAGCTAATTCTGCCCTTCCTGCCAGCCCCAGAAAGGGCAGTGGAGGAAGCACATGGGCTCCTCAACCCCATCCTGCCTCCCTGACCTTGTCCCCCAGCAACAGTCAGTGCTAAGAGGGGTCTCACCTGACAGGCACAAGCAGCCCCAGAGCAAGGATGAAGATGAAGCTGACCAATGCCCCAGTTCCAAGCAAGGTGGACAGAGTTTGCCATTACACAAATCATTTTTTTATTGAGGTGAGTCAGGAACAGGGGAGCAGCACATGAACAGACCAACAGGAAAATAAATAATTCCATATAAATAAGATACATAAATAGTCCCACACAGCAGAGATTGCCTAGAAACAGGAAACCTCCCCAGGTCCCAGCGAGACACAGGCTTCTCCAGGCAAGCCCTCAGGTCTCATTCCCACCCACCCCCCTATTTATCAAACCTCAAGTTGTACCAGACAATTCACAATTTTGTAGCAGATGGGTCACAGCTGGGACCAGCACAGCCCCCTCCTTAGTGTAGCCATGGCAGAGGGGCACACACCAGCCCCTACAGCCCCTGGCAGGGCAGGCAGTACCCTTCACCCCTGTCCACCCCGGCAAGGGGTTTTTTTTTTCTACCCCACAGCAGCCAAACCTTGAGGTTGAGGCTGTGCTGGTCCTCACCAAACTATGGAGAGGGTCTGTGCTGCTAGTGCATCACCCTGGTCAGGACAACCTGAACCCTTGCTGCAGGCAGCTGCCAGCCAGGGCAGGCTGGAGCACCTGGCCACAAATGAGGCACAGCCAGCCCCAAACCTGGCTGCAGGGCACTCACCCACCACCTCCCTGTGCCCTCCCAGTTCACCCCACCAAGACCAGCACAACCAGAGCAGGAGCTGCTAGTGGGAAGACAGCAATTGCCCAGAGCGAGGGAGCAGCAAAGACATCCAGACCTGCTGCTGTAACCCCATCCACATGTTTTAGTCCAGAGTCCAGCTGAGCACCAGGATAAAGGGTGCCCAGGTGGGCAGCCAGCACCACAATATACCTCCCATCCTGTGGGAGGGCAGGGGGAGACCTCTGCATCCAGAGAAGACCCCCTGAGGTCCCATACTAGGCCTCAGCCCGTTCGTGGAGGAGCTTGAGGATGTATTTGAGGCGGTGGTGGAGCTCAGGAGAGCAGCCCAGCTCCTGGATGCTGCACAGCTTATAGGTGTAGGAGTTGCGCTCCCGGTTGATGTAGGTGACAAGGCAGGAGTGGTCAGGCTTGCTAATGATCACCTTGGTATGGTCATTGTAGAAGTTCACCTAGGAGACAGGTTGGGCTTGGTTTATCCCACACTTCCCGCAGCATGTTAGGAGCTGGGAGGGAGCCATGCTTCCTGCCTCAACCCGTTCCTCTTCCCTGACCTGCCTGGGAGCATCCCTGCTCCATCCCCCATGGCAGGAATGTGCCAGCACCAGTCTCAGCACCAGGGCTGACGGAAGTGTCTGACTGAAACATCATGGCCCCCCATGGGCTGGACAAACTGTGACCAGCAGCTCCAGCCACTGGAGCAGCATCCTGCACCAACAGCTGTTTTTACAGCTGGACCTTGCATATGCGTTGTGGCAAACAAGGTCTAACACAGGAGTCCCCAGTTGGCCTCCTCCCCATAGGGGTCTGGACATCTCCGTTGTGCCCCTCACATACCTGGAGGGTGCCACTGCTGAACAGCATGAGCAAAGCTTGGTCAGTCTTCACCCACTGCAGGAGGAGCAGGGCTGGCTGTCCAAGGTCATCTATGCTGGGCAAGTCACCTCCCTTGGAAAGAAAGGTCTGTGTAAGCCACTTGGAAGCACTGCCACCAGCATGCACACAGCCAGATCTGGACACATCCCTGCTGGGGTCCCCACTCCCAGGACAACTCTCTGGGTGCCCACCTGGCCACAGCCTGTGGGCAGGGAGTCACACAACCCCAAGCAGTGTGGTCAAACTGTGACCCAACATCCAGCCTACCCACGATCCCAGCCCACCCCAGGGCCACAGCACCCACCTTCATGAGATGCTGCTCCATGTAGGACGCAAAGTAGCGCAAGACACTCATCTGTCCCTGCAACTGCTCGGGGATGGCGGCCACAGAGAACACAAGGTGCTTGCTGTTGGTTGGGTTGTAATGCACTGTCCTGGGAGGAATCAGACTATGATCTTTGGGGCCATCCAGCACCAAATCCACTCCTGGTACAGCCTCCCCTTACCCCTTCCCACCCAAGGGGCTACCCCCAGGGACACCAGCCCCTTCCCCACTGCTTACCTGTGGCTGGGGGAAAGTGTCATGTGTGTGCCGTTGTTGAAGAGGACCCCGATGCTGCGGTTGGAGAGCTGGTAGCCAAAGCCGTATTTGTTGGAGTAATCCACCCACTTGCTCACCCAAACAAAGTGTTCATGACGGGCCAGGGAAGCTGGGTTTTTCTCCGCTGATGGAGAGGAGAGAGGGTGAGCAGAGCAGGCAGCCACCCTGCCCACATCACCGCCCCAAGTGGGAGCAGACCCCGCCTTGCAGCAGGCTCTGGCAGCATTTAAGGTACCCCAAATAGCAACTGTGCCTTCATCCCATTAGGAAGGGGGTGCGGTACACAGCACTATGTCCCATCCCAGAGCAGTCTGACCAGTTTACCTGGGGGCATGGAGGAGAGGCAGGTCCGCAGGAGCCGGACAGCCGACTCGATGATGGCAGAGGTGGTGATGCAGTCTTCAAAGGCTGTGGAGAGAAGATAAGATGACAGGCTGAGTCAGGCGGCCTCACTATCAGCCAGGGCAGGACAGGAAGCTTGGGGCAGGCTGGGGTGGCCTGGCCAGGTATTGCTTACCCTCACAGCTGCTGGCCATCGTCCCCCGGATGGAGGGGGACACAGACTTGTGAGATGTCTCTTCCATCACTGTCTCCACAGGGCTGGAGCTGGCGCTGCGGCATGATACATGGGTGGCCTGCAGAGAGACCTGGCTTTAGCATCATCCCATCTGCTCCCCCAGAGCAGGGTGCACATGGGCTCAGGGGTGTTCTCACCTCATTCCCTTCCACGGTTTTATAACTCATCTGCCTGCAGATCGAGGTCTTCATCAGCCCAGTGACCAGCTTGGAGATGTCATCCTTGTCCTCCAAAGAGCCCTTCTTGGCTGAGAAGAAAGTAAGCAATGAACACACCACTGACCACAGGGGATGGAGACATCTGGGCCACCCCTCCCAGTAGCTCAGCTCTCCCTCATCTGCTCCCATGGCCCTGGTGAGCAGAGCAGGCAGCCAGGCCCTGCCCACGTGAGGATGGTGTCAGGCAGCTGCCTCTCACTTTCACTTCCCAGTTCTCATGTGACACAGGGCTTCCAGGAGGAACTACCCCTCTGGGTTGCAGCACGGCATCCGCTCTCCAGGCACACACCCATGCCAGGCCATCAGCACCACAAGGACAAATACAAGCCCAGCTTGTGCTGGCCTTGGGTAGGGGACTCATGGAGACCCATTGGGAGGCATCTCCAGGAGATGAGACCCATTTCTCCCTGGAGGAAGGGCCACTTAGAGGCTCCTGGGCAAGTGCATGGACTCACCCTTGGGTTTCTTCTTCCCAAAGAGTGTCTTGGTGACTTTAGCAAACAGACTCTTTGCTGGGTTGGGGGGACTCAGCTCTGGAGCCATCACACAGCTGCTGGGAGGGAGCTTCTCAGGCGTGTAGCCCTGCAGAGAGGTCAAGGCAGAGGTTTGATATCCATAGCCCACGTGCTCCAGGCAGAACAGCTGCCCTGGGATGACCACAGTCACTCAGAGCCCTCCTGACAGCCAGCTTGTGTTTCCATCAAGCCTTGGTCCCACAACTGGCATCAATATGGGAAACAGCAGGACAGTAGCTCCTTCCTTTGAAGGACAGGACCCTGCACAACCCAAAAAGCCTCATCCCACCCACAGTAAAGTCAAGGCCAGACTCCTACCCACTCACCTTGAAGAACTCATGGTCCAAGATCTCCTCGAGGGTGAGACGATCCTGGGGGTTGCGTCTGAGGATGCCGGCAATGAGGTGCTTGGCAGGCAAGGAGAGGAAGGCAGGGAGGGTGTACTCCACCTGCTTGATACATCTGTAGGTCTCCTTGAGGTCAGAGGTCTCGAAGGGAGGGTTCCCACACAGCAGGGTGTACCTGGGAGAGGACATGCATGCCACTGTCACATGCCCACCAGGTTTGTGACTCAGCGTCACTTAAAGCAAGGAAGTTATTGGTATTTGGCCGACCACACCTGGCTGGGAGCACCACTTGCAGCCCGGGCAGCCGCACTCACATCCGGCCACGCTTCCTCCTAGCAACTGTTTAGAGCAACAGGCAAGCAACCCTGGGGAAGGGCTGGCAGGAGAAGGTCACCCTGTTGCCACCGCTCCCACCCCCCGCACAGCTGCTGGGGCACAAAGCAGCACAGGAAACTTGCTGGCAGCAGCCCTGAGAGAGGCTGGACGTGCCGAAGCAGCACAGCTATTGGTCCCCGTGCAAAGAGAGCAGCAGCTGTCATCAGCCACCGAGATTTTCCGTTGTTTATCAGGTTCACAGGGCAGTCGAGCCTGCTTTGAACCAGAGCTGAGCGCAGCATGAGAGTGCCTGCCCTTCACAGTTCCCACTCATGCAGCCCCCAAACAGCATCCAAGGATGGCTGCAGCACCCCAGGATGGCTGCAGCACCCGGTCCATAGCGGGGCTGGGCAGGATCCAGCCGCTTGCTCCCCTCCACCAGCCTTTCGTAAACCACTGCAAAGCCACCAGGCAAAGCACAAGAGGACTTCCTCATTGGGGCTGCTCTCCCCCACTCCACATGGGCAGGGCTGCCCGGACCCCTCCCCACCCAGTGGCACAGACTTACATGACACAGCCCAGAGACCACACATCCGATTCTGGCCCATGGCCCTGCCTCAGCAGCACTTCTGGGGCCAAGTAGTTGGGGGTCCCACATATTGTCCTGTGGGGCAGAGCACCAGGTCACTGCATGCTCTGCATCCCCTTGCAGACAACCTCCCCTATTCAAGCCCTGGGATTTAGCTTGCAGCCTGTCCTCCCTCTTCCCGTTTTGCTCTTTGTAGCCTAAAGCCCCCTCGATCTACAAGAAGCCCTATACAGACTCGCCACCCCCACCTCCTCCCAGAGATCAGGAGCAGCTGCTGCTCCTGGGGAGCTGTTGGGAAGAGCTTGTCCTAGAGCTGAGGGGGAACAGAGCCTTTGTATCCCAGCCCATGCAGCCGGCAGGGCAGCCGGGCAGGCACAATAGCAATAGTCAGCACATTGTTCTCCCCCGACGACGGCTGCGAATTCACTCCTGAAGGAGCCACAAAGCCCCCAGCCCCCTCTCCTTGTCTGCAGCTGGGGCAAGAATCACTCCCCTACCCCAGGAAGATGCTCTAAGGCTTTGCCTCACCAGGACATGAGAGACCACTCATCCCTCCCACCCACCCACCCAGGAAGCCACAGAAGGAAGAGTGAAACCTCAGAGGGCTCTGGAATCAGGAAACCTCAGACTTACTTTTTCTTCTGGTCAGAGACATCCTGGCAAGCAGCTAGCCCAAAGTCTCCCACTTTCAGCTCCATGTTTTCATTGATGAAGAAGTTGCCTGCAAGTCAAGGGAGATGTGTCACCACAAGTCCCTCCAGGGCAGATCGCTCCCCATGCAGCACCCTGCCACAACTGCAGCACTCACCAAGCTTGAGGTCTCTATGCAGGATGCCCTTGAGGTGAAGGTATTTCAATCCTGAGATGATCTGTTTGAGGTAATAGCGTACTTCTGGTTCCAGCAGAGTATGGCGGGCCTTCCAGATGTGGGCCAGGGACTGCAGAGGGCGAGAAGACAGCTTGGTGACGGCAGGCAGGGAGAACAGGCAACCCTGCTGAGTAGGCAGGGGGGCAGGCAGGGTCAAAGCCAGTTCTTCCAGAAGTTACACATCCACAAATAATCCTTCTTCCACAGCCATGACCTCAGCAGACTCCCCATGCAAGGCCAACGCTGCTCCACAGGCAGGGGAACCACTGGATTTATGGTGGCCCCACCAGGAGCTAATATGAGCAGGCAGCCCGAGTAGGACAGGCCACCAGCGGTGTCTGCAGTGCCGTGCGAAACCACAGGGGTTATGGCTGAGCTCAGAGGGTGTGACACAGCAGGTAGCAAGGTAGCCTAGGAGAGTATGCTAACAAAGAACCTCAGATAAGGCAGGCTCCAACCAGCCACAGCTGTTTGGGGCATTCTTTGGCAGGGAGGCCACACCAGTGCTCACCTTCCTACTACAGTGCTCCAGGAAGATGTAGATGCTCTCCATGTCCTCAAAGTAGTGGGAGAACTTGACGATGTGCTTGTGGTGCAAGTCGCGGTGCAGCTCAATCTCGTTGGTGATCTGAAAGGGAACAGTTGTCTCAAGTGAGCACAAGACCCCTGCTGCACTCTACCAGCCCAGCACCCTGTCAGCCCCAACAGCACCCACCTTCTCCCGCTGGTGGGGTTTAGCCACCCGGCTGTGAGGAACGACCTTCACAGCATAGGTTTTGTTGCTGGAGAGATCTGTCATTTCGTAGCATCGTGCGAACCCACCCTGTAAGGAAAGAGGTGGTTATGGATGAGTGAGGCAGTTCTTTGTCCCTGCCTGCTGACAAGCCTCCTCCTCCATTCCCTTGCAGCACAGCTTGGTGAGCGTCACACGCTCCCTCCTGCTGCGTCGCCCACTAAGATCTGAACTACGATGCTCTCAACAAGGGATTTTCTTCACCCAGTTCCTGTAAAACCTCCAGAGCATTTTTCCTCCCACCATGGCCAAGCTCTGCATCCTTCCACATGACAGATCAACCTGGAAGGTCCTGCACAGGGCAGGGAACCCAGCAACCAAAGGCCACGGAAAGGCAGCCCCATGGAGACAGGTTTTTCCTGCCATGATGTCAGCTTCCAACCTGCACACTCAGCCGCCGAGCCCGCCCGGGCCGGGCTGGGAACCGGCACCCGCCTCCTACACACGCCGCTGGCAGCGGGAGGAAAAGTTGCGTGCAGCGAACCGGCACAGGCCGGCACCCCTGGGAACCAGGGCACCCGCCGGCCCACGCACACGCCGCGGGGCGCCCCGAAACCGATGCGACTCCGATAGCCGGCGAGGCATGCAGCCAGCCCGGGTGATTCACCGCTTCCAGCGCTGCTGCTGGCCCGCCGGGAGAGGCGGGGAAGGTGGGGGCGGCGTGCGGCAACCGAGGGGCCGCATCCAGCCCCAGGCATCCCGAAGGGAGACTATCGAGCAGGCGCGCAGCCCCCCGCCCCTACCCGGGCCGTGGCTCCCGGCTCCCAGCCCCGCTCAACCCGGCGCGTCCCGGCCGGTGCCCCCCCGCTCCCCCCGTACCTTTCCCAGCAGGCGTCCCTTGCAGTAGGAGCGGCCGGAGATGGGGTCGGTGATGATGCGGGTGGTCTCGGCCGCGCGGGGCGGGGGCGGCGGGGCGGGTGCGGGCTGTGCGGGGAGGCAGGCGGCGGGGAACGGGGGGAAGAGGCCGGCGGGCTCCATGGCGGGCGCGGGAGAAGGAGGCGGCTCCGCGGGGCTGCTCCGCCACCGCCGGACCCGCGCACGTGGCCCCGCCGGCGCCAGCTGCTCCTGCCGCCCCGGGAATCCCGCCGGCTTTATCAATGGGCGCGCTGACGTCACCCGCGGAGCCCCGCCCCCGGGCGGCCCCGCGCTGCCCTTAAAGCGGCCGCCGCGCGGTGAAGGGAGAGTGGGAAGCGCGGTCCTATTTATCTACCGGCATCCCTTGGCCGGCGGTGACCCGAGGGTCCAGCTATGGCCCTGCTGCCTCCCCTGCACAGTCTCCCCCGGACACAGGGACCCACAAGAGATGCGTGCCCCCCTGGACACAGAGATCCCCATGAGACAGACAACCCCCCTATAGACACACTGAGATCCCACAGACACGCAGAGACCCCTCCTCAGCTCCCTCCCGGGACACACGGAGCCCCCATCCCATACACATCTGTAAATACACACCCACCACAACCACTCACAGGACACCTCCCCTCACAGGGGTGACCAGCTTGTGTCACACGACCCCCTGGGGATCAGGTACTGCTTACCTACACCCCACGGCAAGGCTGTGACCAGAATGGAATTTCAAAGCCCATGTGTCTGCTGGCCCCTCCATGCCAAACCTGGATGTGGGCAGGTAACCCCCCTGGGCTCCTTTGCTCTGTGCCAGGGTGCAGAAACGGGGGGATCACAGCCCACCCCAGGTGCAGTGCTGGGATGCAGGGGACAGTGGAAGATGCAGGTGGGCTCCCTGGCTGGGCTTTCCCCTGGGTAGGTGCCCCTTGGCCACCCTTTGCCCCAGCTGCAGCCCAACCCTGTGTCCCACTGGCCCTCAAACAGCCCCAAGAGATCAGTCCCCTATGGCTGCCCACGGTGGCAAATCCAGGACTGGGGACCTGCAGGACCGTCCCACTGGGGATGTCCATCCTTGCCCCTCAGCACCTGGGCACACAGTCCTGGGCTCCCTGAGGGCTCTGGCAGTTCAAGGTGGCGGTGGCTGTGCCAGCTGTGGCGTGTGGCAGTGTCTGGGCAGTGTGCCACAATGGTGCTGCTCTCTAATGGCCAGGAGGAGCACACGGCTTTGTGTCACCCGAAACAGGTCATGGAAGAACATGGGACATCTCTCCACAGGCATGGGAGCTGGCAGAGGTGGCCACAAACCCATAGCCCCCCACAAGCCTGGAGCAGCAGCATTGCACGAGCCCCTCAAAAGCAGATCCTCCTGCCCTTCCCCTGTTCCATACTGCACACAGGGTGACTGTGTACATGTCCCGTGCTCTGTGCCTCAGTTTCCCCACTCTGCATTACATTTCCCCAAGGCAGCTCAGACTCTGATGCTCGATCTGCTCCTGAATATGCTGAAGTTTTTGCATGAGTAGTCCCAGCCAAGCAGCCCCAAGCTTCACAGCACATCCCCTGTGGGGGGAATTAACCTCCTTTTCTTCTGCAGGAAAGCAAACCTGCCTGTAGGGAGAGAAGAAACAACCGGATTTGTCTGCATTTTTCCCAGGTTTCCAGCTTTGGCAGAGGAAATGTGTGCAAACCCACCACCCAGCAGCAAACAGGCTCTGGTAGCAGGCCGGGAGGCTGCTGCCCCTTGGGGGAAAACCGCCTGTTTCCACCAGGGCCCCAGGGCTCCCCGGGGCGTGGGCGACATCACGGGCAATGCTGGTTTTCTGAGAGGCCCCAGCTCGGGGCTTCCGGGAGCTCCCCAGGCAGAGCTGAGTCAGCGTCTGGAGGTAGCCTGTGGGTGGAGGCACCCAGGGGTGCAGGGAGGTCCCAGGGGACCTGCCTGGGGGTGGCAGGACAATCTGCATGGGGCTTGCCCCAGGGTCCTCTGCAGAGGCACAGCAGGGACCAGCAAGGGTCAAGCGCTGCTGGCTCTGCTCCTGCTCCCCACTGGCTCCAGGTGAGCCCTCAGGATGCATTTGGAGGTGCAGACGGACTCCACAGCCAACATCCCATCGGGGCTGGGACACTTTTCCAAGAGGGATGGAGCCTGGGAGCAACCCCAGCTCCACCTGCAGCTCGGGTCTGCAGTGATGCAAAGCATTGGAGCTGGGGGTTTTCCCACCATCGAGCTGAGGCAGTTGGAGGAAGCGTGGTTTAACATCAGCAACCTGCTCAGCCTGGGGAAGGGGTGGCTCTGGGGTGATCTCCTAGCTGCCTACAGCTATTTAGATGGAGTTACAGGAAAAGTGAGCCAGGCGCTTTGGGGAGGTGTACAGCGAAATGGGGACAGGCGACCGATGCAAGTTACATCGAGGGAAATTCCATCTAGATACTAGGAAACATTTTTTCCCCTGTGAGCATGGTAAAATACTACACGAGCCCAGAGAGGCTGGGGGATCTCCATTCCTCATCATACTCAGACCTGGCCTGGCCCCAGAATGATGCCCCACCCTCACAGCCTGGGATGCAAGGCAGCTCCTCAGGATGGGAGTGACAGCCCTGAGCCCCTCGGGAGCAGAGTTTCCCCTCCCTAGGCACTCTCACCCAGTGAGATCCTGCAAAGCATAAGGGTGCAGCTGCCAAGGAGGAGGGAAAAGGTGGCTGGTCCCTCAGCTGGGCCAGGGAAGGAAGCATCAGCACTAGGTTCAGCACCAGAGAGGCCAACCCACTCCAGGGGCTGTCTGGGGATGTGCAGAGGGGAAGCTGCAAATCCGGGCAGAGCTGCCCAGAGGGAGAGATAAAAGGACCTGGATCCTAAGGGTCTGCCAAGGAAGCACTTGGATCTGGAATGGCATATAAAATGCCAGTGCTGGAAGATCCCCCACTGGGAGGCCAGATCCAGCCCAAAAAGCTCAAGGAGCCCTCTGAAATCTCCTGTGATGGGCTAAGCTGCTGCCATGGAGAGGGGAGAGTGAGGGAGGCTTTACCCTAAGCAGGGTGTTAGGAGGCTCAAGCCCTGGGTGTCAGCTTGGGGCTGTGTGACTGCGTCCAGGGCATCTCTGGGAGGCAAATCTCATCCTCCCAGGCCAGTGCGTTGTCGGCACCTCCCTTTCCGCAAGAGCCTGAACAGCCATTTCCTGCATCCCACCCCAGCAGCCGGGATTCGGTGGGGCCTGCTGCCCTCCCGTCTTCCTCCCATCTCATCCCATCTCTGTGCCCCAGCAGAAATTCCTGGTGCAAGGTTTGTTGCTGCAGCATTTGCTGCACAGTGCAAGCTGCCAGCACCCCAAACCCGCTGCTCACAAGGCAATGGCCGCAGCAGGACGGGGCAAAAACCCACCCTCTGCCAGGGTTTGAGGGTCTGGGAGAGACCCAAGCAGGGCACACAGGACGTGAGCAATGGGTCTGTGGCAAGGGGAGCTGCTAATCTCCCACTGGGGCTGGAGCATCCCTGAGCTGAGATGTGAGAGCAGTAGCCGAGGTGCCAGTTTTGCGCGATGAGCAAGGGGTGAAATCAAAGGAAGAAACACTTGAAGCCTTCTCAAACACTGCTGCATCCCTCAGGATAGCATGGGTTGCCCAAGGAAGCTTGAAACAATCCGGGGCTTTTATTATTGGTGTGCTGAGCTTTCCAGGCCTCTGAGGCACCCCAGATATGCAGCAGGTAGGGTGTCCTGGCACTCTGCATCCCAAACCAGGCTGAAGAACAGCCGCCAGAGCTGTGCCCCGCTGCGGTCATCCCACCGGGCTCTAGCACCGCAGAACCACACTGGCACTCAGACCAGGTCCCATCTCACCCACCTCCCACCAGTGCCAAGGCAAAGTCCTGTCGGTACCATGCCACGTGCCTCAGTTTACCCATTTCACGCCATGGTGAACACACATGCACTTTCAGGGGGTAGAAACACAACTCCCCTCTCCAGTACTGTTTTTCCTGTGGGCTGTACTGCTTCTTCCTGATTCTGCTCCTCCTTCCTAGCCCAGGACTTGTGCGGGATGGAAGCAAGTCATACGGGGTACAGTGATAGAGAGAGAAGCATCTTGCAAGTATGTCCACTCTGGATCCTCTGCCCAGTGGGGCTGGGAGTCACACCATGCACGGAGGTGGGGACCAGAGCTCTCCCCCCATCCCAGGCTGGGGGGCAATTCAGCCCAGCCCAGCCTGGTGCCTCTCCAGGGGCTTGAGGGGCTGATGCCCGAGTATGGAGGGGGCTGGAGGGACATAGGGCTTGTGGGGGGCCAGAGGGAGGTCGAGATCGAGGGTGGGAAGAGACGTGGCTTCTGGGGGATGGAGAGGGAAGGAATGGGGAGGGGATGAGGGGCTGTAGGGCTCATGGTTTATGGAGGGCGGCGTGCAGAGGAAGGTGGACCAGAGGGTGGATGTAATGTAGGGGCTGGGGACAAGCATATTTTAGGGGATGTCGCCTCACAGTGCAGCTGGAGGGTCCGTGGCTGGCGGGAGCCCAGCGAGGGGACGGGGCACCGGGGGCTGAAGGGAGACCACGGCCCGCGGGGGCTGCAGCGGGCGAGGGGCGAGGCGGGCCCGGGCCGGGGCCGGGGCGGGCGGCGGCGGGGCCGCCCCGCAGCGAGGCGGAGCCGGCGGCCGCGCCCGACGGGGAGCGCGGCGGGGCGCGGAGCGGCCCCGGAGGATGGGGCGGGCGGCGGCAGGTGAGGCCGGGCAGGGCACCCCGGGGAGGGTACGAGTGCAGCCCCGGGGCTCGATCGCTGCCCGCGGCCACCCGGCCGTAGCGGCGGGACGTTCGGTGTGAGACAGCCCCGGGCTGGCGGGGGCGGTAGCCCTGGAAGTGGGGGGCTGGGGGGACCCGGGGCTCTTCCAGAGGTGGGGGTGAAGCGGAGTTCATCCTTCCGCGTGGTGGGCTGGAGCAAGGGGAGAGCTGGTCCCACAGAGGTGTCACCTGTCCCTTCTGCGCTCTCTGCAGGCACTGGGCTGGGGACCGTGTCTATCTGGGGAAGCTTCCTGCTCGCTGCCAGCTTTGCCCTCGACCCAGCAGCGCAAAGCTGCAACTGCACGGAGCCCATGGACTTCCAGGCTTTTCGGGAGGCTCCACTCCCCGAGAGCTGCTGCCTCAACTTCACCAGCTCCAATATTACCCACCTGGACTGGGAAGTACTGGTAGGGGTGCAGGGGCTGCGGGAGCTTTACCTCTCGCACTGCAGCATCGCAACCATCAGGAATGCACAGGGAATCCCCCCTGCCTTGGAGATCTTGGACTTAAGTCACAACCTGCTGGAAAGTCTCCCAGGAAGCTTTCTGGAAGATGCCCCTAGTTTGAGGGTCCTTTATCTGGACAGCAACCAGCTCCAGGAGCTGCCCAGGTCCTTCCTGAAAGCATCGACCCAGATCCAGGAGGTCTACCTGGGCTTCAATGCCCTAACCTTTCTTCCCGCCAGCCTCCTGAAGCCATCTCTGCTCCAGCTCCAGCTCTCCAACAACAGCTGGGACTGTAGCTGTGCTTTGCTCAGCAACCTGGAGGGTTGGCCCAGCCTGGCCACTGAGGTTATCTGCCACACACCAGAGCAGTATCATGGTGTGGATCTCCAGAGCATACTCCGGGATGAGCTGTGCCACTCGCACAGCCTCATTGCCCTCTTCATCTGCCTGCCCCCTCTCCTCATCCTTGCTAGCGTCACCTGGTGCTTCTGCAGGCAGAAGAGAAAGACCAACTACAGCATCCAGAGCAGGTCCCAAAGCCACCCAGCCATGGCAGAGAGGGGCAATGCACCGGTGCCTGCAGAGCCCCACCACTGTGTCCCCTATGAGCTGCCTGCTGCCCCCTCTGAGATCGAGAAGAAGGTCCTGCTCCAGCCCTCCATGGACCTGCTGGGGAGCAGCAGGGACCTCTACGAGGAGGTGGAGATCCAAGTGGTATCCCCTAGCAGTTCCCAGGTGCCAGCACATGAAAGGCAGCAGGGCACAGGGCTGAGCAGGCAGCAGGACACCCCAACACTAAGGGCAGAGGAGCTGGGGGGCAGCGAGCCAGAGGTGGACACTGTCAGCGTGAGCGAAGTGCTGAAGGACTCTGCTGACCGGGAGAAGATCTACATGAGTCAGTCAACCAACTATTACAACTTGGTACCCGGCATTGAGCTGGAGGACTCAGATAACCTGGAATATGAGAACATCGACCTGCACTGATGCCAGGACTCAGGCTGTATCTGGGGCACTCCAGGAGGATGGCAGAAGCCGAGTGGTAGCAAGAGCTGGCAGAGCAGGAGAGGCACGAGCTGTCCTGCTGTGGCTTACAGTGGCTGTTTGCAAAGCTGCACCCCCAAATTCCCATACTTTCCCCTGCGCTACCACATGCATCCCTCGCTTGCCATGTGCTGCAGCTGGGCAAGGGATGTGAGGGTCCTTCGGGTACTAGGGACCCTGCTGCAGCCTGGCGGTATTTGGGGACACATGGGTTGGCAGTGTCTGAGGAAGGAGGTGGAGAGGAGGTGGGAGCTGGTTTTGGGGACCAGGTGACTATACTGTGTGTGCCAGACCCACTGACCAGGGCCTCCATCCTCTCTTGCTGGAGTCAGATGGCATCTGGCACAGACCTGCTGCTCCCCAGCCCACAGAGAACAGGATCTGGGCATGTTAAACGGGGCTGGCTCTGGCTATGTTGTCTACAGGGGGTTGCACGTGGATGGGGTGCCCTGGGCTTCACAGGGGGAGGCTGAGGTGGCCCTGCCTTCTCCCGACCCCACATCCCGACATGTCCCACCACATGGCATGGGGGATTGAAAGAGCAAGTGCATGTGTGCTGCTGCACACATGAGTGTGCATGCACACATGTGTGGGGACTGTGCACGGGTGGGTGTGAGCAGGTGTGCAAGGCACAGAAGCCCATGGGGAGGCACTGGATGGCGCCCCTTGCAGCCTCCCCTGCCCAATGTGCTGCAAAACCCTGTAGAATCCAGCTCTCAATAAAAAATAAATCATATTACTCCTGGTAGTGCGGCTCCACCCCTGTGTCTGCATGGTTTGGGGTGGTGGGGAGCTGACTGATGGGAGAGCAGGGAGTGCAGGTATGGGGGGCTTCACTCCTACCCCATCTGCCCTCCTGTGCCCTGGCTGATGCCCCAGTGTGGGTCTCATCCATCAGCCCTGGGACCACTTTACCAGCCAGACGGAGCAGAGCTGGGCACTGGTGGATGGTGAATGGAGCCTCTTCCTTGCATCGTGATTTACAGCCTGCCTGGGGAAGATGTCAGCCTGCTGTAAACGCTGTGGTTCCCAGCCAGGGCAGGGACCTGTGGGGCTCCTGGGAACAAGACAAAGGTTTGGGGTGCTGTAAATCACACCCCTGTACAGGCACTCCCCTGGTGAATCTCACCCATAGGTGCTCCAGCCCTTCTCCAGGGATGGGAAAATGCAGGAGCCCTTGAGTTCTGACCCCCCTGCCCAGGGGGACATTTCCCAGGCTGGAAACCCCAGCAGCCACCCCACTCTGCACTGGAGCTGTGCTGGGCCTGGGCTGGGCGCTATGCCCGGGCAGGAAGGGAGGGAGCTGGGCAGGGCAGGACGCGGCGCTCCGGCCGGCGAAGGAAGCAGCGTTTCCTGCGGAGCACGGCGTGGGCTCCGGCAGCCCACAGCGGGATGAGCTACAGGCCCCAGCAGTGCTCTGCCCCAGCCCCAGCATGGGTCGGGAAAAAGGACAAGATGGTTTCCCTGCATGTCTCACTGTCACTCACTGATGTTTCCCACTGCTTTATGTCCCACTGGAATTTTTCCTTTCCTGCTCCCTCCTGGGCCCTGGGAAAGTGGCCCAGTGCCAGCCTTTAATAGGCCTCCATCACCCCCTGCCAGGTCGTGCAGCCAGGGCATCCCTGCGTGCCCCAGCTCATACTGTCCCCAAGTCTCCCCTAGGGATGTGGAGGGACCAGAAGCTGCCACAGTGCAGAGGCAGGACAGGCAGGGGTCAGCAGCCGTCCCCAGGGGCTGCAGCCTGACCCATGGCCGCAGGCGCTGCCTGTTGCTGGCAGCGAGGACACAGGCAGCGATGGGAATGTTTTTCAACGACGCTCCAGAAATATCCCGCAGCCCTCCCTGAGTGCCAGCTCTGCCTGCACACCCTGGGGTCCTGTTCCCAGGGCTGGCAAGGATGCAATCCTCCATCCTTTCCCCTTCTTCTCACAGAGCCTCAATTCAGCCACCATGGCTGCAAAGGAGAACGACACAAACCACCCCACTGGGTCCTGCCCAACCCCAGCTTTGACATCCTCAACCCCCACCCAAAATCTCCAGCTGTGGCCAGTGGCAAGGAGGTGTGACCAACCCGTAGTTCCCTGTTCCCTGCCTCTGACAGCCCCAATCCATCACGGGGAGGGCTCGGCCACATGGGCCCACGCTGTGGTATTTAGGGGGAAGAGGCACTGGTGCGACAGGTGGGTGCGGGCAGGGAGCAGGCACTGGCTGCGGCAGGTGTGGGGAGGGCAGGGCGGTGGTGTGGGCGATCCTGCTGATGGGCCACAGTGCTTGGTGTGGGAGTGAGTGTGTATTCCCAGGTCCTGCAGCCTGGACGGTGGCAGGAACCCCAGTTCTCCCCAGTTAAGCTAGCAGGCAGCGAGAGAAGGATTTTTCCGCTGAGGTGTGGGGCTGAGCCGCGATGACGATCTCCTACACGCTGAAAGTTGCCAACTCCCGTTTCGGGGGTTTCTCCAAGCTGCTCTTCCGCTGGAAAGGCAGCATCTACAAGCTGCTGTACAAGGAGTTCATCGTCTTCATGGTACTGTACGCTGTGCTCAGCCTTGTTTACCGGTGAGTGGAGTCAGCGTGTCACTGCCACTTGTGTCCCTCCCTGCTGACCCTCTGGGACATGTGGACGCGCCCCATCAGTCGTGGACTGGGGTTGCTGCAGGGAGAGGAGAAGCCCAGGGGACTTCCCCAGAGAGGGTGGCTGTGGGCAGGGGTGGGCAAGGAGAAGGGAAATCAAGAAATGGCTTTTTGTGGAAGTGCAAGTCAGTGCCCCAGTGCTGCTGCTTGCTCCTGACCCTGCTGCATATCCCTGACCCCACTGCATGTCCCTGACACCACTGCGTGTCCACTGCAGGCGGCTGCTGACCGAGGAGCAGAAGCGTCTCTATACCAAAGTGGCTCAATACTGCAACCGCTCCACAGACCTCATCCCCTTGTCCTTCGTCCTAGGTACATGTCCCTCCCCTGAACCCTGGAGTCTGAGTCCTCTGCTCCCCAGGCACTGGCTGCTTGAGATTGCCCCTCTGCCCATCCTGACCCCATGCCGAAACATCCCTCAGACACTGAGGAATGGGGGACAGAGGGGTCTGGTACCCCAGGGATGGCACTTGGCTCCCAAACCAGCTGAGTGCAGCTTCCTGGCTGTGGGGATGCCAGTGGGAGGCTGTGATTTCCCCTGGTGCACTCTGCACCCTCCCCATGCCCTGGAAAGGGGCACCTTATCTACAAGAGGTGGCTGTGCTGTCCTGTGCCAGCTGCGCCCAGGGCAGGGAAGAACTGGGGACATCCCCACCTCCATCCCTGGGGAGGGCAGCCCAAGGGGAAGGACAACTTGTGCTTTATCTCCCGGCCATAGATAAATCTGTCACCTCTGGAAATGTGACAGCTCTCCTGGCATAGGCTCATTCTCGCCTCAACCCACTGCCCAGCCACTCTGAGCCCCCCACATGCTCTCTCTTGGTGCAGGTTTTTATGTCACCCTGATTGTGAATCGGTGGTGGGCCCAGTACACCAGCATCCCCCTGCCCGACCAGCTCATGTGCATCATCTCCAGCAACGTCCATGGCAAGGACGAGAGGGGTCGGATCCTGCGGCGCACGCTCATCCGCTACGCCAACCTGTCAGCGGTCCTCATCCTGCGCTCCGTCAGCACCAGGGTGCTCAAGCGTTTCCCCACCATGGATCATGTGGTGGAAGCAGGTGAGGAGCTAAACCCTGAGGGTGATGGCTTGCAATGTGGGGTGAGAGCTGGGGGTCATGGATGTGTTCCTGTCACCAGGAGGGTGTGCTGGGATCCTTCCAGGCGTCCCTGCCCCAAACTGCTCTGCACACAGGGTAGCATCCTTGCATGGATGTTCACCCCCAAGAGCCCCATGTCCCCTCTGCCCACAGCCCACCTCCTGGGGCTGTAGTGTCACATAGAAAACCCTGCGTGTCCCCAAAAGGGCTCTCTAACACTGACATGGGGGCCATGGTGCTGAGCCTCTGCCCCACCACAGGCTTCATGACGCAGGATGAGCGCAAGAAGTTTGAGAGCCTCCACTCCGACTTCAACAAGTACTGGATCCCCTGCGTGTGGTTCACCAACCTGGCGGCCCAGGCCAGGCGGGACGGCCGCATCCGCGACGACGTGGCCCTTCGCCTGCTCATGGACGTGAGTTGGCGCTGGGTGCTCAGAGAAGGCCAGGCGCTGCGGGGGGCGTTGTGCAAAGCTGGGGTCACCCGTCCCTGTCCTCTCTGCCCAGGAGCTGAACCTCTACCGGGCCAAGTGCAGCATGTTGTTCCATTACGATTGGATCAGCATCCCCCTGGTGTACACGCAGGTGGGTACCCACGCACCCCGTGGGCCCCCCGAGCCCAGATCCCAGTTCCTTCTACCCCACAATGGCAGAGAAGCTCCACAGCCTCTTCCCTGCACCCTGATGGGGAGCACTTTACCCCTCTTCCTAAAAACACTTTAGTGCCTCATTGAATCTGGTGCTGAATCCAGCACAGCTGCTGGTTGACAGCCCCACAGGGATGTGCAGGAGCCTGGGCAGGGCAGTGGGGTTTAACTTAAAGCCCACGAGAGCATCAGTGACTGGCCAAGCCTCTTGCATCCTTGCTGCCTCCTGGCAGGTGGTCACCATTGCTGTCTACTCCTTCTTTGCCTTCTGCCTCATCGGGCGGCAGTTCCTGGAGCCGCTGGAGCCAGGGCAGGAGGGGGACCTGGACATGTATATCCCTCTCCCGACCCTCCTCCAGTTCTTCTTCTACGCCGGCTGGCTGAAGGTGAGACATGGCCGGGCAGCTGGCCTTTATGGGCTGGGGCTGGCCAGGCGGCCCTGAGCACCCACTGGGCCAGGGGGTGGCTGGCCAAGGGCATGGTATCAGCCATAACACTGCTAACTGCCCTTGGGGACATGTCCTCTGGGCCCAGCCATCACACCAGGGCACCATAAATCTCCAAGTCTGCATGTTTCGTGTGCCTCATGGGTGGACTTAGGGATGGAGAGCCCTATGGGAAGGTGCTCCTGTCCTGTTTCACTTGACCCCTCCCTCTCCAGGTTGCAGAGCAGATCATTAACCCTTTCGGAGAAGATGACGATGACTTTGAGACCAACAAGCTGATAGACAGGAACCTGCAGGTGGGTCCTGACCCAGACTGATGCTGTGTGGGGCTGCTGCGGTTGGAACACAGGGACATCTCTATCCCCTGCCAGCTCCCAGCCCTGCTCCTGGCCACACAAGTCCTTGTCCAAAATAGATTCCCAAGCAAGGAAGCAGGGCTGCACCTTGTCCCTCCATCCCTGTCCTTCCATGTGTTTGCCCCCCATCGCGGGGTCAGCACCTGCTAAGGGACACTCAGCAGCCTGGCAGCACTGCTCAGCCTGTCACCTCTGAGAAAAGTGTCCAAAAGGGGAAAACCCCAAACGCAGCCAGGGGGTGGGCCAAGAGCCTCCCTGGCCCCTTGCAGAGCCCAGGCCCAACCCTGCCAGGTTGGCACTGGAAACGGCATCTGCAAACACCGGTCCTGCTCATGTCCCCACAAAGCCACCCCTTGTCCCCTGCCTTTGCCGTGCCCAGGTGTCCCTGCTCTCCGTGGATGACATGTACCAGAACCTGCCCCCCGCTGTGAAGGACAAATACTGGAACGAGTCCACAGCTCAGCCCCCCTACACCACGGCCACAGCCACCGAGACCTTGAAGCCCTCGTTCCTGGGCTCCACCTTCGACATGCGGTGAGTGCACAGCACAGCCCTGGGGATGGAGAAGAGGGTGCGTGCTTCAGGGTGGCAATAGCACAACCAGGCTCATCCCCCTCAGGCCCAATTAAAGCGAGCAAACAGCAAACCCCCCGGGAGCGCATTGCCCAGCCCCTGCGTGGCTCAGGGGGCGATGGATGAGCTGCTGGGACAGGGATGTGGCCTCCCAGAGCTGCTCCCTGCTTGCAAACGCATTGGGATGGCAGCAGTGAGTGGTGCTGGGCATGTGGAGGATGGCAGCCCATCCCCATCACCCCACTGTGCTCCCCCAGCATGTGCGAGGACACAGAGCAGACCCAGCCGGCAGAGGCCTCACCGAGCATGCCGCGCATCCACACACCTTTGCTCAGCCGCTTCTTCGCTGCTGCATCCCCTGCCATCAGCATCAAAAACCTCGGCCGAGGCAGCCGAGCCCACTCCCACCTGCGGCATCCCCGGGTGGATGGCGGCTTCCCCTCCCCTTGCCCCAACCGCTCCGAGAACCCCGAGTCAGAGGCCTGCATCGAGGAGGAGGAGATGGAGGATGAGGAGAGCCGGACCAGCAAGTCCACTACATCTGGTTGTCACCTGGCGGGGACCCAGCCACTGGAGGCCTCCAAAACATGGAGGAAGGAGCTGCCACTGATCCAGGTGAAGGCACCATCCAGTGAGAGCATCGGGGCTCACCAAACAGAGGCCTGGGAGCCCTGAGGCTGCCCCAAAATAATAGTTGGGAATAGTTGCCCTCACCTCAAGGCACCACCACCACCAGCCATGAAGCTCCCTGTCCCTGGACAATGGCTCTTGGACCCCTGTCCATAAGCAAGACCTGGATCAGCTCCAAGCCAAGATGTGTCCCCAGGCTGATGGGAAGATCCTGGTTGGTTTGGGATTGGGCAGATAGCCGTCAACACTGGCTGCCAGCCCCAAACCTGCAGGATCCAACCCATCTGTGCGATGATGCCACTGACTTGCACCTGGGAGGGCTCACTCCCTGCTCCCATGGCCCAGCGCAGGGGACAGGGGGCAGCCCAGACTCCAAGCAAGGGATAGGACGAGGGCATTAGTCTTGCAGAAAACCGACACCTTGATGGAGATGTCCCCTCAATATTAATAAAGTTATTGCCAACCTCAGTTTTGAGGTTCTTTCTTGTTGATGCAAATCATCCCCAGCAGGGACATCACATTTATCCAAAAGGTGAGTGAATCTGGATTCTGTCAAGGAGTGTGCATGTTCTCCTGGGGGAAAAAGGGCACAGCACCAAGGACTGACATCAGTGACGGTTGTGGGGTATTAGACCAAGTGATACAGACAGAAAAAGAACCAAACAAAAGAGAAAGATGCTTTAAGCCCTGTAGGACTGCTGCACTCAGACATGTGTTTCCCCTGAGAATATTAGCAGAGCTGTTAAAAAATTCCCTTTCCTGCAAGCTGCCCTTTCCCAAAGCCACTTTTCCTTTAAAGTTCCTGTCTCCCCCCAACAAGCCAGCCCTGGTCCTTCTCCACTATGCTCCAGGCCACTGCTGGACCCATTAAAGTGTAACCACAAGGTCAGTTTCTGGGTTGGACCATGTTCTCTGAAAATACCTTAAAGTTAATACCGTGTGGAGCTGAGAAAGCCACTCAACAGCAAGGAGCAGCGCTCAGGTGACAAGTGACCTCACCTGGGTTACACTCCCAACTATTCATCGTATGAAAAGTAGCTTTTTTAAAATTCAGCCCTTGGCACATACCTGCAGAAGCTGGTAAGGTCCTTAGACCAGGCTTTGGCATCTCATAAATCTACCCAGACTAAAGCTGTGCTTAACCCCAGCCCCTGCCCATCTCTTTCTGGCTCAGTGCATGGCAAGCTTGCCTACACCCAGGCAGGTAAATCCCCACACACATCCACGGGGCTACGCCGAGGCCAGACCAGACACTACACATCCTATGGCCAAGCTGCACAAGGTCCCAAGGCCATGTCCCCGTGGGAGCCAGGTGCCACACGGCCCTGGCCAGCTGCCACCATCTCGTTCCCATGTCACACCTACAGCGCAGTTCTGCTGGGCAATAGGTGCTGCTTTCATTCCCACAGGCTGTGGCCCTTGGCAGCTGCAGTTTTTAGAGCAATAACTTAATAAACAGCATGCATTGATGAATTAGCCATAAGCCTGCTCATCAAGGGCCAGGTTTATAGCTCCTGCTCTGACACCAAGTTGGCACTTGCTCCGTAAGTCTCAGTTTCTCCATCTGTACTAAGTTGCTCAGAAACACTCTGGATCCTGTTTGCACTCTGCAGAGGGCGAGGGGGAAGAAACACTCAGAGGAAGCAGCCGTGACGTAACCCTGCCAAGCGTCCTTTATCGCGTCTGCCTCACCTCTCTGGAAAGTAGGCGTTGCTGGAGAGCAGGGAAGGTTTACCCCAGATCACTATGGAGAAGGAAAGTGCTTATGCAAACATCCCACCCAGCCCAGGTCCCACTGCTAGGGCCTCTGGAAGTGCAGCCTGTGCACCCGCCTGGGCTCAGCTCTGTCCGCAGCATCCATAGACCCCCTGCACACCCACCACAGCACTGTAACTGCCCTGCTGGGGCCAGCTGGGTAACAGGGACTGATTTCTGAGGCGGTTGGTGTCTCTCCTTCCATTGCACAGACCCATCCTCGGCTCCCTGCCAGCCAGGCAGGATGAACCTGCACTGCCCAGGGCACCTGAGCCTGCCAGCACCTCCTGCCACCACACACAGCAGCCAAGGTACAGGAAAAAACTTAAGAAGTGTTGAGGAACGATCTCCTTCAGTTCAGAGTTAAAATTGTGAAGCTGTGGCTGTTGGTAGTCTGCCTCACACTCAAGTATTCCCGTGAATAAATGAGGCTTTTTAAAAAATATATATTGGGTGAAGTGTGCAGTGTGTCCACTTGGCAAGCATGAAATGGGTGAGTCTGGCTGCCCCACAGCCCTGGGACCAGCCCTTAGGTGGGCTCCTAACTTCCCCCTAATACCTGCACAAAGCATCTGGCAGCTATTAATAGATGCTGAGATCCATCATGCTGGCCTTCTATAAAATCAGGAGCCCCAAGGAATGACATCTCATGCACCAAAACATCCAGAAAAAGTTCTTCTTGTTCACCACAGCTTTCCAATCCCACCACAAGCGACAGGGCAGAAAGCTGGAGCTTGTACCCAGCTTTCGAAAGGGACAGACCATGACAAGAGCCTGGCCCTTCTGCTAGAAGGAATTTATCTTGCACTGCTACGAGACCAAGGAGGCCAGGGGAAGACCAGCTGGTCACTGAGCAGTGCAGGCAAGTTTGGTTAAAAGAAGATACCAGACTCTGGAGACAATCATACAACCAGGTGGGAAACACCAAGCAATGGCAAAAGGGGCTGCCAGCCTGAACCAGAGGGTGTGAGCATGCATGATCCAGAAATCAAGAGGCAGGAGATACTGGCTGCAGAGGCTGGAGGTGTAGGAGACGCTTTTTCAGCCAGACTTAGCACAAACGCAGTCTAGGAAAAGCAGAGCTGCTCCCTGGACAGCCCTCTCCTGGGGCAGCAGGGCACCCTTCATCACTGACCTCACCCCAAAGACCACAAATGCAGTGTGTGCTGACCTAACGCACCACAGGAAAATGGGGATATGTGCCCAGCCAGACCCCAGCAGCTCCCAGAAAGTCACGAGTTCTAGGGGGCACGGACATTTCCACCTTCCTCCAGCAAGCAGGCTTCCAATACTGGAAATTTTCCGCTTGAGCCAAGTCTGACAACTCTTTTCCAGCCCCACTTAGTGCATTAAGTTACTCTCCTAGAACCCAGGGAGATGTTTTAGTCAAGAGCACACAGGGTCAGAGCTTGCCTGAAGACACAAAACTGCTCAGGGATTCCAGGACAGATCTTTCCTCTCACACTTTACAGGCAGGAGGAGCTATGTGAGCATCCCCCTCACACACACAAACAAGCACACAACCCCTTTACTGTAGTAGAATCTTGGTTTTATTCGTTCTCTCAGCAGAACAGTTTTTATTCATTTGCCTTTTCTGGCCTTGATCTTCCTCAAGTAGAACTCCAATTCCTTGCCTTCCAACACGTAGCCATCAGCTCGGCCACACTGTCCAGGTCTGGAGGCAATGCAGGCTGCAAGGAGAAGTCATCCAGTTAAAGTTTAATAATTCACTACCCCAGTATGTACACAAAGTGAAAGAAACACTCCATGCAGCCTCCCTGCAAAAGCCTGGATGAGCAAGTTATCAGAAACAGATACATCAGCTTACTGCTGGTTTCAGTACCTCCCCCCACAGGTACTGTGCTCTTGAACCTGCTCTGCTGAACTGAGTCCCTGATGAAGTCCTCTTCAGATCTCCAAACTGTCATCGCTCAGATTCAGAAGCAGAACTGGACAAAGGTCTCATCATCAGAAGACTTCAGAAAACGCAAACTATTTCAGAACTTGAAACTGGTCAAAGCTGTTTGTTACATGTTTGCAGGACGTTTTTCTGACACACAGTGAGGCCCACAGGCCTTTGCTCATTTTGCAAGTCTCAAGCCCCATAATTCCTCTCAAAGGCCAACCAAGAATGACCAGGTCCAGGAGCCTGGCTGGGACATGTAGCAATTAAAGCTCCAGAAACAGGTTTCCCCTTCCTGTCAGAAGTGGGGTGTCTCCAGTGAAGATAAAAGAACAAGTTACTTTAAGACCCAGAAGATACTCCTGCAGGTATGCAGAACAACCCACTGCTTGCATCCTGCAGTTGGCTTTATCGCAGCAAGTAGAACTTTAAATGATCCCAAGACCAAGTATAAGATCTGCTCTGGCACCTCATTTGTGCCCTGACTCCTTATCTCCACCCACATTAACGCTGCCAAGGACTCACCAAGTAACTTTCCTTGCTGGAACTGCTCCTCAAGGATACTTGCGATCTTGGCATGCTTCTTCCGTTCATCATATTTTTTCTGGATCTTCTTTGAACGCTTCTTGTTCAAAATTTCCTCCTCTTCAGGAGTCTAAAAAAGACCACAAGCAAAGACAAGCTTAAGTATATGGCCACCTTCTGCTAGAGCAGGTGGTCTCCACTAATCATGAGACACTTTTATTCTCAGCACTGTACTGTGTTTCCCAAGTAAAACCTTCCAAAGGTACAAATACTTCAGCCACACAGAATCAGGTGCTGCGTTTTACTTTTGAGGCCAAGAAATGCAACGTTGCTAACTAGAGTCACTGTTGACAACAAAGCAAGGTGCCCTTGGGAAAGGCGTTCTTAATGCAAATGAAACTGCAAAGGTTTCCTCGATGAATTAATTCTCCTCCAAAAAGTGAATACTCTTTCTCTCTCCAGACATCATGAAGCACTTGGGTGTGGCGCACGTCCTGGCAGCCAGGTTAGAAGCTCTCCCTGTGCTTCAGACCTGCACAGTGCTCAGCTATAACTGCTTTGTTTTTAATGCAATGAGACAATGTTAAGCCAAATGCTACACAGAGGAGTTTAAATACCTTCTAGCAATCTGGGGTTTGCATTTTGAGCAAAATTAAAGGCAATGTGTCTTGATAGTTTAGAAACACTTAAAAGCAAGCTGAAATTTAGTTAGCAATTCACAAGCTTCTCAGCAACCATTCCCCAGCACAAGGACCTGACCGGCAAAGTCTTCCTCAGCATCATAAAATGTCATCGCTCTCCCTTCAGTAGCAGAACTGGACAAAGGTATCATCATTAGAAGACCAAAGAGATTGACCTACAGGTCCTTATGCACAAATGGGTGCAATGCCTCAGAGAGAGCTCCATGGTACTGAACTCTCCATGAACAGAGCCAGACTTGTCCCAGGAACTGACAGGAATGCAGCACAGACAACCACTGTGATCACTGACGGGTACCCAGTGCTATTCTGGCAGGCACTGCCCACTCCTGACAGCTAACTGCCTCTAGCAGGGCAGACTCCACTCTCTGCAAGGAATCAAAATGACAATGACAACGCCAGACATACCAGTTTGGCGCCCTTCTTGCGTCCAAGGGGCAAGGCATAGTGGGCTTCATACCACTGCCGGTACGGGGTGCTGTCAACGAGAACGATGCAATTCTTCACCAGGGTCTTTGTCCTCACCAGTTCGTTGTTAGAAGCATTGTAGACAACATCGATGATTCTGGTCTTGCGAGTGCAGCCTTTCAAAAGAACAGTATGAGTTCAAACCTACAGCAACCAGACAACTGAGTATACAGTTCAGAGTATCTCACACATACACCAAAATCACCTCACGCTTATCGCACAAGCAAATATCCTCCAACTTCCGTGCACTGACTTAAATTTAACTAAAAGATGCATCTGTTTTTCATCAGTCCAACTTTCTCTTGCTAGGACAGAAGTCTTCACCTGGAAAATTATTCACCCCAGACGAAAGACTGGAATCTCTGGCCTGACTGGAACTAATCTCGGATCAGACTGAGTAATGTTAAAAAATAAATTTTGACTGAAGACGCCTCGGCAGATGCCAACTAATACTGCATGCAGGGCTCAATCCTGTTACATACTTCCCAGAGTTACTGAATAAAGCTGTGTTGAGCAGGACAGCTCTGCAACACGTACTATAAACCATTTTTATAGCATGAGAGTTTATGGCTAAATCAAGAGGAGAACCTGGTGTTTTCAGCCTTCAAGACTCACCTGAAGCATTCAGCATTAGCTACTAGATTTGACTGTTTAGCAGGTGCCAGCCCTCCACATATGCAAAGGCCAGGCACAAGACGGGTTTTTTCTCTTTGCTTACATACCTCATCCTTGTTCTGCAAGGTATGCACAGTCCTTTCAACTTCTATAACACTGCTTATGAATGACAGCGCTTACCACAGTACATACAATGCTCTGCGACGACCAAGGAGGAAGCAAATCCTTTCTCCCTCACACCACACTGGTCACTGAACCACCTTACTAACCGCTAGTTTTACCATCGTACTGATTAACACTGACCAGGCCTAGGCTCAAGTTACATGGTTTTCAATTTGTAATTCAAAAAACCCCCACCTTGCTCAAGGGTTTACAACTGATTCTCCTCTTGCTTCTGTGCTTCTCGCTTTTGCTTAGCAAAGCAGGAAGTAAACTGCACTTGCTAGTGTCACACTGCCCTAGGGCCATGCCTTCTCAGAAAAATCCTCAAAACCTTCCTCTGTTGTACAGGATCATGTAACTTTTAGTTAAGTTTTCATCAATAAACAAAAAAAGGTTGCTTTTATGAAGAACAACCTCTATTTAGGGTTTTTTTGCCCCTCTATAGTTCCCCCACCCCAGTCAAAAGGTAATGTGAGCATGTCACTCAGTGTAACTATGACACTCCAATCACTGTGAACTTAGCAGACATCCAAGTCTCCTAAGACCACATAAGGTCAAAGTTATCATCACTATGAGTGCTCCTTCAGACCCAGCACTGCAAATTCTAACTCATTTAAGCTTGCATCATCACCCCTCTACTCTGTAGTAGCACCGGAGATCAGCCCAGCTATAAAATACTTTTCCCTTCAAACACTTCAGGCTTACAATGTACTTACATTCCGAACCCCAGGAGAAGTTGCCAACATCCAAGCGAAGAGCACGGTACTTCTTGTTTCCACCACGAACCCTCACTGTATGAATTCGGCGTGGGCCAATCTGCGGTCAGAAACAAACACCAGGGTGCTGTTGGTGCTGGAACTCTGCACAGCACATGCAGGAGCCCAGCCAAGTCCTAAGCTCAACGGCAACATGGTCAGTGTAACTATGACAAACCCCAGCATTGGCAAATACAGTAAGTGACCAAAACAGTCTGTTGCATCTACCTAAGGTAAAAGTTTCATCATTCCAGTTGCCTCTTATTGCAAAAATTATCACTCCTTCCCACAGGCATAGGTGAAAACATCACCTTTTGAAGTAGTGACAGATATTTAACCACTCACAAAACACAGCATATATTTAAGTCTCTGACAGCACATGACCATCAACACAAGTCTGAAAACACAACCACTGACCACCCTCCCCAATTCACCCACCTTAGTGTTGGCAGGAGGCCGCCCCAGCTCATACTTCCTCTTCTTATGGTAGGGCTTCCTCTTGCCCCCGGTCTTGCGACGCTTATGCCAGTTGTCCCTGGAGATACCTGAATGGAGATCAGGGTGGTCAGAAGATGGCAGAGAGCCCACCTGACCATAACAGATCACGGTTCTGAGTCCTCAGCTCTCCAAGGTTGGTATCCGCACAGTGCACTCAGCCTTATGCAGCAGTCAGAGAAGCTTCATCATTGATACTCAGATCCGCCTCCTCCCTTCCAGAACTGTAAAGGCAGACAGGCCACCTCCACCCTGTCTGATGGCTGCCTCTTTGTGAGCAGCATCCCAACCTACCTCATGTGCTGGGGAACCTATAGGAACTGTCCCATCCTAAGCTGCCAGGCACAGGTATAGCAGACACCTCGCACTATCAGCTGGGTCTGGTAGGTCCTCTAGGGAAAGGACTCCTACCCCACCTGCACACTGAAACATTATGAGACACCCCAACTAAACCCTGCTTCTACCCAGCCCGATGGGTCCCCTACAGGAACCACCTCCCCAGCACATTCCACCTCCCCTACAGGCCCCTGATCACCAGACAAATCTTTCACAATACCACTCCCCACCCCCGCTGAGTCCCCTACAAAGGCATCCCACCTCATCCGCAGGGGTCCCTGCACAAGACGCCGAAAGCGAGCTCAGCGCTCGGAGCCTGCAGGAAGGCGAGGTCGTCCGCTCCCCAGCGCCTCCCCACCCCCCCGCCCCAACCCGGTCGCCATGTTGGGCCTGGACACCCTCCCCCAGCCGGCAGCTCGGTGCCGTCGCGGCTGCCCCCAATGGCGGGCGGTGTAGGCTGGCGGCATCCCCCGCTGCCACCCGGTAAGGGGCAAGAGCAGATAGCGGCAGCGCGGCGAGCGGATGGCGGCGGATAGCGGCCAGGCCCGGCGGCGGCCCCACTCACCCATGGTGCGGCACTGGCGCAAAGAGGCGGGGCCAAGGCTCACGGGGCGGTTTGGCGCGACGAGCTCTCGCGAGGAAGTGACGTCACCGCGCCGCCAGCGCGGGGCGCGCGCCGTTGCCTGGCGACGCGGCGGCGGCGAGGGGACGCGGGGGGCGATGGCGGCGGTCGGGGCCGCCGGGGCCGAGTCTTAGCATGTGTCAGCGCTGCGGCTGCTCTGCCGGGGCACCGGCGGCCCTGGGCTCCAGCCCGCGGAGGGAGAGCAGCATTGTCGGGGGGTTACCTGGCCCAGATCCGTCCTTCCTGCCCCGGGGCTCTCCTCACCAGCGCCTCCGGGCAGTGCCCAGGGGCCGCATCCCGCCGCGGGGCCAGACGGTCGCCGCAGGCCCCGCGTCCCCCGGACGGTGGCCCGTGCTCGGCGGGGCGGGCCGCGGGAGCCGCATTAGCGTGCGACTTGGTAGTGTTTGGGCTAATTTGCATACCCAGGGTGCACCGCGGCCCGGCGGCGCGGCCCCGTAGAGGTTTCCGCCGCTCCGGCGGGGCAGCTTGGGTCCGGGTGAGGGGTCGTGCCCGTGTGCGCTGCCGGGGAGCGGGGCCGGGGGGGCAGAGGATTGTATGGGCGGGGGCGACGGGGGTCGCCGTGTGCTGCGTGGGGACAACAGGAGGGCGGCGTGTCCGCGGGGAAACGGTCTGTTATACTCTGGTTTCTCTTCAGATCGTATAAATCTTTCGCCTTTTACTAAAGATTTCCGTGGAGAGAAACAAGTACGAGTGTCGATTAATTTTTTGAGGCTCCACTTCTGTGGAGCTATCTCTTTCTTGGTTAAAAAACAGATCTAAAAAACATAAGAATGGTGGCGAGGTACGAGGCACAACAGCCCGACGGCGAGCCTCGGGGCTGTCCCATGACGTGTGATGTCATAATCAGCAACAACACCCGGGGGGGCAGCTGCTCGGGGGCTGGCTCGGCATCCGTCGGTGCTGAGCAATTGTTTCCATTTGTGTCACGTTGCCTTAGGTCCTCTTTTCTTTTCGCCTTTGTATCTTTTTTCGTTACAATTTTGTAGCAAATTGTTACTGTTTCGTTGCAATTACTAAACACTTTATATCTCGACCTACGAGTTTCTCGCTTTTGCGGTCCCGACTCTCCGCCCGTCCCACGGGGCGTGGGCAATGAGGGAGCAGCCGTGTGGTGCTCGGTTGCCGGTTGCGGTTAAACCCCGGCAGGGAGCCACAAGCCCTGCTCGGGCTGGGGGGAGAGGCGATCCGCTGCGGGACCGGCCCCGGGACCGGCGGCAGCGCTGACCCGCTCCGCCCGCCGGAGCCGCCGCCTCATTAACATGTGTTCGTTCCCGTCCGGCTGTTTTGCATACCCAGGGTGCACCGCGGCAGCACGGCACCGTCACGGCTCCGCTCTCCGCCGCCGGTCCGAGCTGTTGGGATTTGCGCGGCTTGTGCCCCGCGGCGGGGCCGGGCCGGGGGCGGCGGGGCCGGGAGCGGTGGGGCCGGGGTCCGTCGGGCCGGGGTCCGTCGCCGTGACTTGTGGGGCGTGGGACAGGCGGGCGGTGTGGCGGGCGGAGGAGCAACAGCATACTCTGGTTTCTCTTCAGATCGCATAAATCTTTCGCCTTTTACTAAAGATTTCCGTGGAGAGGAACAAGTACGAGTGTCGATTAATTTTTTGAGGCTCCATTTCGGTGGAGCTACCCTTTTTTTGGTTAAAAAATAGAATGCAATAGTCAGAGAGAACACATGAGCTCATTTTGTTGCTGCTGTGTGCCTATGGCAGTTCTCCCGTAACTCAGCCGTAGGGCAGCGCGGGGTATTTCGGCATTCCCGTACCTCGGCCGGATCGCGGTCGGGGTGTGCTGCGTCCTCCGCGTGGGACGGGGCCGGCGCCAGCCCCGCCCCGCCCCGCCCCGCCCTGCCCCGCCCCGCCCCGCCCCGCCCCAGCCACCGTCACTTCGCGCCGAACTACAGCTCCCAGCATGCCCGGGGCCGCCGCGCGCCCTCCCCGCCTCCTGGGAGCCGTAATCCTGGTCCGCGCCCCAGGGCACGCCGGGAGCTGTAAGCGTCCGTGCGCGCAGAGCATGCTGGGAGGTGTAGTCCCCCCGCCGGTGTTTCCCGGTAGGCCCCGCGGCACGCCGGCGCGCGGGGTTTAAATCGGCGGCGGTTGGCCGGGCCTGTGGTTCGCTGCTGGGCTGGGTCGTGTGGCCGGCGCTGCGGAGCCGCCTGCGCTCCTGGTGCCCGGGCCATGGACTCCCGCGTCTACCGCCTCGTATGTCCCGGCAGCGTCATTAAGATCCAGCGGAGTAACGGTGAGGGGTGGGGTGGGGAGCGGAACGCCTGCGGGGGTCCCGGCTGCCGCCTCCCGGAGCGCCACTCGGCAGCGGCGGGGCGGTACCGAGGGGGTCCCGGCCCCGCGGGGCAACACCCGGTGGCCGGGCCGGGGTTCAATGCCGGCCTCTTCCAGGCTTGATCCAGAAGGCGACGGTGAAGACGGTGAACGTGGACCGGTCCTCCGTGTCCGTGGAGTGGTGCGATGGCGGCGCCGTCAAGGGCAAGGAGGTGAGTGCCGGCCCGTCCGCGGCCCCTTCCCCGTGTCCCGCTCCGGGCCCCCCGGGCCCGCTCCCCTTCTGCCGCCTCCCGGGCTTTGGCGGCCACCGTGTTCACGGCCGCGCTGCCGGCGCTTCCTCCGGGAAACAAAGCGACGCGTGTTTGGCTTTAACGCTGTGTCAGGCGCAGCGCGGGGGGTCAGGGTGAGCGCCGGGCACGCCGGGGCTGCAGCGGCACCGAAACCGGGCTCGTAACCTCTGCGGGTGAACAAGGGCGTGTTGGGCATCTCGCTTACGCTGTTGGCTGCTGAATTCGAATGCCCCGAAGTCCCAGTTTTCTCAGCTATGGGGGGGTGTCTGTCGGCTTTTCGTGTCTTTAGCCATGGTCTTCAGGCTGTCCGAAGAGTTAACGTACCGCTTACAAGGTGCCGTGTTAAGAGGGCTGAGTTTGATTTCTGGACTCTCTACACTGGTATAAAATATATATGGTGTGAGATCTGGGGGGAAGGGGCAAGGAAAGGGAGCCTGGGGCACTTCAGGTGATGTGGCTGAAAATCCTGACACTCAACAAAATCTCCTTTGGTAACTGAGCGAACACGCTGGCCTGTCTGTTTCTCTGGAAACCTATACACTATAATCTAGTTAAAGTTACCATTGACTAGTACTTTGAAACTGGATCTTACACTTCTTGCATTCATGATGCATTCAAATATGCAAAATTTGCAGAGTCAGGTGTAATTGTTGGCTAAACAGTGCGTATATCTCATTATACTAAAACTCTCTGTGAAAACATTTGAAAAGCCAGCAAATTTTCTTACATGCTGTTAGTATACATTGTCCACATGTGTGTTTCTGAGCTACTTCACTTTCTGATTAGATACTTAAAGATTCCATATAAACCAAGTTTTATAGATATGTTAGAATGGCATCTTCACTTGTTTTTGTCCTTTTTTTATGGACTTTTATTTAAGTAATTTAAAAGTTAACTGAGAACTCGAGAACTTCCTGGAGTGGTGCTTGTGCTGCTTTGTTGGGTGTATTACAGCTGCTGTGATACTGGAGTTTTTGAGCATGTGTGCTTTCAAACTCTTCTGCAGGGTTAGGTTTGAAAAACTGAACTGAGAGAGTTGCTCGGCTTTGTGCTCAAGTCTGTCCTTGGCTGCCTGTCCCCCATCACTCCCCCTACACCAGGACCTGCAGAATGTGGGGAAGGCAGGATTATGATTATGACTTCACTGGAGGGTCAGGCAGGAGCTGGCCCTGGGTGAAATATAATAACTTGTAATAGCAAGTGAAAATGCAGATGAATTGACTTGTGGATTAAATGCTGAATCGTTCATTTCCCAAAGCCTAAGCAGCTGGTTCAAGTTTATTTCAGTAAACTCAATCACAAGGTAACTGCTTAATGCTCTCCTAGCACAGAAGTCACAGAGCAGCTGAGATTTACTAAGATTAGTGGTCAGAGATTAAAGCAGTTGATGCCAAATGTACTTTGCCCATCTCTTCAGAAGTGCTCTATGGCATCTGCAGAGCTGTGCAGTGTTTGGCAGATGAGGGTAAATGGCTTAACTGGCACATTTCTTATAGCATATTTGGACATACGAGACTACTGAAATGGAAAACAAACTACTGTCTTGCCCTTCTAGGAGATTTTAACTTAACATTTGGCAGGCAGTGGGTGAGGTTTGTTTGCTTGTACTGAAAGTCAAGGTTAAAAAAAAAGCTATTAAGTGGTAGCAGCAATATTGTACTCTGTAAAATCCTTTTGCTCTTGTAGGTTGCAATTGATGATGTGATAGCAATAAATCCTGAATTATTAGAAGAAATACCTGCTGCAGATGTGAAAGAGAACCTTCCTTTGCAGGAGAATGTAACTGTTCAGGTAAGTGATTTAGTCTTTCCTAAGGTGCTAAAGTGTTGACGGCATATATCTTATTATAAATAATACACCCAGTCTTAAAGTTTGAGGTCTATAACTTGTCTTTTCAGTCTCATAGTTAGACTTTGGTCAGAAATCCTTGTTGTATCAATGTTGTCTTGAGGTGCTGTGCTGTTTGCAGCTTATTCCTGATCACTTACAGCATTCACTGTTTTTTCAGAAACAGAAGCGCAGAACAACCCTTTCAAAAATTCCTGCTCCACGGGGAGGTGAGAAAATGTTCTTTTCTCTACTTTATCCCTGTGAAACAGTTGTGGTCCTCTGTTGCAGCCATAATATTCTAGCTGAATAAGCACCATAAGAGTGCTTATTCAGGCAATGCCAATAAAGACCACACTGATTCATACCAACACTTTGGACTCCTGAGTGCAGAAACTCTGATAACACATTGCTGTCCTTTTCCTTCAAGCTGGGGTTTGTTATGTGTTGCCCTTTTCTGCAGCATTGCTGTAGCTATTCTTTCATACTGCTTTAAATGTCACTAGGCAGTTAATGTTGCAGTGAATTTTAAAGTTTCATATGGGGTTTTGCAAATGCCACAAACAACAAAAGGCAAGTGGCAGTTATTAAAAGTGTCAAAATGAGAGTGGAAAGGGCAAGAAAGAAATAGTGGTGACAAATGCATGTCTCCTCAAACAGTCCCCGTAGACAATATGTCCTTGGAGATATTTCAGACCAGGCAGCCAAGGTGCCAGCCAGTGCCGTGCTCAGTGACTGTATGTCAGTACGATGTTTTGAACAAAGCCAGAAGAGAAGAGAGATGTCAGTGTAGGATTGCTAAGAAATTGTTTTTCTTGAGGTATCAGGAGTTAGAAGACTCCCATGTTTTCTGCCTTCTTTTAGTTTTAGTTGATTCTTTTGGCTTTTAGAATTGCAAGTGGCACCATAAGTTGCATGATGCTGAGGCTGCTAATTAAACGATTCTCTTAAAGTGTATAGTTAGCCAGAACTTGTGCTTTTCCATACAACTGGGCTCTAAATAAAACAGCTGGGCTTGTCTGACCTCTCTTGCTGTATGTGATGCAAGATGGGGAAGCTGGTACCAGAAGACAACAGTACAAATCCCTTTGCGTGAAAGAGTCAGGAGCAGTCAAAGAAGCTTATTATGTCAAAAGTTGTTATGTACTAGAACATCCCAGTCTTCCTCAAATCCAGAGAACTCTCCATAAATTTTGTGAACTGGCAAGTAAAATTATGCATAAAGTTATGACTGTCTCTAGACAAGTCAGTTAATGGACCTGGAGAGCCAGTGGGAAAAATAAAGCTATTTTAATCCAGTCACTGACTGATGGAAGAATGTCCTCATAGAGGTCATGGCTTTCCTGAAGTATAGAATCTAACTGCAAATCTGAAATATCTGTTGCCTTTCCTACTGGCACAATCTTGTCTCTGAAGACCTGCTCAGAGTACAGGAGAGAAGCAGTGTTTTCAGTATTCCCCAAATAGGGTTTAGCTAGCTAAACCCCATGAGTGTCAGTATCTGTCCTGTTGCAGATTCCGCACTGCACTGATTAGGAGGGTAACGTTGGCTTCAGGTTTTTGTTTTTAGACTAAACAAATTAAAGAAGATCAGGAGGTGTCTGTCTCCACCTCATTCAGGGAAGTGAGAGAAGCAGCAGCAGTTCTTTCAGAATGAATTAAGAAACAGATATTGCCTCCATCCTCTGACTCAGTAAGAATTTTAGAGGATGCTGAATATTCTGATGTACAAGAATCACTTGAATCAAAACCATTTAGATGCAGCAAATTCTCCAGCTGGTGTTCATGTCCAGGAGCACTATCATTTACAGAACAAGCACCGCTGAGTTTGTGATGAGATCAGGTTTGGGCATGTGTGACAAAAGCAAATGGAATAAAATGCTATCTCTAAGTATAATTAAACTGACTCTTTTTATTCCTAAAGTTGCAGCAGTGAAACCTAATGTCTCTGCACCTGAGCACAAGACTCCAGGTAAAGAGCTAACAGACATGATTGCTGAATGTCATGGGTATGGTTCTAAGGAATTTGATCGGGAGTTGAAATTTGTCCTTGGTCTGAAACAGATCTGGTGTCTTTTGAAATCATAGCGATTAATTCTGGATAAATTATTGTGAATGCTAGAGGTGAAGGCAGTCCTAGCTTTCAAATCAGACTTCTATTTTTTTTTTCATATCAGATTTGCTTTCTTTACAAGTCCAGTGAGGTGTATGTTTCAGTCCCTTCCTCAGGCAGTTTTGTGAGGGACTTGGTCTCAATGAATGAAACAAATAGCTTGGCATGTGACAATGGAGACTGCCTACAAAAGGCCCCTTTCCAAAGATTTACTGTTGTGATTACATAGAAACTTTTAGCTGAATTTAGTGTTATCAAGCTCCCACTGTGCACCACACACACTGTGCACAGGTGCTGTGATGGTGGGCATGACGCTGCATGTGACCAATTGCTCAACTGCAGTTCTACTGTCACCATTAAATAGTAATTCACACAGTGCTGCAAGTGTGAAGCTTCAGAGGATCTCCCAGTTCCCTGACTTGTAACTTCCTCCTTCCTATGTATTAATGTTCTGGAAATGCCATATTAGTGAATCCTTAGTGGTATTTGAAATGCACTGGAACTGCAAATCTGGAATGAACTGTTTGCTCTTTTTGTAGTGGTTTAGTTCAAGATCACTTTTCACCCACCCGCGTTGCTTTATCCTGCACTTCGCTAATGCATTAGCGATCTGGAAATGGTTCTTTTAACCACACTTTGCTCCCCACTGTTCTGCATTTTGTAAGCACTTGATTTACTTGCAAATATGAGTGTCTGAGGCATGATGCTGACCTTGAATTTGTGTTTCCAAAGCTGTGCGTGGCCGTACCAGGATGTGTGTTATCACAGAATCACAGTGCGGCCTCCAGGAAAATGAGATGAGGGTGGATCCCTGCACTTCTACACAAAATAGAAACAATTCATCAGTTCCTGGTGAGCTGAGAAAGAGCCCAGTGAATTCTTGCTATGAAGCAAGATGCTTTGCATGCATTTAATTAGCTAAACTGCAATCTCTATCCCTTCATATATAAAATAAGAGACACCTAGAGGTCTGCCACTAGGTACATATTGAGGGCTCTTACCTGAAGGGTTCTCAAAGGACCCTGGAAACAGTGTTGTTGAACAACGATGTGCTTTGTTAACCAGAGAGCTGTGGTTCTGTGGGTGGATGTGGTGTCCGCTTAAAAGCACAAAGTGGTATTCACAGGGCTAGAGTAGGAAGAGAAGTGCCTTAATACTGCTGACAATGTGCTCTGTAACTATACTGGTGGTAGTTTTAGCTATGCTGGTTGAGTAAAGCAAGAACTTGAGTCTACTTGAATTACAAAATGGTAGTTATTTTTCTTTACCAGACTTACCCTATGAATAGTTGAGGGCATGCCAGGTGTATTAAGTTCTGCAAAGACATTGGAACCAGATGCTTGATACTTAATTCTTGTCTAGTTGGTGTGGCCTTGATTCGTAGCTTTGAATAAAATGTAGTGATTGGCAAAGAATTTAAAAAACTGTTTGCACACTTACCACAGTTTTTAGCTAGTTCTGTCTCCTGATCAGAGTTGAGGAATGTGGTCTGTGGGGCTTTACAAATTACATAATTATTCTTGATCTTTGGGATCTAATTATTGGTTTTGGTCTGGCATCTTCCTGCAGCTGGCCGAACCAAGACTAACAGGCTGAGCTGTGCTCCAGAAGCCTCACTGCCAAATGTAAATGGAAATACAGAGGATCACCTGCCTGCTGCTACCGTGAGCCCAGGTACCTGGGAGCAGTGGGTAAGAACTGACTCACCAGTCAGCAACGCATCACTCCGTGATTGCTGCTGTGTGTACTCCAAGACAAAAGCTTTGAGACGGTGGCTTTGGCAGTGAGACTGAATATCTTGAGTATTTTTTATTACAAATGCATAATTCTGTTATAGCAGTTATCTCCTCAGAAATGCCGCCTTTAGAGTGGTAGTGAAGCTTGCTAGGTAGTTTCTGTGCTAGGTAGATCTGGTTTGGGAAAGAAGCACTGCAAAATTAATGACCATCCTTCTGAAGATGATTGTTTCCCATATATGTTATTCTGGAAAAGCTGAAATATTTGTATTTGCTTAAAACCCAGTATGAAAATTTAATCAGAGGAAACGTTTTTATTTTATCTAGTTCGAAGAAGAACTAACACCGTGAAAGAGATGGAGAAAATTAAAAACAAGAGAGAAGAAAAGAGAGCTCAAATTAGTGAAATCAGGACAAAACGTGCACAGGTGGAGTACTCTGCAGTACACCAGTAAGGGGAAATTCTATAGGACAGTGCATCACAATAGTTGAAACTAAAATATCTTGGACAGGCTTTGTTCTTACAAAGCTGTATATAAGGATGGGTTGAGTCTAGTTTCAGAAAGTTCTGGATCTTGTAGCCTTCAAATGAAATATTTATTTGTAATTGTGTACAACTGCTTGTTTAGTATGCTCTGGAGCTTTTTTGCTGTAATATATAAATTACCTTCATGTCCATGGTTTTTCCATGCAGGAATTTGACAGCAGCTGTCCTAACTGGGAGTTTGCACGGATGATCAAGGAATTCAGAGAAACTTTAAACTACCAGCCAATGTCTATAACTGACCCAGTAAGTAAATACAGAGGCTACTAACTGCAGCCTGTAGACAGATCTTTGTTGTACTGAAGATTTTAGCATATGAGCAATTTAGTGCATCACTGCACCTTGGAAATCCTCTGAGCACATTGTGGTCTTGAGGCACCTGGTTATTTGAGGTCATTTACCTCCCCTATTTAGGGCTGAGATGCCTTGCATTACTTTGCATGTGTCACTAGTAAAGAGCTTGTGCTTTGACAATTATCATGCAATGATTTGTGTGGCAACATCTATTTTTCAGAGTTCTGAATGGCAGAGCCTATTACATAGCTGCTTAGCCTGTTGTAGGTATAGGTATAAGTTAAAGCAGAATATTGTCCTGTGACAGAAAGTGTTATTTTATGTAAGTCATGCATTAAGTAATTTTAAACTATGTCAAAAAGTGGAGGACCAAATGTAGATGTCAAAAAGTAGAATAAACAGGCTTGGTTGAGAACTTCAGCAATTATGGAGGAAGCATTGTTTAATACCTGAGAACAATCAGTCCTTGTCTAGCAAAAGCCTTGTTATGGTCAGTTAAAAATGACAGCATTTAAGTTCAAACTAGGAACTAGGTTAGAACACAAGGTGGTTTGTGTGCCTGCATCCTATGGAGGTGAGGACCAGCTATTTTTGTCTGTATCACTGCATGACAGAAGAAGAGATTGTCATCTGCTTTCTGCCTCAACCAATGGAATATGCACTTTCCCAAACTCAACTAATGTGTAGCTGTGCTGCACAAACAGCTAAACTTGCTGCATCAGTGAAGAACTCTAGGTCAAAAATACCTATAGAATAAATTAAAATAATAATTTACCTGGATCTGATCGTAGCTGCAAAACTGATATCACAGATTTTGCTGGAAACCTGGCCAAGGACTGGACTTTATCACTAATTCTGGCACAAAATATTTGGGACACTTTTCCTACAGCACAGCAGCATTTTCACCTGATATGTTGGAGCATACTTTGTAAAGGTTGATTGTTCGTAGCACTTATTTTGCACTGAATGGACATGAAGACTTATATCCCTGCATGAGTTGGGTCTGATCAGTATCAGAGGCAACTCTGATCAGCATATAGAAAAGAAGATGTGAGGGAGCACTGGATCTTTCTTTGTTATACTAAGTAGGTGTGGGTGTAATTGAGAAACAATTATTACTTGTTATTTTTCTTTTAGACAGAAGAACATAGGATTTGTGTCTGTGTGAGGAAGCGTCCTCTCAATAAACAAGGTGAGTGTACTGACAAAGCATGTCTGTCTTGGAGCAGTTTGACCTTGCTTATTCTTGTTAAAACTGAGGGTCTTTTCTGTCAACAGAACTTCTGAGAAAGGAATGTGATGTGATTACTATTCCGAGCAAGTGTGTACTGCTGGTGCATGAGCCAAAGCAGAAAGTGGACCTAACAAAATACCTTGACACTCAAGCATTTAGATTTGACTTTTCATTTGATGAATTCTCTTCTAATGAGATGGTATACAGGTAATGCTTTCTTCTCATTGGGAGTGACTTTCAAGATAAAGGATCTATAGCTAGATGGCATCCTGGCTTAAAGAAACTGCTACCTGAAATAAGTATTAAAATCCTTTTTGAAGGAAACAAAAGAACTGAAAAGTCTAAAGCTTATTTCTGGTATAGCCTTGCTGCTGATTTTTGAAGGATTTGCTTTTATTTGCACACCCCCCCTTTTTTTGTGTGTTTTTGTTATTTTTTTTGTATGTGTGGTGTCTGGGTTGGTTGTTTATTTTAGAAAAACTGACGAAGCAGGCTGTGAAATCCTTGCCTTAACTGTCTTTTACCTTCTGAATATCCAGGTTCACTGCTAGACCTCTTGTAGAGACCATCTTTGAGGGTGGCAAGGCAACATGCTTTGCATATGGCCAGACGGGCAGTGGCAAGACACATGTAAGTTTCTCCAAGGCTTCAAATTTTCTGGCTTTATTTACAATATTTAAAGATCCTTGATGTTGATAATGAGTAGGATTGTATAAGGAGTTTGGATCTTGGTTTTACTGTCTTAAAGCTAATACTTCGTCAGTTGTTAATCCTGTTTTTCTATAGTTTTTACCTATTATTTTTCTGTGGTTTTACCTATTTTGAGGGCTGTGAAGAAAATTGTACTAAGACACCCACCCCATAGCTGCCTTTTTAAAGACTTGTGATGCCCTGACATGTTAGTGTTAGTCAGGGCTATTCCTTGTCCCAAATGGCTGTTGCTGCCAAACTCCAGCCTGCAAAGTGGGGCTGTTAGCCTACATCTGAGGCAAAGGCTATTGTCTGTGCTGTGTTTTGAGCTTGGAGTCATTCCAAAGACTTCAGATTATATAAGAATAAGTCTCTTGTTGCACATAAACATTTAAGTGATCTGGTATTGTTTGTGAAGTGGGCAAATGAGTGTGTTCACTTTCTAACCACTCCTTACAGTCTACTAGTTACAGTTTCAAGAGACGCGAAGAGACTGTTTTCTGCCCCAAAGGTGATCCACTCTAGATTTTCAACAACTGTTTTTTTTTAACTTCTGGAAACTATAGGGAAAGAAAGTGGGAAATTCTGTTCTCTCACGGCATGATAGTGGAGTTGAATCTGCTGTCTCGTTCTGCAAGAAGCCTTTTCCTCAAACCACAGTGATCCAGACTGGACTAGGCTAGGCTGCCAGTTTGAGTAATCAGACAGTTGCTGTAACTTCAGTGTCAAAGGCAAGTTTTAGGCTAGGATCTCCTATCATTAGTGCTATATAGTGAGCTGTAGATCTCTCCAGTAATCCAGAAGGAAATTTGGAACTTCACAGAAGCTTGGACATAGGCTGTGTCCACTGCACTGGAATGGGCAGACAAACTGCTCATCTGAGCATCATGGCAGGAACACAACTGCAACGCACTAAAATCATAGGCAATTAAGTTATTTTCCCTCCCTGATCCTAGGGTGCAGAACTAGTGTAAGGCTAATAGCTGTACCCTGAGACTGGAGTGCTGTGTATTAAACTCTGGTACACTGAGAATGTGTCATGGGATTGAGTTATTTTTTAAATAATTGGCTCTGTTTCATATAAAAGTGGTAGAGCAAGTCACCAGAATAATACCAACTGAAAATTTTGTTGGTATTAAAGGCATTTTGGTCAAAGGAGTTAAAGGTATTGTCTTACCAAAATGCATCAAATCTCTAGATATCACACATGAGCTTTTGTAAGTTGCAGTGAAAGTGTTATTCAACCAATGTCCTAAAAAATAAGTCTCTTTCTTCTGGCCAGGGGCTATTTGGTTGCTCTGTCAAGACTGTGCATTTCCCCTTGGAGGAACAACTGCTTTGACTCTGCACTGCAGAGCCTTGCAGGCATTCAGCTGTTGCTTTGCAAAGTCCAGATATTCTTTCTTAACCAATAGGGAAGCAAAAAACCTAATTTTATCCTAAATTGCACTGTGTTCTAATCATCTTGCTGACATTGGAGCATATATATATACACACACATATATATACACATAGTAATTTCTTAGTATGTTCTTAGGACTAAAATCAGGCAGCCTGACTTGTTTGTACCACACCTTACCTCTTTTCTCTTCACAGACTATGGGTGGAGACTTCTCTGGGAGAGCACAGAATGCCTCAAAAGGCATATATGCTTTTGCATGTAAGTTGATTCTTCTTTAGATATGAAAGTCAAAGTAGTGCTGTTTCTTAAATAGATCTGATTTTGTATGGTTATTTAAAATGTTTCCAATAAAATATACCTAAAGTATTTGTGTTTTCAGTAATAAATATTGGTGTTTGCAGGAGGTATGATTTTTATTTAATCAGTTTCACAAAATATTTTCTTTCCAGCCTGTAAATTTCTAGATCCACACTTAACTCACTAGAATTCACTTGGTTTTGAGGCAAAGAGATGATGTATTTACTAATTTGGCATTTGCTGGGCTGAACCATTTAATTGTGATTCTTCTGCTTTGCTTTTGTCTCAAACTAAGGATGGTGCTTGGAAATACCTGATTTGAATGCAACACGACCCTACCTATTTCTAATATAAAGCCTGTATACAGAAAGCATATGAATGTATGTTATTTCTTCCTGTATGCATTAGATGCAAAAAACCCTGGCACATACAAAATTACTTCAGCAAACAGATGTTTAGATGCCCCTCATTGATATAATGCCCACAAAGCCCTGTGAACCCTGGCCTCTTCTACCTTCCCTTTAGAAAGGCATATTGTGAAACTAACCTGTGTAGCACAGCAGTTGAAACAAGAGCAACCGTCTGCTAGTCTCTGAAAATTAGTAATGACTGGCCCTGAAGCAAAGTCTTTGCTTTCTAGCTCAATTTCAGTGTCTGAAGACTGTGAGGTGCTGCACTGGATCCAGCCTAAGGGTCAACTGATCTGGTATATGGTCTCCAAAGAGCAGCAATGCAGATGCTCAGGGATGTGTGTTTTATAGGCTTTCTGCAAGAAGTGCTTGAAACACAAATTATGAATTTTTCAGGCCTGTCCAAAACAACAGCAGATCCCAGTGTTCCCTCAGATCAGTAGGGATTGCTGTCTGCAGGTGACATCAGTGGTAGAAACTTCTGAATCCCCATGTTTTCAGTCCCTGGATGAGAATGCTGCTGAAACTGTTTTCCAGATGGGAGCACAGCACTAATTGTTCCACTAGCATTTGTTTAGGATGACTGTCATCCAGCTGCTAGACGCTGCCTTATGGCTAAGCAATATTTGAAAGTAGATCAAGCAGCAACTAGAACATGTTTTAAACTAGTTAACTGAACTCCTGCCTTTCCTCACCAGCACAAGATGTCTTCCTTCTTCTAAACCAACCCAGGTACAGGAGTCAGAACCTGGAAGTCTATGTGACTTTCTTTGAAATATACAATGGAAAGGTAAGACTTTTTGGTTTTTTTAATGTTGACCTTGCTTCTTTGGCTGAATGTTTCACAAGTAGCTGTGTAAAACTTACTGGTTTCTGTAGTTCTATATGGTCTTTTTGGTTTTGGTGTGTTTGCAATTGAATTGGAAGGGTATGTTAAAGGTGCTGTTTCTGTGTATAGCTTTCTATAAAGACAGTGCAAAATAAAGGAGATTTTGTTCAGATTTACCTCAATCTTGCTGCCTGACTATAGGTGTTTGACCTCTTGAATAAGAAGGCAAAGCTTCGAGTCCTGGAGGATGGCAAGCAGCAGGTCCAGGTCGTTGGTCTCCAAGAGAAACAAGTCAGCTGTGCTGAGGATGTCATCAGAATGATTGAGATGGGCAGTGCCTGCAGGTTTGGTGCCTTAAATCCAATATGAAGAACCATGTCCTGTTGTACCTCTCTGTCTACAAAAAATATATAGTGTCTGTAGCTGGTGCTTTGAGACTTAAATGGGAGCTGCTTGTTTCCAGTAATAGGCAGGCACTGAGCAGAACCTCTGCATGAAAACAAGAAGGTGGTTACAGAATAAAGGGCTGGTGAGGATGGGTTTAGCTTGCCTTCCATAGAGGAGGTCAGGATTCATGGTTCATGTGTCCTTATGTAATTTGAGAAGAGGGCAAGTATTCACATGAAGAGATGGCTGCCCTGGTGCCACAGCTCAACTGATTAGCTGATTAACTGATTAGCTGTGCCAAGGCACAGCTGTAGGCTTGGCTCATCATGCTAACAGGAAGGCTGTGATCAGGGCAACTCCACCATTGTACTGGTGCCTTTAATTAGGGGCCAAAATCTGTATTACCAAGTCTTACCTGTCTCAGTTAAGTTGCAACTGCTGTGAAAACATTAGTAGGCAAATGAGAACTCCTTCGCTTCTGTATTATACTGCATATGCAGTATATGCACATCCTGAAAGCTCATTCAGCACTCTGCTGTGCATGCTTTTTGGTTGACAATTCAGCCAAAAACTGTTTTACATTTCAGATTCCTGCCTCACTTTAGGACAACTTCCATCCCTTTCACTCAGGAGAAGGGACACAGGTGGGACAGTGAACTTGCCAGCTTTCTCAGGGAATGAATGATGGCGAAGGTCACAGGGAGATTTTTACAAGACTCCAATCTGTCTTGCAGTGATGGGGCAGGTGCAGTTGCACAGCAGAGATAAAGTGCCAAGCCAGCTTAGCTGGAGAAGAGGATTTACTACAATTGTAACGTGATAGCACAGCTACTGCTGTTTAGTGGGAGCTTGGCTGAGCTTACTGTGTAATGGCAGATTCATTAGGAGAATGACATGTGGCCTGCTATGAGGTGGGGAGATGCAGTGCTGAAGGTGCGTCTTCCAGCTCCAAATATACATGTAAGGCATTAGCTGTCAGAAAGGTGCTCCAGCATAGGCTGAGTTGAGCTAGGCAGCTTAAATAGCCTGAAGTCTCAACAACTCACAGTTGTCCCAGGTTCAGTTTCTCACAGCAGACCTTCTGTGCTTGTATATCAGAGGTAATTCTATAATTCATGCAGACTTGAGGTACTGATGTGTGGGATAAAACCTGGGAGGTTAAACAACTTAACTGAATGGCTGCAGGTCTCGTCTAGCACTGTTGGTACCTGTTGCATCTTCTGTGATCACAGTTGTAACTCTTTGCTGTAGGACATCTGGGCAGACTTTTGCAAATGCTAGTTCTTCACGGTCACATGCCTGCTTCCAAATCCTACTACGCCGAAGAGGAAGACTGCTTGGCAAATTTTCCTTGGTGGATCTGGCAGGAAATGAGAGGGGTGCAGACACATCTAGTGATGATCGGCAGACACGAATGGAAGGTGCAGAAATCAATAAGAGTTTGCTAGCTTTGAAGGTGAGCTATAGCTCCAGGAGCAAATAGTGTTCATCAACACATGGATTCTGTTCAACTTTAGGGTTATCTCTTCTGTTTCTTTCCAGTATAAGGAAAAAGAACAGCCAAACATCCTAGTTTAGTATGCTAACAACCCTGCAAATTGTGTATATTTCCACGTAGAATGTTTCCAGGAAAGCAGTGCTGTCTTGTGAGGCCAGACACTGGTACAGCCATTTCAAGTGTCATTCAAGTTGTCTTTTGTTTTTGTGTTGGTGTGGGGTTTTTTTACATATGATGGATATAGCAGCTGTCCTGTAACAGTCAAATACCTGGAGTATATTTAAAAGGCTATGAGGCTCTTGCAGAGCAATAGAGATTACCATTATCTAGCCTCTTGTGTTACCAGCAATTGGTGGTTGATGGCTTGCAGAGCTGTTTGAGGATAAAACACAGATATTACATTCAAGGGACTTGTCTTTCCTCAGGAATGTATTCGAGCTTTAGGGCAGAACAAATCTCATACCCCTTTCCGGGAGAGCAAGCTGACCCAGGTGTTAAGAGACTCATTCATAGGAACGAACTCAAGAACCTGTATGGTGAGTATACACATGGCACAAGCACACACTGGTTATGGGCTCTGCAATTTAACTAAATAGCTGCATGTTCCTCCTCTAGAGTGAGGGGACTTTGAAGTCAGAAAGCTTCAGTTCTCTGCAAAAAAAAAAGGTCATAGTTTTCCTCCTCTGCTCACTCCTGGTGACAGAGGTCAGAACCTGGTGATATTTGCTGAATCCCAGCAGAAGCAGGGCTGGAGAAGTCACTTTCATACAGTGAACCTGCAGTAGACCCTGGTGTGCTCCCAAAGGACTTTGCTTCCTGAGGAGGGTGCAGCACAGTGGGTGTACATAAAGCCAGTGGAGGGCTGGATATATGGCCACTGGGCTGTCCACCAGAAACTACAGAGAAAAATGGACTTGACAGAATGTCTCAACTCTGACCCTCTGCCCTAGCTGCCTGGTGAGATCTGTAGGACCATTAACATGAGCAAAAGTCAGATGTGGGAGTCACTGAGGTCTTCTGTTCTGTTTGCAGATAGCAATGATTTCTCCAGGCATGGGTTCGTGTGAGTACACCTTAAACACACTGAGATACGCTGACAGGTAATGGCCTTTCTCACCTGGGCATTCTACTCATGTTGCAGGTGGTGTTTTGGCTGTTTTTATTCTGACCAAAAGTTCTCTTGTCATCATTGTCTGTAATGGCAATCTGGAGGTTGGTTTTTCTAGGAGCAAATTATTTTAGAGCTGTCTTATGAAACTAACCTAGCTGTTCTGTGAGACATAATAGAGCTTGTATTAAAGCATGACTAATGTCTCTTCCTCAGGGGAGTCTCCCATGCCAGACTTCAGACTGCCCTGGTTTTTTGTAGGCTGTTAACCCTGTCCTGAATTGTTACCTCCATGCCCTTTACTTTTTGTAGTACTTTGGGTCCTATCTGTAAGTGGTGTGCTGAGAATGTATCAATGGCACAAAACACTTGTTCTTGATGGACTCTGATATGAACTAAAAGTGTGTGGCACCTGGGAGGCTTTGGGTGGAATCTGAAGGACCTGGAGAACGCAAATGCCACTAAGCAGAAAGTGTTTTGAGTGGCCTGTGGTTGACCTTGGGTACCTGCAGGGCAAGGTAGATTTGCAGGGACTGAGTCCCATGTTTCCCTGGTGTCTTGCTGATCCCTGGAACCCCTCTGAGAGTGCAGTGAGGTGACAAGTAAAAAGATTATTAACAGTTTTGTCATATGTTAACAAGATAACACTTGCATGTTTCAGGCTTGGTAGCTTTCCTTCTTTTAGCTCACAAAAGGCTGCTTGGCTCCTTCCTGGAAAGCACTCCACTCTCTGAAAGGATGTATGATAATTCTTGTTATAAGCATTCAGGAACACTGAATCTTGACAGATTCCCAGATTTCGTTCTAGATTGAAGTTGCATTTTTTTAGTTCTGGTGGAAGGTCACTCCTGCTCACCTGAAAGTACAGGACAAAGCACAACATCCAACTTAGTGTGCTTCAGTAAGATTCTAGTCTTGAGTTGGGCCCACTGGGTTCTTAGCCAGTGCACAATGCGAGTTCAAGCTATAAGAAAGGGGGTATTAGGCTGAAACACTGGAAATACGAAGCTGACACTGGTAACAGGAATGAAATGTCCAGCTGGTGTCTGACATCTAACTCTAGTGCCATGTCATCAGCTGTGACTTTTATCCTTATTATAGACCTGTTTTGGCACAATGGGTCTCTGGGAGGGCGGGGGAAATCAACCTTATTCCTTTTCTTTCTATACTAAGTTGGTCATGACAGACCAAGCTGAAATGTGGAAGATATCTTCTGTGAAAGGTGTTGCTGGTGATTAGCATTGTCTACTTGAACTTCCCTCTCCAGGAGAGGTCCTAGATTGGGCATGGAGACAAATATCTCTCAGCTTTCCTACCCACAGCCCTCTGGGGTGATAATGTGCAACTTTAAGTGCAGCCAAATGTTTCTTGCTGAGCACTGATTGCAGTAGCTGCTTTGTGATGCTATGGTCCAGAAACTGCTAGAAGAAGAGTTTGAGTAACAAATCTTCTTGTTGCAGAGTGAAAGAGCTCAGCCCTCATAACGGAGGTGGTGAAACACAGAATCAGATGGAGATTGAGGAAACGGAGATGAGTGGAGAAGGCTCAGGTCTTCAATACAATGTATGTGTGTGCAGTGGGCTGAACAGATCTCAAAGCTGGGAACGAGCTGCTCTTCTTACTTGGACTATTTCTTGCAGCTCTCCAAGGATGAGGAGGAAGATATCTCTCCCCACTTGTTCAACTATCGTGAGGCTATGACTCAAATTAGTGAACGGGAGGAGAAGCTTGTGGAACAGCTTAGAGAAATGCGACAGGTATGTGGAAGAGGCAAGCCCAGCACAAGCTGCCTTCTACATGTTGACAGCAGCTTGCTTGTCTGAGCCAAGTGCTGCTGGGTAGGCTGTAGGCTGGAATGCAAGATGCTCTACAGCAGTGTTACTACTTCCTCACTGCTAACTTCTTCCTGTGGTTCCAGTCCAACTGGTTAAACTGGGGCATTTAAGTGCTTGTGGCCAGCTGGTCGCCCTTCCCCTTGAACCAGCAACCTCTACTTGCTGCTAATGAGCACTGGCTGGTACTGGTCTGTAAAAGCTCAGCTATCTTGATTGGTGTGACAGCTTTGAAGAAAAATTTATTTTCCAGAAAGGAATTTCTCATGACTGTTACCCTTCTAAATATAGAGAACAGTGACTGAACTCGACTACCTCTTGGGAATCACGGAGCAACCAGACTACGATCTTGAGACTTTTGTGAGCAGAACTAAGTACTTTTTAGAGGAGGGTTCAAGAAACTTCCTCAGTGCCAGAGGTAGGTTAGTGCCTGTCTGACTAGCACTGTCACTAATGTTTTCTCCAAGACCTGACAGTAATACCAGCATACCTGTGGGGGTTTGAGCACCCAGGCTTTCTGTATAGCTTACAATTCAGATCACTTTCCTAAGTGATCATAGGGATAGATCTGAAATGTCCTATTGTCTGCACTTTCCAAAGTAAAATCTTGGCTAGTAATTTCCACTTGCTTTTCACTGCTATAAAAAAACTGCCTTCCCTTGAGCAGAATGTAGTATCCACTGAGAAGAGATGAGCTGAAATCTGTTTGGCTACTTTGTTATATCATTTACCTTTTGCCTTGGCTAAAAAACAGACTTCGAGAAATAGGTCCCAGTGCCATGTGGTAGGGATTCATAGGGGTATGTCTGCCGTTTCCACTCCTGTTTTCATGGATATCCATACCCATCCACTTTATAACAAGCATCTGCCAGGCATATACTGAGATGCCATGTCTGCCAGCACCTGCATTTGATGTGCCTTTGCCTTACCATAGGGCATTACAAAACATGCAACAAATTCCCTCCAGCTGTTCAGTTCTGACCCAGTTTGGAGACTTCCCAGCTCTTTGCAGGAGGATGTCAGCTGCCTGTTCCCTGAGCACTGCCTACCTTTGGGCCATGCTGGTTGAAGCAGTGGTAGAGAGGCAGCAAGGCAGATAAATGAACTTGGCTGAGACATGGGAACAGAGTGGTGGGTACACAGACTGCCTGACTAGGGCAGGTGAAGTTACACTGGTAACTGCTACCTTTCAGCACTGCTGCAATAACTTAGGCTTCAATGCCACTTGAGCCATTACAGCCAGCATGGTTTTTCCCTCAAAAACAGGGCTGTGAGAGGTGTGTTGTGTTTTGTGTTGTGTTTGGTGTTTTGTGGTGTGGTTTTTTTCAAAGTGAGGCTGAAAATTGTGGCATCAAAGTGAACTGTTAACCTGAAGAAGTAGTGAAACTTTTGTTTTTAAACACCCCTGACTGTCCTATCTCAAATGCAGCCCAAGAGCTTTTTCCCTCCATTCACCATGGGGGAATGGTGAGAAGGCAACAAGAGTAGATGTCCTGGTACCCTCTCTGCCTTATAGGCTAGGGAAACCTGGCCCTGTGGGATGCTTGGATTAGTGGCATCTAGTTTGAACTGCAAACTGCAGGCTTGAAACTGTGAAGCAGAAATGAACAGGTACAGCTGAAGAACTTTGTGGGATCAGGCAGAATTTGATGTTGGCTGAGCAGTTCTTGCCCAGTTCACTTCTGTCTATGGCCCTTGCTGAGAGAACAGCTGGGCTGGGGAATTCTGTTTCCAAGTCAGTCCCCATCACCCCTGTCTTCCTTTACAGAAACGTTTGATGCCCTGGTGGCTGCCATGCAACTGGAGGAGCAAGCCAGCAAGCAGATGAGCCGGCAGAGGCCTTAGTAAATACAGCAAAACCTGGTTCACAAGCAGACTTCTGTATGTCTTGCATGTTTGGTTTGTGTAAATTCTGTTTTAAATGTGGTATGTCAGTGTGTCATGTGTGTCTGAGGGGAGTAAACACAGCAGCCTGCCTCTCTTCATGGCCTGGTACCAGGGAACTCAGCAGAGTGCTAGAAACATCCCCTGCAAGGCTTGGGGAGGGAGGGTGCAGAGAGTCTGCCAGATCTGTCTAGCATCTGGCCCTTTGCTAGTGGCAATGGTCTCTTCTACTAGAACTAGATACTTGTATAGTTTTCTAGTGTATATATAACTTTTCCAGATGTGCTTAAGTATTGCAAAACTGTTCCAAGTCTGGCTTTTCCAGAAAGAAAATGGGCTATATGTACTTGGAAAAAAATCAGTATTTTAAGAAGTTTGCTTGATAAATAAATGTTCCTGGATTTAATTATCTTCTATCTTATAAAATTTCTTGTCGATTTTTGGTGAAGTTTAACAGCCTCTGAAGACTGACTGGTGTTGTAGAGAGAGGCTGGCTTCTTGGATGAAGTTTATTGTAATGTTTACATTAAAATAATTTAATAAATTTTCTCTTAATTTTGAGATCCTGCTGGGTAGAACTTCCCTAGCAAGGGAGAAGCTAGTTTAGGAGGTACCTGTCCTGCAGCTGAGCATGTAGTGAATGGCTCAGCTCTTATGACATCAATTAAGTGAGAAGGGCCCTGTGAGACTCCCTTGTACCACTGGGGAAGACAGCCCCAGGATCTTACTTTGCTTCTTTTTCCACAGCTAACATGCCATATAAAATACACATGTTCAGAGACAACTGAAACCTATATTTGAGGGCAGAAAGGCAAAGCTGACACTGGCTTAGATGCAGCAAGGTGCTGCCATGGCTGTTGTGTGCAGCCTGGGTCTAACCAGCCCCATACAACCTGCCCCCTGGGAAGAGGCAGGGTGTGGAAGGACAGATGGGAGGCATGTGAGCTGTCCTCTGTTTCCTGAGCTTACCCTGGGGTTTATCTCTGAAAGGACAAAACAGCCCTGCAAGCTCTGGGTCCAGCAGCACAGGATGCAGCTATACAAACATCAGATTACAAAGGGATCTTTCTATCATTACTCCCTCTTTCCCTACCCAACCCCCCTGCCTTGCTCTCCTGCTTTCTGAACTGCCTTTTACCCCTGAAAGTAAAGGATGAAAGGGTGTAACTTAAGTGACTGCACCTACCTGTAGGCTGCATCCTTGCCATGTCTCCAGGGATGTCTACTGTATTGCAGGCCAATTCCTTAGCCTGGAATGGGTTTATTTTTGTGTACCAGGTCTCAGCACTGTCCTGAAAAGGCAATAAAGGAGTTAGGATTTTAATGGGATGTGGACAAGCAGCTAGGAAAGGAATGCTTCAACCCAGACAGGATCCTTCCCCCTCCAGCAGTTTAGGTACTGGAAGCAGTGTGGGGCTGAGCATTCTAAGGGCTTCTGAACTGTTAAAGCTGACTTGTACCGGGGCTCTTCCTCTGTCACATTAAGATGCCACATGTAAATAAAAGGGTTGTTATGCTTTATTGAATTTGGACTAAAGCAAGGCATTCCTGCTCCACTTCAGATGGGGATCCACTTGGGTTATCCAGCCTTGCCCAATGGTGTCTTGGTGTGAGTAAGGATGGGCCTGGGTACAAAGAATAAAATGTTGCCCCTTGGTTGTTCTACCTCCTCTTCCTGGACTTAACATTGCCTACTATGCTGTATGTCCACCCCAGGAGCTAGAGTAAGGAGGGACCAGGTTTGGAGGAGCTCAGGTCACCTCTTGCCTCACTGGCCCTTGAGGTCACACTTCAGACAGCAAGTTCCCACTGTCTCAGAAGTAGCAGTAGTCTGAGGTCTCTCCTTGTGCTGTCTCAGGGTCAACTCAGAGCAATTATATTGCTGAACACTGCGACCAAAGGTGAACACTTCCCAAAGGGTGGCTTGGTTTGTATCTGGGCTCTCATCCAAGACTGGATTTCTTGTGAAAAGAAATCCTGTCCCTACATCCCTGCAAAACAGACCAAGGTCCTAGGGCCACTTAAACCCCATAAGGGAGGCAAGTTTACCATAAATTGCTGGAACGGTGTGTGTCCTAGTGCCTTCTTCACACACTCCTCGACAAAGGGAAATGTGTGGACAAAATACTGCAACAGAACAGAGAGTTGGTGTGAAGGGAGAAGGGGTGTGAGTGTGCATCTATAGGGTAGAGCTGCATGGATGGTGTGGCTCCAGATAACCTGTGTCACTCACCAGTAAGTTACTGGGCCACCTCTTTTCACACGGGTGCTACTGATGGCACTTCATGAACACAGCAAGAGGAACTTGTGGGTCCCTGCTCCAGCCTTACCTTGTTCCCCCCTGCCCTCCCACAGCACCGGTTCCCACTTTCATTGACAAGAGGAGGGAGGGTGTTTCAGTGAAATGGCTGCAGTGCAGTAGTTGCCAAAGAGTTCACCTGCTCTGTGGTTAGTGCCTGCTCTCAGGAAGGGTGCCCTGACTCTCTGCATTACTAGGTACATTTGTAAACCATTTTTGCCCCTGAGCAGCCTGGTTCTTGGACATCACTCATTCAGCCCTTCCCATCTACTGACAGCATGGTCCTTCCCTGTGGCTGCTATACAGGCAGAGCTGTGCTGACACAGGCCAAAACGCTTTACCCAGCACCAGCAGGACAAATAGCCTGTTTATAATTCTGTGCTAGTGTCTTGCTCCATGCAAATTGTCTTGGTTAGCCCCTTAGCTCTGTCCGTGCTTGCTACTCACAGCAAGTCTGGGGGTAGAACAGAGGTGTGAGGGCCAACATTGGCTTCCCAGCAATGTATTTGTGGTGGGTGGCAGGAGGGAGGCAGACAGGAGGGGAAAAGCAGCTCTTTCCAGAAGGAAGTGTCACTCCTGCCCTTGTGAATAAGCCTGTGTGTGCTGTGTTTAGCAAAAACCTCACAGTGCCTTTCTGCGCAGGTGCTCTGGGAGCAGACCCTGTGCTATGATGTCCACCTCCATGTACCACCATGCTCACCTTCAGGGAGATGCTGGCATGTCTCTGGCTGGCCATGTGGTCCAGGTTCCCTGCAGCAACCATCAGGCCATGTACCACTCGCAGCTGGATCAGCTCATTAGCCACTTCTGCTGACTCCCTGGCTAATTCACTGCAATGAGGTAGACAATCAGCCCCTACTCTGCGTGGGGGAAGAAGCTCAAAACAAACTGAGGATGGGCCTCTTGGTGTGACCCCAGTAGAAAATGATGTGTTCCTGCCCTAGTGGCACCAACAGACAGGAAAATCTTAAACAATAAATGTTTGGTTGTGCATGGATTAGCAATTCTTTAACAAGTGGGCTTGCTGATAAACAATTGATTAACGATTAGCAGGAGCTTCCTGGTGTGTGTTAAAGTCTAGCGAGTTTCTTGTATGATCATAAAGAACCCAGGACTTCACCACCATTACTTCTGTGAGGATGTCCCTGGAAGATACTCCAGTATTGCTCCTTACCCACCAAGGGCTTTCTGTCAGGTGCTTTTGCAGGAAAAGTGTTCTCATAGCACTATCTTGTGGACACTGCAGGAAATTCATACTGAACGAACAAACTAGCACAAATGGCTGAATTTCCTTAAGGATTCTGCAGTCAGTCGTAGGCACTAGACTCTTCTGTTGGGTAGCTTATGTTAAACAAGGGTGTTTCGCTGCTTGCTGTGGCTCCTTGTGTGGAGAACACAATGGCCTTGAGCAACACAGCACCCTTCAGCCCTGCACTGTGGCAGGACACACACATTGCTTCCAGGCCCAGCCATAAAGGGAACACTGTGACGGTACGCAGGGCCAGAGCAGATGGGATTCCACAGCTCCCTGTAAATAAAACTTCAAGCCAGCTCCAGTGTCAGTTGTCTGAGCACTGCGATCTGCAAGGCAGAGACCCTGCCTCATTCCTGAACACATCACATCTCTGCACACCCGAGTACTGGAGACTCACCCGAGCTGGAGTGCTCAGCCAGAGAGCAGTGCCAGAGGTGAGTGGGTGAACGGTCGCTGGGAGGAACACATCCCAGTCCTTTCCTACCCAAAAGAAGCTGCTGCTCTCTAAGGTCTCTTTTATGCTCCTGCGCGTTTTGCTCCAGAGGTTCTTACCCAATGGCTTTTGCAGCAGCTGCCTGCTGAATATACACCAGCACAGGCTTCCTCAGGCAAAGAGAGGTTGGGTCTGGATGAGGAAAACGAGGAAAGTGAGAATGATGCTTTGAAACACTTCTAAGATGTAAGAAGGGAGCGGAGGTGGAGTTACACTGTTAGCATGAAAGGAGGATGTTGTTTTTTCAGGAAATACACCTTAGGGAAACCCTGTGGCTACGTGTCGTAAATAGTACCCTGCAACAATCTGTGTGAATGATGCTCACAGCAGCACAGGCACAGCTCACAGAGCATGGGCCACTGCAGCCTGCTGTGCTAAGTCGGGGAGGAAACACCTGGGGCTGGGACTGTTCATCATCCTCACACAGCAGACAGCAGATCTCAGCGGGTCTCTGGAGACGTGCACACCAGCATTAGTGCTGCAGGCAAGCACTGCCTTGACCCGGGCAGCCCTTGCTGTTGTGCCCCTCACCTCAAAGGGCAGCCCCCTGCACCTCCTCCCCTGCAAATCAGCACGATGGCTGAGCCCTGCAGGAGATGAGGGACCTTGGGAGAAACACCCCCCTGGTTGCCCCTGCAGGCCTGCTGTGTATTCTTGGTCAACTCTTACCTTTGGCAATGTCAATGCAGCCGGCAAATGCTTCCTTCCTGGGTGGCGTCAGCAATGCAACCAGGCCCTCTAGCAGGGCTGTCCGGACCTTGTGGGCCATGAGGGTCTTCAACAGCTGGATGGCTGGAGGAGAGGAGAGCTGCTGTCAGCACCGGGGCTCACATTTTGGATGTGTTTGTGGAGAAAAGCAGAGACTTAACTACGCCTGTCACCGCGAGAGCCCCGCAGGCAAGAGGTGCCAGCAGTCACCCCGAACTGCGACCACTAGGCAAGCAGCAGAGTTTATCAGTCATCTGAACACCATTCTGTTTTTGACAAATGAAAAAGTAGCTCCACCGAAATAGAGCCTCTAAAAATTAATCGACACTCGTACTTGTTTCTCTCCACGGAAATCTTTAGTAAAAGGCGAAAGATACATACAGTCTGAAGAGAAACCAGAGTACATGCCTATCTTCACTCCTGCCACACCGCCCGCCCGCCCCACGCCTCACAGTCACGGCGACGGACCCCAGCCCGCCCGCTCCCGGCCAAGTCACCCCCGGCCCGGCCCGGCCCCGCCGCGGGGAACGAGCTCCACAGAGCCCAACAGCTCGGACCCGCCTCCGGTTGCGGCGGCGGAGAGCGGAGCCGTGACGGTGCCGTGCTGCCGCGGTGCACCCTGGGCATGCAAAACAGCCGGACGGCAACGAACACATGCTAATGAGGCGGCGGCTCCGGCGACCCGGCCAGCGCTTTAGCTGCCGACCCCCGACCCCGTTCCGCAGTAGATCGCATCTCCTCCCAACCTGGACCACGAGTGCTCGCCGTTCTCCCCTTTCAAGATTACAACGTGCTCGGGACCACACGCCCCGTACCTGCGACAGTTACTCGTTTTTTGAATCTATTTTTTAACCAAGCAAAGAACAGCTCCACCGAAATGGAGCCTCAAAAAATTAATCGACACTCGTACTTGTTCCTCTCCACGGAAATCTTTAGTAAAAGGCGAAAGATTTATACGATCTGAAGAGAAACCAGAGTATACTCCAACACCCTCCCCGCACAGATACCCACCCCCGGGTGCTGCTTCAACGGACACGGCGACCTGCAGCCCGACCCCTGCCGGCCCAGCCCGACACCGGCTTGTCGCGGCTACCAACACCCGCGGTTCGGTTCGGCCCGAGCCCACCGCCACGCCGGCCGGGGCGGCTCTGTTTACCGGGGCCAGCACGCCGCTGCCCCGCACTGCATCCTGGGTATGCTGATCAGAGCCCTGCTGATGGGATGTGTTATGGAGACAGCCCGGCCCGGCCCGCCCCCGGCGGGAGGGGACGTAGCGCCGGGCAGGGCTGCATGGGCCGCAGCCAGAGGCGGGGACGGCGGTGGCGGCCCGGGGCAGCGCGCAAGGACCCCACGGTGCCCGGCTTAGGTTCAGTCATCCCAGCGCCGCGCAGAGGCAAAAGACCGGCTCCGGGAGAGGCCGCCGTACGCCCCCACCGCCGCTACGAATGGGGGGAGGCGGGCGGCAGCCGGGCCCCGCGCACGGCGCTGAGCTCTGCGCGGTAACGACTGGGCCCGCCCATGAGCCCCGCGGCGACAACAGCACCGGAGCGGCGGCCCGGGCGGGACTGGAGCGCTGCGGTGGCGGGCTTGTCGTGCCCGGGGCAGGTCCCCAGCTAACGGCTTCTTCCGGAGCCCGAACCGCCGGCGGGGCAGGCAGCGGCCCCGCTGCATCGGCCGGGCCGGGGGAAGGGGCTGTACGAACCCTCGCTGATCTTTTGAGCAGACAAGGGTAATGAAGCCGCCGTCCCCAGCAGGGGTAGGGCGGACCGCGGAGGCCCGAGCACCGGGTCAGCTGTGCGGAAAGAGGAGCCGGGCCCACGCTCCGCCGTGCACACCGGAGTCGGGGACGGTTTATCAGCAGGTTCCTTAGACTCATCGAAGGAGCACTCCTAACGCTCCATGTGCTTGTTTCAGCAACAAAGTACAGAAACTCTTCGCGATCATTCAGTTCTATTATTAACCAATGAAAGGATAGCTTCACCGAAGTGAAGCCTCAAAAAATTTATCGACACTCGTACTTGTTCCTCTCCACGGAAATCTTTAGTAAAAGGCGAAAGATTTATACGATCTGAAGAGAAACCAGAGTATGACTTACGCTGCTCCCCGCACAGATACCCACGCCTGGCTGCTCCCCCCTAGCGCACGGCGACCCCCGCCGCTCCCGCCCGTACCCGCCACCCCGGACCGGCTTCTCCAGCAGCGCACTCGAGCACGGTGCCGCGGCCGAACCGACCGGCCCCGCGAGAGCTGCGGCGGCGGACACCGCCAGAAGGGCTGGCCGCCGGTTCGCAGTGCACCCTGGGTATGCAAATAAGAGGAATGCTAATGACCTCATGCTAACGACGCTCCCCGTCCCCAGCATTCAGTCCCCAAGGCCCTTCCCCACACCCCTGCCACACTTGCCCAGGCTTGCCGGCGGCCACCCCGCGCTACCGCTGCCCGCGGACCCCTTCAGCCACTGCCCAGGGTTGCAAGCTGGGTCCTACCTGCACACTGGACCTCCGGGTGCACTGAGCGTAGCACTCCCAGCACGGGCTCCACGAGGCCTAAGGGCACCTCTCCCACCACATCCTGGGGGAAAAGGGCAGAATGATGGGGACAGCCTTCACACCGTACTCCAGGCTGTTCTCCAGGCACCCAACACCAAGGAGACTGTCCCCTCTCCTGCAGAAGGGACAGAAATGGAAGCTGTTCTTCACCCCTGGCAAGGCCCACTACCCACCTGCATGTCCCCAAGTGTCTGCAGAGCCAGCTGCTGGGCTCCAGGGGAGGCACATGGCAGCACAGCAATGAGACCTTTGTAGACTTGGTTCTGGTATTTGGGATTCTCGTGCCCCAAACAGTCCAGCAGAACCTGCACATCTTTTTGAGCCTCTGCCGAGTTGGAAGTAGCCATGAACTTGGCGAGGGATTGCACCCCTGTGCAGAGAAAGAGACGCCAAGTCACTCACCTGGATAAGTCTGGGTCACCCATCTCAGCTGTTTCACTGACACCCCGAGAGAATCCACCACCATGTACCACTTGAAGCATGGTTTGAAGAACAGAAGTCAGGAAAAACATTATTTGTCCTTGTCAGGAGCCACAAGACTAACTGGAAAAGCAGTCGGCAAAATTCTCAGCTGCAGTAGGTGGCCAAGGCCCTTCTCTGGGCATCTACACAAGCAGAGGATCTGGCATTGGGATGCTGATCGTGCTGCTAAGGATCTCTCTGCTGATCCTGCCGCTTCGTCTCCTTTGGAGGAGCTGTGATGGCAGGTGTCACCCTGTAGCTTCTCACAACATAACCTGACCTACAGAACAACAGGGTTCGGCTTCCACTGCACAGGAGAAAAAAACAAAACAAAACAAGCAAACCAAAAACCTCAACAAACAAGAAAAAAAAAGTTGTAATGCTCTTTAAAAAGGCACAAGCCACAAAACCTTCCCACTCCCAGAGGGGAAGTCTGGGAAAGTTTGCAGCAGGTGAATGCTGCAGGGAAGAATGAAAACTGTTTTGTGGTTTAACTGGAGCAGTTGCAACCAGCAGGACAGCAATATTGCATCAAAAGAAATAACTGTAAAGAAAGTGAGATCATTAAAAACTGAGGAGATGAAATGCAACCGCTCAACAATAGCCGAGATTCTGAACTCCTTCCATCCAGGCAAACGCTGTGGCAATCTGCCATCCAGCAAGTGGAAGGAAGGGAGTGGCTCAGTGCGGCAAGGAGCCCCAGGGGCCAGAGGTCAGGGAGAACATCCTCACCTGAATTAGGAAAAAGCATGGATGGACACGCTGCCTACCGTAGTTTTCACAAATGAACTCCTTGTACATCCTGCCAGTGTCCGCTATGAGCTGCAGCAGCTTTACAGACTCTCTTTTGTCCTCTTCACTTGGGTGGTTCAGCCCTAGTATTTCCAGGAGAACCAAGAGACCTCCCATCTGCAGAAATTCCATAAGGTATCTGCGCCTGCAAGGATAGGGGGAACAAAGCCAAAAGTGTCACCTGCCTTGGAGCCCATCTTCCTTTGTCGGCAAGCCATGCTCCCAGGAACTGTCACCTCCTACCTCGCGGCAGTGGGTGGCTGGAGCCTGGGTAGTGAAGATGAAGCAGCTCAGCCTGGGGCACAGAGGCAGATGCCCACCAGCAGCCCAATTTGCTGCCAGCAGGTGACCAGCTCCTGTGCTCATTTCAGATATTGATCCACAGGCACAGAAAGCCCCGTCTGTGCACTCAGGCTCTCACCACGCTCCTTCCACATCGTGCCAGTGACCCAGTGGTTCTGGAGACATGCACAAGCAGTGGATTTGGTTTTGAGAGCATTCGAAATTGCTGTCACAAGCCTCACTGGGGCCTGCCTTGCCCAGAGTGCTTACACAGCCCTCCCAAAAATATGGCCAAGGACCTGCTATTTTCTTCATCTGTTCACCCCCTCACCCTCATGTGCCTTCCCCACAGCACCTCTCACACGGTGACATTGGATACTCACCCGCCTGCAGCAGATAGGAAGATGCCAATGGACGTGAGCAGCTTGTTGAGGCATGTGCTGTACACGTAGCTGTTTGACAAGGCTAAGGAGAGATTTACAGACCACTGTCATGTCCCCCAGGCTGCCTTTGGCAACGTGGTGGTCTGAAGTGCGTACTCGCTCTGTGAGAGAGCAGGGACCTTCCTCTCACAGGCATGCAGACACAGCACGCTCATCCCAATATGAGAAAAAACACTAATTCTGGGTCCCTGAGAGAAAGGTTACATGACTTTCCCTTCAGTTCTATCTTTAGATAGCCATTAAAAAAAAAACAAACAACAAAACAACACCTTGAAGAACACAGCTGGATATAGATGTTTCCATACAGAAGCTTATTCTTTAAAAAAATTTTTGGTAGAGAACTTTCCCTTCCTCTCCATCCCACTACCATGGGCCACCTCCAGCTGTCCAAGGAAACAGATACGTCATCCTGAGCCACACTGTTAGGCGAGCCAGAAACAAGCTGGCTCCCTGGGAGAACTCCAGCTCCAGGTCTGGTTCTGTCTTCTTGCCGTTGCTTTTGATGAAGTTGTCCAGGATTTGGCTTCGAGCAACTTTGTGGGCACTATCCCATTCCTGCAAGAAAACCATGAGCTTCCTGATGGCTTCCTGCTCATTGACAGACGTCATGGTCTCTTCGGCCTAGAGAAAAGTGAGAAAGAAGTTTAAAAAGGGCTTTGAAGATAGAAGAAGTTTTTACTAAGGAATTACCACCAGAATCACATTTTAAATCTTTGGCAAATAATATTAAAGCACTTACTAGCCATTCATTTAATGTCATTTTCCTTTATACTTATTTCATAGATAGGAAAACTGAGGCAAAAGGAGAGTTCCTGGTATGTCTGAAGCTGCATAATGAATCTGCAACAGACTTGATATTATTTTCCAGAGCAGGTGGCTTCACCACAGGAACTCTCTTCTCTGGTCTGTTAATAAAGTCATTTTGATGTTACCCATTTCCCCAGCCTTGGTTTCTCACTAGTCTCATGATATGAACACTGCATCTCATATCTGACCTGCCAGAGAATAAATAGGGTAAAACGAGAGCACAAATTGGTATGGATTTATGGGGAGTGACAGGGTCAAGGGGACTGTAAGTGCTTGTTAACACAGCAGTGCAGCCTGCCCTGCCTCATGTGATGGAGCGACAGTCATTTGGACTGGGCCCACATCCACTCCAGGACGATGTGCTTGGCCTTGGCAGTTGGAAAGTGCTTTGGGACCCTTTGGCATGATGGACATTTGCTCTGTTTTTTTCTTATGTAATTTCTATGGCATGTTTTTAAACAATCTAAGAAAACCTGAAATTATAGGAACTGTAGGCAAGAAGACAGAAGCTCCAGAAACATCCCCTGCCTGCATCTCCTCCCATCCCTTCACACAGGTGTTAAATAAAGCAATATTTTGCCAAATTTCTTTGGCACACTTTTAGCTCAGTATGATATCCCCTATGCCAGCTTTACAAATGTGAAGGTGCACTTAGCAGGGGGATGAAATGTCAGAGGCTTAAGCTCTTCATTCAGGTAGATGAGAATTCCACTGACATGTATGAGTTTGTTTTTAAGATACTGACCAATCTTGGGGAGCGTGGCAGTCAAACATCAGTGTCGGTGCACATAGACAGGCACAGAAACAGGGACAAGGTCACAGGCAGCTGCATTAACACAGCTGCGTTGTCCTCCCTCAACTTGTATCAACATGCCTGAGGATAAGAAAGGAATTCATGCCTTGTCTAATACGGTTCTTGGACTTCCTACATAAGAAAACCACTATTTTGAGGTTTATTTAAAGTGTGGTTTAAGAGAAAAAAAAAGTTTAAATGATACAAAATCTTTGGATTTCAGAATAAGAAGTTTCTTTCAATGCAATACAAGTAGCCAAAATTACTGATTTCCTATCTAGAAAGTTCTTAAGCCTTTTCTCCAAGAATCTGGAGCAAATTTCCAAATCAGTTACAGAATATCCCCAAGATATATGCTCAATAGTAACTTTCTGTTGCTATTATCTGAACTAGACTGAAAACAATGATCAAGAGGCAAAGGTGTACCTCAGTGCCTGAAAACAAACAAAGTCTTCAAAAAGCTGGCTAAGAAACAATGTTTGAGAATTGAGATGAAATTTCGTTTGGGAATTAACAGCCTGTGCTCTGTAAGGAGTCTGTGTCCTTGGCAGGGCGTTTTCAGGATCTCCTTTGCAGGGAAGCAGGTTTAAAATAAATCCATTTTCCCAAAATAGTTGTGATTGAAAATGTTATTAACCATAACAAATGTTAGTGCTGACAGGAGAATGGCCTGTTAGGGGCCTCTGGTGAAACAGTCAAGTGAAAGTCATATTTCACATTATTGCGAGCATTTTCCTGTGATTTACAGAATATTTGTGAAACATTACTTGCAAGGCATATGATTGATATCGAGAGAACAGCTAGTGTGTAGGGGGAATCTGTATTTCACAGAGACTGTTTGCATGAAATTTACAGTCCCATAAAGTGCTCCCCTGTCCTCAGCAGAGATCTAGTTAAAAGAACTTTACAGTCTGAAACATCCCAAAATTGATTGTAAATTAACGTTTCCATATTTATGTTTGAGATGCTGCTGGTGTAATGCTATCTATTTTTATTATAAAGCTGCAGTAACACTCCACTGTTCAGAAATACTAGCGCCAGCCTCTGGACGTGAGGATTTTAGTGATACAAAGGGCTTGCCTATGAATCAAAGGCAAAAAAAGAGAGAAGGCTTTGAAACAATGATCACATGAGGCTTCTGAGGATACAGTGGTGTCTGTCCCTGCTGCTATAATAACAGCATCTGCTGACATAGTAGTCTTTAAACTGACATTGCAAAGTACCCTGAAAATGTACATGAATATTTTTATTATGACCATTTTACATATGGGAACATACAGACACAGGGAAGTTAAATTACTTGCCTGAGTCGTTTGTTACTGCTAACATCAGCACATAACTCCTGTTTGTTGGCTTCAAACTCTGCCCTCAACAGTGCTGGGCTGCCACGCCAGTCCACTGGACCTAATAATCAAGACTGGGTCACGGCAGTGCTTTTTTCCTGCCAAGAAAAACACAAGTAATTTAGGAACTGGCTCTGGCAATTCAGTGGTCCTTTACATCCAGAGTGCTGCTAAGTTATCAGATTGAGACCAAAAGGCAGGCTGGTGCAGCATCAGCTCAAATGTGAGGTGCCAGGGACTGATGGCCTTGAACTCATGGAAGGACAGTGTGACAGTGATTTGGCGTTAACTTTGCATCTTGCAGCAACAAGGCCATGCTCAGCCTCAGGGAAAACCTAAGAGATTCTGCTTACCCAGCAGGTTTCACCCTTTCTTGGCATATCCCAAGTCTCCCACAACTCTCCTCACACCCCAGTGTACCCTCACGCCTTCTACCCAGCCCCTACCAACCCCTAGTCCCACTGGCCCCTCTCTCACCTAACATGTCCTACCTCCCAAGCCCTGCACCACTGTTAACCTCAGCCACAACCCAAAACCTAGCCCCTGTGCCCCACTCACCCCCACCTGGGCCCTGCACTGACCCCTACATCCACCCCAGCCCCTAACTCCCCACAACCCACTGCAGCCTCAACATGCCCTGCCCAAGGCCCAAAGAACCCACCAGGCCTGATCCAGCCCAGTCACAGGCCCTGTGCTCTCCCACACCCCAAACCCACCCCAGGCCGCACAGTCCTTCACACAGTCCCCGACCCCCGTGCCCTTCCCAGCCCCCATATCTGCACTCCCTGACCCAAACACCCACCTCGGGACCAACAAGCCCCCTCAGCCCCCACGCCCACCCTATCCCCCAGCCCCTCTGACTGCGACCCCCACTCCAGGCCCTACAATTCTCCCCACTCCGACCCCCCGAGGCCTTACAGTCCCCCACAGCAGCGCCCGCCTCAGCCCCTCACTCCCTCTCACCTCTCCCCGAGGGGGCGGATACCCCGCAGACTGAGTGACACCGCAGAAGAACCAATCGCGGCCCGCCTTTACACCCCCGGCCCAATGGGCCAGTTTCCACCACCAGTGGGCGGGGCGACCAGCTCGGCCCGGGTGCTCGGGGCGCGTTGCTAAGGAAGCGGGAGGCGGGGAGGGGAGGTAACGGAGAGTGAGGCGGGTGGGCGCTTTTCCTTCTCATTGGCTATGAGAGGTGCGGCGGGGCGGAGCTTCCGGTGGGGAGAGCGGAAGCGCCAGTGGGGTGTGGGGCGGGAGTGCGCGGCGATGGGGGCCCGGGGGCTGGAGGCGGCGGTGGAGCTGGCGCCGGGCGATGCCTGTGGTGCGGGGCGAGCGGGCCTGGGGGGCCCGAGGGTGGTGGGGAGGTGGAACTGCAACTGGATCTGCAGGACCCCAGTGACAGGAGGGACTGAGGACCCCTGAGGGTGGAGAGGGAGGGACCGGGCCTGGGGGACCCCGGAGGCTGGGCGAGAGGGGACTTGGCGTGGGGACCGGGGGCAGGGAGCTGTGCAGACACTTGTGCCGTACCAGGTGCCTGGTAGTTCCTGGAGGGCAGGGCAGGACACTTCCCTTTCCCCCCTGGAAGGGGGCAGGAATCCCTGATGCCTCCGCAGCGCCCGGGAGGGTTGAGGAGGGGCCGGTGTCCCCGGGTGATTCGCACACCGCTGGCTGCCCGTCAGCGGAGAGCTGGGCAGCTGTGGGAACTGAAACTCTGCTGTCCTACTGAGCACGCCCACATAGCGAAAGTGGGACCAGGCGATGTTCAGAGCTGACTGGGATATTAAGCTGATACATGCCTCATCATTGCCCTTAAGCTTTATTAACCAGGCAAGTTGCCCTACGTTCTGATTCTGGTAGACTGGAGGACAATTCTTTTAAAACTTGTGATTTGTTTCAGAGAGCAGTACAGAGAGAGAGCCTGTGGTGATCCTTCTAGGTTGGGCAGGCTGCAAGGACAAATACCTGGCCAAATACAGTGCAGTCTACAGTCAGAAGGTGAGTAGCTTCTTTATATTTTAATGACACTGTCATACAGCGCTCTGAGACTCTACCTCTTTTCTGCATGTTGGTAAAATCATTCTAAAGCCTCTTTTGGTCCAGGGAGTCATTGGGAGTGAGTGGCGAGTTCTCTTGTCATTGAAAGCTCCTTGCCCTGGCAGCGTTATCTAACAGATGCTGATGGCATCTTTGTGCGTACAGCTGAGACAAAAATACTTCCTCGAACAAACTATCTGCCATTGTGTGAATCTCTGGAATATTTTAAGGCTTTTAAAGCTGTGAGATTATTCATCAATGACATGATCTGTATTAGGTTGCCAGACAGGTAAACCTGCGAGGAAAGATTATGTGTTTGCTGCTCTCTAAGAGGCCATAGCACAGGCTTGGCAAGGCCAGGCTGGGAATGACAGAGCGTGTCAGCATCTGTCACTCCTTTGGCTTTTGCCTCCTGTGAAGAGAACTCATCTAAATGTTGTAATCCAAATTCATTTTATTCTGTCTGTGGAACAGGCATCCTATGATAGTCACACCTCCTCATTAGCAACTCCTTGTCTTTGAACTAGAAAGGTCTGTCCAATTCCTACTTCCCTAAGTTATGATATTTTCTTTTCTAGTACTGTTGTTTTTACTGGAATGACCCCAGCTTGTGGTATTGGGACCCAGTGAAACATGAGACTTTTTTGGGCCAGAATACAGGATCTTGTATTTATCCAAATCTGTTTCAGCTATAGGTAGCAAAGTCTGTACGTTAACAAGTCTATTCTTAATGTGTAATCCAGTGCAAGAGTCATGAATTGGCTTGTTCTAGGGAAGAATTGTTAAGTGACTGTTTTGACTAAGAGATGCTGCTGGTCAGATGAGGAGCACATTACATGGCAGCATGCCAACTTCTGTGAAAAATACTTTTCTATCAGAAAGATGATAGGAATGGGGAAGGAGAGAAAGGGGTTTGCTAGCTCCCTAGTGAGGAAGTGGCTGCAGCCATGGCAAGATGGCGTAAAATAGTTTGATTTAAGAACTTGATATCCTCTCTTCTTCCTAGTCCACGCTCCAGAGAGCTCTGAGTGGAAGGGCTGTCTTGATGCCTTTGCCTGGTGATTGGTGGTGCACAATGTCAATGAGTTTCGGTGACAGGAAAGATGTAAAACATTTATAAATATAGTTCCATCTGCTCTATTTAGAAGGCAGATCTCATTTGAGATCCTGTTTTCCAATTTACACCTAAATGTAAGGCCTTAACTGTAAAGGCAGTTGCTCGGGTGTACTTGCCTACTCTGTGTAATTTACAGCACAGCCTAAATGGTTGTGGGGTCTCTTTCTGTTCTTAGGGGTGCACCGTCATCCGCTACACGGCGCCTTGGAGGATGATATTCTTCTCTGAGACCTTTGGCATCAGATCCCTCCAGACCCAAGCCAGGCAGCTCCTGGAGCTGGTCTTTGACTACAAGATTGAAAACAGACCGGTTCTTTTTCACATTTTTAGCAATGGTGGTTTCATGCTGTACCGTTACATCACTGAGATGCTCCACACTCACAAGCCATTCAAGAACCTCAAAGTAGCGGGTGCCATTTTTGATAGTGCCCCTGGCAGAAGAAACTTGATAGGAGCCCTTCGTGCTTTGGCAACTGTCTTGGTGTCCACAAATGTGCTCCTCAAGTATTTCCTCTTATTTGCTTTTGCTGCTACAGCTGTGGTTCTGCGGATCCTACTGTACCCGTTGACCAGCTTCATCCACAAGGGCCACTACGATGCCCTGCTGAATGCGCCCTCGCGGTGGCCCGAGCTTTACCTCTATTCCCAAGCTGATGCCATCATCAAGGCCAGCGATGTGAAGCACATGGCTGACACACGGCAGCAGCTCGGTGTCTCTGTGAAAGCTGTTGACTTCTTGGATTCAGCTCACGTCAGCCACATGCGGGCGTATCCCATCTATTACCGCAACCTCTGTACAACTTTCCTCTCTGACTGTCTCAGGGCCTCACCTCATTAGCGGCGTAATGACTTCCAGTGTTTGCCTCTGCTTTGCTCGGCTCGTATGGGAAACGTCACCCCCTTTGTGTCTTTGAAAGGAGGAAAAGTGGAGACTTCTTAGCGCCTTTTTTTTTTTTATTTCACCATCTGCAAGTCCGAAAGCCTCCAGGCTGGCCTTTGGGCCAGCCACGTCATAGCAGAAAGTAGATATGGATTAATTATTAATTTAAAGTACTGAACTTGAAATGTGGCGTGGTTGAAGTTGATGATGTGCTGTACTAAGGTGTCACAGACCAGAATTTCACCTGGAGTGTTGTTTCTTCATGTGGTGTTCTCTGTTTTTCATGTTGTCTCCTTGTCCTTGATGTCCAATGCGTGCATTCTGTTTCCTTGTACTGATTTTACAATACAGCTCTTCAATGTCGTTGTTGTTTTCCTCTCTGCCATTTCTTTTATCTTGCAGTGAGCAAACAGAAGCAGCTCTGCAGGACTTCTATCTTCTTTCGGTGCATGCCAGCTCTTGTTATTCTCCTTGTTTGGAGATCAGGCCCGGAAGCTGAATGTAAGACCTGGAAAAGGCTTGTGCCAGGCAGTATGACCAGGTTGTCATCTGGTTCCATTGAAGAGCTGAGACTAAGCAGTCAAAGCTGTGATCCTTAATGGGAGCTCAAATGTTTGTAGAAACTTCTGTGCTCTTCAACCAAAAGATTTAAGTTAACCTTTTTGAATGTGTCTTGTGTTTTGTTTCCCTTCTTTCCAGTCTTTTGTGTGTTCTCCCGAGTAGTTTTGTTTTCTTGGAGAACTGTTCTTTTATTATCGTGTGTCTTTGAGCAGCCGATACTGTGCTTCTGGAAATGCAGGGAAACTGGCACAGCTGTAACCTAAAAGACCTCAGCAATAGCAAGGTGGAACTGCAGAGAAAAATGAAACTGTCTCTTGGAGCTATGATTTATAGTGGGTGTTTCTTAAATCACTTCCAACCCACAAATGGCCATGAAATTCAACATTTTTCCCCATAACGTTCTCTTCAGATGATTGGTCTCTGCTGTCCATGCGGCGTGTACTAGTAATACAAGAAGTTAATTCCCTCTACCTAGTGAAAAAGTAGCTTGTTGTGCTGCACTTCAACCATGTTTGGTCTTGTTTATTTGGGGAGAAGTCAGGATAAAGACAGAGGAGAGCCTGCTAATGACATGTTTATGCCATGCCACAGCATTGCAAGCTAATTAATAATGTGGTGGATAGGATTAGCCAACTACATTCCCAGTCAAAGATTCCCAGGAACAGGCTCTGGAGAGCTGTGGGCCTGTTTGAACATGGGGCTGCCTTTGAGAGGTAGGAACACAAAAAGCAGATTTTTACAGATGTTTGGTTTGCTGCCTGTGGGCTGCTGTGCTTGCCTCGCCCACCCTTCGGGTGCTGTCACCCACAATTACAAAGCACTTGCTGTTCTGATTTGACATGCAGAGAGAGAGGTCTCTTGGGAAGCACTACAATAATTCGTGAATTTAAAATGAGAACTAGAACACCCCAGAAATGGCAGCACGAGGTGAGTTGTGGTCAGTGGCCAGAACAACTGTTTTTAGCAGGCTGGTGTGGCAACGCTTATTTAAAGCAAAGAATAACCCAGCATTGGGCGTGGCTTTAAAGGATGGATTGAGGTGTATGGGATAGGTGAGAATTAACTGAAAAGGGGCTGGTGGCCTTGTTTGTCTTCATTTTTCAAGTGAAAACTGGTTCCAGGCACAGGAGGCCTCATTGCTCGGCGTCCAGTCTTCTGTAGGTGTGATCTTAGTTTCAGCTTCTGCTGTGCAGATGAGCTGTGAGGGTTCCCTGCGGTAAGATACCCTCCAGCCTGCTGCTTTTCATGGAGAAATTCTTGTTCCTAGGGGTTGAACCTGTGAAATCCAGGCATGGTCCCCTATCCCCAGAAATCCCATCAGAGATCTGCCAGCTTTTTAAAGCAGGCTCCTGGTTTGTGCTGTCAGTGCCGTATTTCCTGACCTGCGATCTGTTCGACTACCTTCCTGGGGAGCTGGGCTGTGTCTTCTGAGCATCCAGCCTGTTTGTGGCCCTGCAAAAACTCGTAGGCAGCAGAGGTGATAAAGGTTATTTAACTAGCACTTGCCTTCATGCTGGTTTCTGCGGGTTCGGTATTTACAGAACAGTTAAACACTCCATAATGCTTGCCTCTGAATTAATACAGTTGTGCCAGGCTGGGAATCTGCTGTTCCTGTTTATTGCCCTGGGTGCTGGACTTCTGTTTGAGGACTTGGGCTGTTGTGAAGTGTTGCTGGCAGGAGCTGGAGCTAAACCTGGTGTCCCTGTGCAGTGGGACAGCGAAGCTTCCTCCGGGAAGAACTTCACAGGTGTCAGCTACACCCTCAATCCGCATCCACCTCCCCAGCTTCACCTCCCCACCACGGGATTGCAGCTGCCCCAGCTCAGTCCAGCTCTGCTCCACTCCCCGCTTCCCAGGGCAGTGGGCAGGGAGCGAGTGCTGCCTGCTGGGGCTCCACAGTCAGAGGTGCCCCGAGCTTTGCAAGCAGGAACCAGCTCATGGGCATTTCCACTGCTGCAAAACTGACTTGAAATTGAGGGCTGGTTCGTGTACATGCTGCTCTAAGAGCGGCGAGGGTCTTGAGAAAGCCAGTGATTTACAGTCATCAGCACCCATCTTCGGGGTAAGTTTTGTTTTCCATGTCACAGCAAGTTTTAATGATGATTATTATATCATGCGATATATTGCCCTCTTTTTTCCTATACAGCATGTATGCTTGCCCTCCCTCCTGCCCCTTTCTGCCCTCTTTATTTCTATTGCTTGTTATTTGAAACAGAAGGTTAATAACTTGGAGCCTGAAGGCACACAGCCAAGAACTGATCCAAGCACTACTGGATTTAAAAAATAAAACCCTGCCTCAAACCCTTAATCCTTGCTAAACTGTCACAGTTTGGTGCAACGTGTGTTCCTAAAGAGCTTCAGCCTAAACACTGAAAGCCAAAGGTTGGGATATCTTGGCAAATCCAAGTAAATCTCTGAGGCAGGCTACAGGAGGGGTATTCCAGATCCAGTCTTTGAGAGGAAAAATGCAGCATCTCATCTCGTCTCATGGGCAGGGAGTGGGATGTGGCACCAGCAATCTCTGCCTGGGGAGCCCGGAGCTCGTTTTCCTACAGTCCAGCCCTCGGAGCAGCGTGGGTGAAACACCACCAGCCGTGGGAGAGGAGGATGCCCAGGGACCAGCTGCTGCCATTACGCATTTCCCAGCTAGGTGCATTTTGCAAAAGCACAAATTAACCCTCCCTCAGCAACAAAAACTTTGTGTTTCCTGCGGGGGGGGGCTGGCTGCTGACTTGCTGCCCTGTACTGCCTTCTCCCAAGGCAGCAGTGATGTTGCAGGAAGGGTTTAGTTGTTGGTCAGGGTGGTTGGGTGCTGGGCTGCTGCTGGCAGGCAGTGGGACAGTGCCCTGCAGCACTGGGAGACACCGTGGTGGGGACCCGGGCAGCCCAAGGGCACGATCCAGCCCAGCCAGGGATTATGTTTTGGAGCAGGGGGGAGAATCTTGCAACATGAGGAACTGAAACCAAGCACCTGGGTGAAGCTTGAACTGTGTCTGCACCTAGTAAAGGTGTTTTAAACCAAGTCTGCGGTTGCCATTTGTGTGTTGGGACAGCAAATAGTGTTGCGTCTTTGTGCATGGTGGGAAGTTGCATACGTGTGAGGCTCTGCCACTGACGGAAAAGTGTGGATGGCTTGAAATGGAAACAAGCAACCCAACCCCATGTTCTGCTTCCTAGAAATAGAAGCAGGGAGGTGTAAGGCTGGTATCCACCGCCCCGTGGAGGTGGTGGAGGATGGAACGGGCAGAGGGCGGCTGTGCCAGCCTCCTCGAGGGCAGCGGTGGCCGGGCTGGCTGCGATGCTGTGACCCGGGAGGGAGCGGGACTCCACGAGATGGCAGCAGGTCCCTGCTTTCCTGCGTGGAGAAGTGGCCAGTGCAGGAGACAGCAGCGGCAGATGCTGGAGGAGATCCCAACAGTGCAGCTCAGCGCTTCTGCATGTCTGAGAGCATCTCCTGCAAAAAGTCCCTTCTCGAGGCAAGGAAGAAGACCGGCAAGAAGAAACTCCAGGGCCAAGAAAAAGAAATGGTGAGTTAATATGGAACAACATCTAGCCTTAGAGCTGCCTGCCCCTAGAAGTCGTACTAGATCCTATTTCTCAGCTTTGACTGAATGCTAAAACTGAAAATCTAACGGCAGGAACAGCTTTACTGCCTGCCCTGCATTGGCAGGCCGGGTCGTACCACTTTCCCCTCCATCACCCAGAGAGGGCTGTCTATTTTTTAAGCGAATCTGTGCAATGTTGTAGTTGGACAGATGTTGTGGTAGAGACGGACAAATGACATAGACCAAGGTCTTTCAGGATGAAAGTAGTAGATGCCATTTATTGCCACAAGTGCATTTTTATACAGTTTTACCAATTCACGTGTCTCTTCACTATTGGTTACAAGTTACAGCAGTAACATCTCATTGGCTGATTTTGCTATCATTAATATTACTCTTCTACTCTCTTCTCTCTCACAGGTACATCCCTTCTCTCTCACGGGTACACCTTAATATCTCCAGATACTCCTTTACTCCCATCTTTCTCATGGGTAGGCCTTAATATCTTCAAGGCTGATCTCTGTTCCCATGCCCTCCGTCAGGGAATCCACGGACCCACTGTAGTCCTCCACAGACAGACCACGGTCAAACTTCTGGAAACCCTGGTGAATTAGGTCTGTGGAGCTCCCTTGGGTTCCTTTGTAGCTCCCCAGCCCTGGGGAGGGAGCTGAACTTACTGCTGCTCTCTGGAAAGGCTGGGAGCACCACCTGGCACACAGGACCGGGGCTTGGCGGGGCAGATAGGAAATAGTGGCTGTGACCCCTGGCTGTGCTATCCTATTTGGGCCCCCCAATGTACCCGCTTTCCTCAGGCACCCCTTGACAGACCATACGCACCGCTCTTTCATCCAGCCCTGGACATGGGGAGGCAGGGGCTCACTGGGCAGCTGCTCACTCTGCCTGCCCGGCATCCCACCATCCCCTTCCCTTGGAACTCAGGTCCCCATCCTCACATGGCTGCACACCCATCCCATCTCCTGGCTGGAGAAAGGCCGCCTGGAGAGGGCTGGGGCGGGCAGAGGGGTGCACGGCATCCTTCGGTCACCCTCCCAAATTCATGGGGGCTGGGGCGGGGAGAGCTTGGGCAGCCCTTGCCCTCCTCAGGTGATGAATGAGCTGACAATAGGGTATTGATAAGGAATTAACCTTGAGCCCTTCTTGCTTCAGTGTCAATAGAGCAGGAGCCAAGTACACACATTTGATTGGAAATCTGTGTTTGGCCTCTGCCGCCTTGCACCCGTCGATGTGCTGGAGAGACGAGAGGGGGATGAGAACTGCTCCACTGCCCCCTCCCCAGCACAGACCCCCCTAGTGAGTCCCTCTCGGCTCCCCCAGCTGGAGTTGACCACGGGTGCCTGGCTCTGTGGGGCTGCAGCAGCCCCTGTGCCCCCCACCTGGCATGTGGGCATATGGGTATCAGGGGCCCTAGTACCCCAAAGGGCCTGGGCCCATCTTGCTGCAGCCTCCACTCCGAGCAGTTTGTTTAATTAAGTGTTTTGCCTAATGGGATTGCCTCATTTCCATAACAAACTGGCGGGCTGTCATTAGGTGGGCTCCCTCATTCATTACTGTTAATTAGATATGGATCCCCCAGAAGGCGGCGTGGGGTGATGAACGAGGCCCCTGACACACGCTATTACACATTAGCATTTTCTCAATACATCCGATACATCACAGCCCTCTGCTTCCTAAAGATATTTTAAATAAAATATTAGCAGCCTGCTGCAGAGCGGGTGGAGGGGGAGAGCGGGAGGGCTCTTGCCCCTCACCCTGGCCTCAGGCCTCCTTTGGGCTGAAAGTGGACCGGCAAGCGGCTGAGATGCCCTACAGCTCCCTGCCAGCCAAAGAAAGGCCCAAATCCACCCCTTTTCCCATCCTTACCAGCACAGATGGAAAGAGGTCCCTGACATCCCAGTGCCCCCCGGCTCCATCAGCCCAGGGAGCCTCCAGCACCCCATCCCCAGGGGATGCAGCTGTGGGGAGGGGTCTGAATACACCCCATCAACTCATCTGCAAAATATTTGTAAACCAAAAGCGTCGGCGCCAGCTCCACGCCGGGGGGCACCTGACCTCCACCCCCCCTGCCCCAGCAGCCTCCTAGTCCCTGCTGTTGGGGGTAACCCTATACCTTGCTGGTTGTCCCTAATGCAGGACATATAGATCTGTTGGGGCTGGGCGCCTCCTGCCCCCAACTAATGCAGCTGATGAGACTTCATTACTGGGGGGGGGTGTGGCCTGAGATGTGCCCTTTGCCCTGCCCTTCTGGCTCTAAGTGGGGGAGACGAGTTGGGGGACCCCATCCGTGGTGGGGCAGAGATGCATTATTGCATCCCTGCATCTGTCCCTGCACCCCAAATAGGACCAGGGCTCCCCTTTGGGACATTACCGACATCCAGGGGCTGAGGCTTATGGGGGAGGGGGTGTCTCCTCTGCTGCCTCTCGCCTGTGAAGGGAAACACAGAAAGGCAAGAAGCACCCAAGAAGATTTATACTTGTTTAATTAATGTCAAATGTAGTTTACAAACGGGAGTGACAAGTACCTCTTTGTATAATATACACCGACACACAATCATTGACACACCGGAATATCGCTTTGTGCAACTGGGATTCTTTGGGCAAAGACAGGTAACTTCAATAGTTCTTTTTTTTTTCTTTTTTTTCTTTTTTTTTTTTTTTTTTTAAATCATTTAAACTCGTTACAGAGGAGCGGAAGTGGCAGATGTGTGTTACAAACCGGGATGTCTCTCTCCTCAGCCTTCCCCCTGCAGCCCCCATCTTCAAAACAGGGGATGGCTTTACAATTATAATAAACAAAAAATAAACCCCAAAACAAAGAACCAATGACTAGTTACATACGGTTTTACACACAGGTAAACAGAGCACATGGCTGGTCCACAACACCCACCAGAAACCCTGGCTCCCTCCTGGGCCTATTTCCAAGGAAGGGCTGGGGTTTGGGGGGTCCTGCCCTCTTCCCCTCCTGGCTGCATCTGAAATCCACCCACTGGACCCTCTCCAAATCCATCTCTGAGATCCCAGAGCTGACACCCAGACAGCCCAGCCATGTCTCCCCCACCCCGCCTCCCAGTTTTTCCCCCTTTCCAAACCCAGCCCCAAGCTCTATGTGCCTGCCCTTCCCCTGCCCCAGTGCTGCCCGGCCGCAGGGAGACCCAGCGGTGACAGCCCATTGCTGCAGCCGCGTCCCCTCCCTGGGGAGACAGGACCCTCCTGGGGTGCCTCAGCCTCCTCTGGTCCCCAGGAGCTCTGCAGGGATGTGCCCCGAGCAGGGAGGGCTGCAGCTCTCCCCTGTCAGAGGTCACCATGCTGCTGAGAACTTGGAGACCCAGGAAACTCGCGGTTAAGAATTAAGAATTGCTGCCTTTTTCCAACATGTTTACGAAATACAGCTCCTTCAATTTTTTTTTTTTTTTTAGGTGCAGTGGGATCCTTCTGAAATCACTCCTGAGATGCCAAGGGCAGCAGCTGCTTGCTGCAAAACAGCATCAAGCTCAGGGCAGAGAAGTGATGGTGGGACTGTCACTCCTGAGGCATCCTGCCGCCCCAGCCCTTCCCTCTCCAGTAACATCCCAGCAACCCAGGGTTGCTGGAGTCCCAGCTCCAAACCCCTCATCCACTGCTGTTTCCAGATTGTCTTAAAATGTCCCAGTCATGTTGTGCTGTGAGGTGGGATCTGCTTGGAATGACCCTGTGGGAACAGGAGGAGATGAGCTTCCCCATCTCCCTGTTCTCTGGTTTCGGGGAGCTGGGGCAGGGCTGCTCAGTTTGGGGCTGGGAGAACTCAGGACATGGGGTGTGCGTTCACCTTGGGAAATGGATCAGCATCTGTCTCTTGGGTCCTGAAAATAAAAAAGACAATAAAAAAAACCAGGCCAGATGGCAGCTTTGGTTAAGACTGAGGATACAGAAGACAGAGACAAGCATGAGGGACTGCATGGAAGAAGCCGGGGCAGTAGGGAACCTCTGGATAGAAGCATCTCCACTCACCACAGCCTGCGGGCAAGCCCTGGCGGTGGCTGTGGGGATGAGACAGGGCTGACTGGCTCTGCCCTAGTGCCAAAACCCCTTTTGCAAAGCGCAGGCTCCGGGAGAGCAGCAGCTGGGGAAGCCAGCGCAGGGCAGGGCTGTCACATCGCCGCCGGGCAGCGCCAGGGCCGGCTGCAGCCAGCTCTGCGAGGGAACTACCCGAGCCCAGCCGGGCAAAGCCACGAGCAGGGACACACCGTCCCCTGCCATCGCTCCCTGTGCCCGCTGCTTCCCCGCCGTCCGGCCTCGGCAGCGGGAGTAGCTCAGGTATCCTTGGCCAGCAACTGCTGCCTGGAGGGAGGAAAGCAAAGCAAAGCAAAGCAAAGCAAAGCAAGGCAGGGGCTGTGGCTTTGGAGGAAGCAGGAGGGGCTCAGCGCAGGGGTGACAGCAACTCTGGCCGGCTGCCGCCCTCCAGCTCCACACCGATTGCCCCTTCCCCGGCTGGGAAATGCAAAGGGGGCTGAGGCAGATCCCCCCGCCCTGCCTGGTCCCCCTGGCGAGGAGCTAAAAGCCATGTCTTTCCAGGGATAACGATTCTATTATAAATAGCCCCATTAGCTACAACTAATGACAAAAATCCACCTCCTCTACTCCCCATAAGTTCTGTAAGTTATGGGCAATGCTACAGCCATTACTAAAAGCTGTTAACTTCATATCTGAATGAGGAAATATACACCACAGAACATTAAACCATTTATATTATATATATGTATATATATACTTTTTTTTAAACTAATGACTTTAATGCCAAAACTTTGCTGAACCAAGAAAAATATGGGTTTAATGTTCTCTGCTCATTTTTTTTTCTTCTTTAAAAAAAATACAACCCAAAAAAATGAAAGGGAAACTTATTAGTATGTAATGTTTGAGTCTATCCCATTTATACACAACATTGTAAACATATATAATCTATATTACATGTGCTTCATTTCTGCCTGGGTGTGGTTTTTTTCTTTAAACCTTTTTTTTTTTCCTCACTAGAACACCACAAAAAACCAAAACAGAACCAAACCAAAAACCAAACCAAAACAAATAAAAACAAAACCATAAAACTGAACAAAGAACACAAGTTACAGGTTATTTAACATCTTTCTGTCAAGGGTCCCTTCCCCAGTCTCCTGGGAGCAGAGTGGTCAACACCACAGTCCAAAGGAGGGCTCATGAGCCATCCGCGATGCAAAGCCAGCTCCAGGGAACGGGTGGATGGGGAATACTGGTTTTAAAAAAGGGGGCTTCACAACAAAGGGTTTGGTTTTGCCCGCTGCAGCTGCTGAACAAGGTCTCAACACGCGGGACCTGGGAGCCGAGGCTCCCCACTGCTCCTGTATCCTCGAGTCCATATCTGGAGTCTCTGGTTTGTTTGTTTGCTTTTTCTTTAAATTTTAAAACGTCTTTTTTTGTTTGTTTGCTTTTTGTTGCTGTTGTTCTTCTCCCCCTTGGTGTGATGAGCTGAGCCGAGTATCTGGGTCCCGCCCTCCTGCTGGGTCCTTCATAAGTAGATGCGCCGAAGGTCTCCAGGAGATGTGATGGTGTTACACTGAGGACAGAGCTTCTTGGCACCCTGCAACCAGCAGATGAGAAGAACAGTGTGAGAGAGCGAAGGAGGACAACCCACACAACGCTGGGGGGGCCTGGGGCCTCAGGGGGAGCAAGGCCACCCCCCTTCCTCTCCAGACAGGGCCAAGCCCTTCCAACGTTGGGCACAAGTGGTTGGAAGGGGGAGCCCCAACACCTTCCTTGCCCACCCCACAAGCCTCTCAACCCACTCTGGTCCCCGGCACGAGGCAGCTGGGCAGGCAGGAGCTCCGCGGGAGGCTGAAACCCAGAGCCAAGACTTGTCACCAAACTCAGCAGCTCCACAGAGAGGAGTCTCTGCAGCTCCCCAAGCTCCCCATCCCACCGCACCGTCACCACTGGCTGCCGGCAGATCAGCTCCTTTCTGCTCCCCCTGCTCACTGCAGCCCGCCCCGAGCCAGCTCAGGTCATCGTGCAGGCAGAAAACCAGCCCCACCAGAACCAGTGCAGTTTTCAGCTGACTGAACTGGTTCATGGTTGGGGTTGGACCACCCCTTTCAGGGCAGCAGGCTGCGGGACTGCCTCAGCCATCCTGTGAAAGCCCCAGAGCTGCTGGCATGAAGGAACCCCCCGTCCTGAGCCCCCCCAGCCGCAGAGCTGAGTCTGTTCTGCCAAGGTGAGCTGAAACCGGTAAACTGTGAACTAGGGAGAGGTAATGGGCGGCTGACATGAAGAGAACATGAAATAAAACGAGCACTGATGTGCCATCTGTCACTAAGCCTGACAGCAAGAGGGTGTTAATAAGCCTCAGAATCAGGGTCAGCCTAAGCCGGTCATCATTAGATTGGCAGATGTGACAGTCAGTTGATGGGAAAAATGACAGAAAGATGTCTCTGCTGTGAGGCAGCCTCCTGTCTACAGCAGCAGCAGCGTAGGAAATTGGGATGCCCTGGCTTTCAACACCGATCGCAGACTCAACACGACCTCCCGCTGCACAGAACTGAGCACAGGCTCTGTCTGAGCACCCTGAGTTTTGCTCGCTGCTGTCAGACAGGCCCTTCCAGCAGCTAACGCCCGGCGCTCGGCAGGACAAGTGAGCTGACGGAGATGCAACGCGCCGTGTGAGAGCCTGCCGGCTTGCATGGGGCTGGCTGGCAGGACTGACGCCGCTCGGTTCAGCGATGCTGCCGCCCTCCCTGCGCAGGGCTTGTTTCAGCTGGCAGGACGTGGACTGAGCGACAGGGCAGGACAGTGACCTGCCACACTGCTACCTGCATTTGGGGACATCTCTAGCAGAGGAGCTGGCACTGCTGCTTACAAAAGGCAAGTGTCCTTAGAAAAGGTCCTTCCTGTTCTGTGACAACACCTGTGAAGAGAGGACAGGGGCTCCCTGGACTAAGGAGAATTTGGAGCAGAGTGTCTCAGGTACAGAAAACGTACATGGGTGCAAGTAATTCACAGGGATGTCACTCCAAAGAGGTGCAAGTCATGTCTGCTCTGCAGTCTTGGGTACTACTGAAAACCCCTGCAGATCAGCTTCAAACCAGCCCCCTCCCTGCTCCCAGTGCACATTATTCCTGGTAGACATGGACTCTGCAGGTTTGCTGTTCCCTGAGCTTTGGGCTTGTGAGCAACCAGGCTCCCATTTGACACCCTGTGCTGTGAGTGGCTGAGGAACCATGGGAACTTGCACCTGAGATCTAAAACAGCCACACACAAAGTCCCGCTGAACTAGAGTTGAACGAAACACATCACAGACACCCAAGACACCTTGGACATCACTCTCAGGGTGAGTGACAGACTGGCAGTGGGACAGACCACTGGTGGTCTGGATGGTGGCTCTAGTTCTGGTACCGATGACTGTGGGCACGTCCTTCTAGCTGCCCGGGACCTATTTTATCCTCACGCTAACTACTGTGCCTGTTTAGATTTTCAGCTTTTTGGGGCAGGGACCATCTCTCTGTGCCTGTGCACTGCATCAGGCAGCCCCGTCCACCCATCTTCACAGAGTGGACTTGGCATACTGGATTCTGGGAAGAGCAAGCACAAACCACAACTAGAAAGAAATGCGTAAAACCCTGATGAAATTGAAAACTGCAGTGGACTTTAGCAGAGCCTATTTATAAAACATGCCTCTTCACTGGTGCTCAAGACCAGAGCTTTGGGTCTACAGTATTAGAAAAGCTCAAGCTCTAACACTATATGTTCCAGTAAAAGCTTCCTGCAGCAGCTACAACCCGTAGGAGAGAAAAATCTAAACACCTGCCCTTTCTGCCACCTTTAAAGCCATTGTGGGCTGGGCTACATAGCAGTGCTGCCAAGGAGGGGCTCACTAATCCGGATGCAAATGCCACAGAACAGCCTGTTTCAGCTGAGCGCCTGCTCAGGCCTGCATCTCCACAGTCCTAAGAGGCACCTGTTGCATCTGGTTGGCCTCTCGGCATCGTCTTTGTAGCTGGAGGGTCCCAGGGGCAGCGGCAGGGAGATGCTGAGGAATTAATTCGCAGTATGTTGTTAAAGGAGCAGCAGCTGGCAGCTGCCCCTTGGAGCTCTCCTGTGCGCCCTGACAAGCAGAAGTGTGCCTGGGGACTTCAGGCATTCCAGATACGCCTCATCCTGAGGTGAAAGATGAAGTAAAACGCTTGCTGCCACCTAAACCCATGGCCTTCTGTTCCTCAGTGCTCCTGTGTGATGCTGAACAGCATTTCAGCAGTTACTTCCCTTTAGCTCCGCTGAAGTTGGAGACATTTGGCTGTACGTGAGTGGGGAGGAGCACTGAACTCCCTCGAGTCCATTTTTGCTAAAAGCAAACCTCAGCTGCTGCTATCTTGCTCTCTTGCATCTCGTGCTCCGTTCTGGGATTTGGAGATGGACTGAGACAGCTGCGGGCAGATGTGCGTGACCCTCAGCAAGGGCAACTTCACTAACAAAGACTAGGCAGCTTAACGTGGTTAATTTTGTAAGGACAGACTCCTGGAAAGCCACTCTGCCCAGCTCTCTCCAAAGGCCGTGTAGGTGCTCACTGTAAGCACAAGTCCCCTGCACTCCGCCCACAGGACGGCAGAACAAGCCTGATTAAACCCTCTGCAGCTTTGCTCCCCTCTTCTGCGCCAAAGCAAGGTCAGGTTTGCAATTCCTTCACACCACAGGGAAAGGGAAGATGGGTGGATTTAACCTGCCAGACCCTAGGATCTCTGTCCCAGAGATCTGCTTTCTGCACCACACTATGGTGGCTTTTGAGGGAATCACTCTCCCCACCTAAGGCTGAGAGCTGCACGTGGGCAGCTGGGGCCAAGTTTTCAACCACACCAGAAGGCAGAACTCAACCACGTGGAGCTTGACCCATTTTGTGCAAAAAAAATGGATTGAGGGCAGTGGTGGATGTTGCTTCACCTGCAGGTGGGAAGGGCAGCTCATCTTGAGCTCTGCAGCCTGGGTACAGGGAGGGAACAACAGCATCCTGGCACATGGCACACCGGGCCCAGGTCTCTGGGTCTCCCTATTACTTATTTTTGGTATTAAACAGTTCAAGCAAAAATAATGACTTTGGACCCTTGGGGAAGCCTTTTTAAAAAATTATTTTTATTTTTTAATAAAACTGTTATCTTCCACAGTCCTGATTTTTTTCTTCTTAGATTGAAATTCCCTAGAGTCTTGTTCCTTACATCTGACTTTTTGGTGTAGGTGTACAACATTTATTGGCACTAGCATTTAAGCTCTCCTCTCTTGTAGAGAGGCACATAAGCTTGTACACACACACATGCTGGCACAGGCACAATGAAAAAGCATTTGCTCCCCCACTGCTCACCTGCCAGCTGGGGTTACTAAACTTTTCCCTTGAAATAAAAATGCTGTGGAATAATAAGTCCCACCTGTCAGCCATTTCTTTCTTTCTTTTTTTTTTTTTTTTTTCCCAGGTCCTCCTGCTCCTTTCATCATAGCTTCATGGAAAAGCCTTGATGTGTTATAGCTGCGTGTGCTAGAGTAAAGGCCACCTCAGCTTTTCCATTATAAACCCCAGTTTTGAGGGGTTTATAAAACTCTGCTGCAAGAAGTTTGCTCCAGGGCTGTTAGAAAGCAAAGAAAAGGGGCTGGAACCAGGATGGAGTTTATTTTTTCTCCTCCTTTCTTAATTAAAATTTGGCAAGTGATTGATCCACAATACAGGCTAATCACTTGGGGTAGTAGTTTGAAAAATACATTAACAAGAGCTGAGATGTTGAGAAGTCGTTAGGGCTCACATGGTGCCAGGAAGGATTGGAGTATTTCGTCTTAAAGTTTCCTCTTAAAAAAAAATAGCGTGACGTCTGCTATAAATTGGCTAAAGCAAGAAAACTCAAAAGGAAGATTTAGGCACTTCCTGCTGTCCTGTGGGTCTAAAAATGGGTAATTTTCAAGCAGAATATGCCACCAGGCACAGAGAATAAAGAGACACACACACAGAACAACTTTGCCTACACAGAGACACTGTGAAACCTGGGCTCAAACCTTCCCTGTTTTATAGGAAGGAAAGCCAAGGCAGAGAGGTGACAGGAGGGACCCAAACCAAGAACCAGCTTCTGCCAGGACAGGAATCGAACTCCAAGATCCAATTCTCAAACAAGATGAGAGTCTCTTTTCCCCACGCCTGCACACAAAGCAGCAACTCTGAAGAACTCGGAAGAACTCTGCCAATGCTGATTCCCAGAGAAGCAGCCGCTCACCACTGCTGTTGTGGGGAACCTCCAGGTAATGGGGTTAAAGCAATCAGGAGAGCATCCTTTTTCACAGAACCTCCTCAAAGGGTGGAGCTCACCACCACACGTTGTTGGAGGCCAAAAGTGAAACATGGTAATACATAACTGGACAACCTCATGGCAGATTGGAATATTACGAAGGACAAAGTTCAGCATCCTCCATGCAGCTGCTGACTCGGGAGGTTCCTATGTTGCTGGAAGCACCCAGAAGGATTGCTCTGTATCTGCGCTGTTTCTTACAAAATTATTCCAGTCTGCATGGGATATCCAGTATTATAGCCTAGAAAAACTGACACCACAGATATAAATGTGTCAACTGCAGAGCATGCATATCTATCGATGGATCCCTTTGAAGCATATTCTGTGATGAAGAATGCTTTTTAAAAGTAATTTTTTTCCCCCTGCTCTTGCAGTTGTCATTTTCAAATAAGTCCAAGACAGGCAAGTACAAGCCTGGGGTCAGCAAATACACATAGGAAATGCTGGATCTGGCTGTACAGGCAATGGGGGAAACTCAGCAAACGGCACTTGCCCAAATAAACCTGCCCTGTTTCAGCCCCTGCATTCCTGCACCCGCCAACAGCACCATCCACTGGCAAACAAACACCTGACTTGGCTTTTAACTTCATTTACTTTGTAAGGATGGATACCAAGGTTTGGGAGATCACAGCACCACAGCTCTGAGGGATGTCAAGAACTCATCGACCCATTCCCCTGGCAAGATCACCTCAATCTGAATTACTGCTAATGGATAACCATCAAACCTGCTCTCACAAACCTCCAAGAATGGTGAAGGACCACCAGGGATGGTAAAGGACCGCCTAACCAAGCAGCTTCTGTTGGAGCTGAAGCTCTGGCTAACTCAGTGAGCACCATGATCTCGGTTCTCTTAACCCATCTCTGGTGTCCCTTTCTGTGACCCCAATCTTTCCTTCACGTTAGTCCAACACAGCAACAGGAGACAGAGGTGGAGTCTGCTCTGGCGAATGTTTCATCCCCAGAACTTGGAGCTGGTTCAATGCCCTGAGCTCTAGTACAGCAATACCTAAGCTAGAGAGTCCAGCAGGCATTTGTAGAATTGGTCTTCTCCTCTCTCTTAGCAACAGAACAGTCATAGTTTGTAATTGGACGTTAAGAGCCAAAAGTCCAAAAATTATATTTTCAGAAAGCCTAAGCACTTTAAAGATCAGTGCCCTAGAAAACATCGAAGTCACAGGGTACTAGACATGCTCAGATAATTGTAGCATATCCTAGAAAATGTCTAAACCTTAAATCTTTTAAGAAATACTTCGCCGCCTCTGGTCCATAGACAGACGTGAGCATCAAATTTCACCCCGTCTTCAACACCCTGCAGAGGTTTAGAAGTGCTCCCAGGCACTCTGAGCCGCGAGTTCCAGGGCCCTGCTCAATACATGGTCCTCCCTCCCTCTCTCTCTCACAGACACACTCACACTCTAATTCAATATTAGATCTCGGCTGAGCGTATAAACCACAGGCACTCAGGAGAAAGGGGACTTTTCACCAGCAGGGATGGCAGATCTCCAGAACGTTCAAAAGGGGCCGGAAGCCCGACACAAGCCACCCGCCCCAACTCCTATTAACTCCAACAAATTGTTTATTGCACAACAGAAGAAAAATGTTGCCCCTCTCCCCCAGCCAAGTCTTTCCATGTGTGCTACATGCGCAGGCTTCCTCCTCCCGCCCCGCCGGGGAGCCAGCTCCGTACCCGGGGAAAGGTAACGGCGGCGATTATTACACACACTATCCCACAGCTCCTCGCTTGTTAAAAAAAAACAAGAGTCTCTTTTGTGCCCGAAATAAAAGGAGATACCTTAATTAGAACAATGCAGGTTGGTGAGCATTAAACACTAAGCCCAGCTGCTGTATGCCATTAAATTCATAAAAAAGGAGGGGGGAAGGAGGGCAGTCTTAACGAGATTACACACATTGACTTTGATCAAGACACAAAAGCACCAAGGCGTTCCAGGGTTTTTATTGCTGTCTTCGGGCTACATTTTAATGGTTACATTAGAAACATGCGAACACAGGCTGGGAGATTTTTTTTGAGACGGGAGAGGGAGTGCAAGCATGCCTTGTGAAAAGGCCTGGTTTAATAAATTGGGGGCTGCAGGGAGAGGCTAGAACTGGGGAACACATGAGTAGCCATTTATTAATTGCTTCCCCTGTGCAAGTGCCAAGTCCTAACATGATGTCTTGCTGGACCATTCCCACCCCGCCTGCCTGGTGGGCAGAAGAGCCGTGTGACAGCACATGGCCAGCTCCATCCCCTCTTCCTCATGGATATTTAGTGGGGAGAAGCCTCCCCCTCTGCAAGGGTAAATGCCAAGCCCCGAGCACCTGGAGTGGGGTTTCCCACTTCTCATGAGCAGCCGTGACCGCTGTACGTGAAACAAAGGGGCCTGACTGAAGTCAAACCAAGTTGCTGCTGAGCCTAAGAACAGTCTGAAATCGATGCCACAGGTTTACAAGACAACTTGAGGCTGCTGGGAAGAGGAAAGGACAAAGACTTCAGAGTAAAAAAAAATGAAAAAGAAATTAGTGTTTCATCCTCCGCCTGTAGCACTGCTGAAGGAGAAAATTACTCTTCACTTAGCAAAGGTGGCAGAGCACACTTTCATCCAAACACCTCACAGCTACCTACCCACATATGTGTCTTTTATAACATACTGCTAAAATGTTTACAAAAGCTTGTATAACCTAAAGAGTGACGGGGTGTAGCTGAAGAGCTATAAAATACAGCCCAAGGGATAGCCAAGTTATTGAGTTGCTATTAGTACTCAAGCCCACAGGCACTTCACCGTCCTGGTAACTTTTCTTGGACAAGACTTTTAAAAGGCAGGATTTAAAGGAGCACGATTGGCTTAATCGTAATTCCAAGCACACAACGTGTTCTATAAAGCAGATTTTGTAATGCCTTACAGGAACAGTTTTTAGGAGTGGCATTCCCTTACATTTTTTGCAACCCAACACAGTATCATCTTGCTAACAGGAGAACTAGAAAGCACAACTGACTATTTTCTACTCCCCAAAGTGAGCAAAATGAAAGCTTGAAAATCAGTTGCACAGGGGACATTAAAGGCTGATTATAAAGCCCACAGTTTTAACAAAGGCAAGGAAAACAGTTCATTTAATAACACATTAAATTTTAACCTGATGTCCTTTAATACATGTATAAATCACTACTGCACTGGGTTCACCTATTCAATATTCAAGGTAGTCCCCAATCTTCCTAACAGAACAGCATACACTTGAAAACTGCTCAGTGCTATTTCAATAATCTGAAAAATATAGATTCATATTCATAAAAGCTCCTTTCCATATCATCTATCCTGAAGATGATTCCCTTTGCTTCAGGGCAATATTAGGTTTCTCAGAAGCCACTCATTCCATGAAAACTCAGGGGATTTGGCCTCCATTCTCACAGCTTTACCTCTCTGCATGGATGCCCCACAGGAAATTACTGTAAGGCAAGATTGTCCCTGTCAGGCGAGGTTGTCCCTGGCTCCTACACAAGCAACGTCTGTCCCCCCAGTAGCAGTGGAGCAAGCAAAGGACAAGACTGCACTTGAGTCACGACGACTCAAATGAAACTCACTCAAGCCAATGTTGCAGCAGGGTGATAAACAGCAAGGATTGGGAAGTCTGCATGCACAGCATTCAGATTGTTTAAAATAAAGCAAAAAGCAACTTTCCCCGTGGTGATTTAAATCAAGTATCCCAGAAGAGAGGAAAAAGTCTGTTAAGTCAACAAGAGAGTAGGCAAGAGCCTCACCAGAGTCCGCAGCCAGCATTCTTCACAGTGCACGTGCCAGCACTGAATGGAAGTCAGGGGCATTGTGTAGGAGTCCTGAGGAGAAGAAGCAAACAGGTTATTTCCACAGCAGGGATCTACTGATTCTTTGCTCCCAACCCCATCACAATGCCTTTCTTTGTAACATTGTCTTGTATTTTGTATTACAAAAAATAAGTTTGTATAATACTTAAGTTTGTATTTTTGTAACGTTAGCACAGTAGAGGCAGAAAGTCTCCTGCAGTCCATTCTTCTGGCTTCCCGGGGTTCCTGTTAGAAGCCCATAATCCACTCAAGTGGTGACCTGGCTCAGCACAGTTATCGCAAGAGCATCTGAAGTTGCTGTGGCCACCTGCCATTATTCTCATCAGAAAGGTCACCGCATCATACTAAAACCAGTGACAGGGTAAGATTAACCCTTATCACAACTCTTAGCTCTGCAGGAACAGCTTAACTACAGACCAAGAATGCTGCTGCTATTTCAGCAGACATGCCTTCTCTTGAGTATCTTCTGTCATTGTTAATAAACCTCTGGAAATCAGCAGCAAGCTGTCGGCCCTTCTGTGAGATGAGAGATGGGGACTGCACTCCCACACCTCCAAGTCATGACAGCACTGTGCATCCAGCTGAAGTTGCAGAAGGAGCCTCTGCCAAGCAGAATTTTCTCCCGCTATCAGTAGAATAAAAACCTAACAGGAGATGCAACACTTTGCAGGCTCACACCATCAGAGGGAGCTCCTGCCCTTCTTTACAGAGGCCACAGCATCACCACTGAGCAAGCAGGACATCCACAACTTTTAAATGCTCAGGCAACATTCCTGTTCCCCAACCATACAGTGGGTCTCAGATCACAGATTCTGCTCCCTCCTATGTTCATAAATCCACAGATGCAAGAAGAGGATGCTGGTATCTGGGAGTATTCTATACGAAGGCAGGAAGTCTTCCAAAACTGGGGCTTTCTTGCCTGGTGCAGATGAACAGCTACAAATATCAGTACGACGATGTAATGCATACAGAAATTTCAATTGCTAAAAATCCTAGTAGGTTTTTGGAAGGCTAATTGGTGTACAGGGACAAAGAAGAGTTCCCTGACTCCAGCCCAAAAAGAAGAAAAGCTTCTCCCCTCCTCAGCAAAGATACCAAGGCATTTCTGATTCATTACCACAAGTGGAATGCTACTCACCATGCAAATGAGACATTTATAGCGGTCCCCACGGGAAAGCTGCCTTTCTAACTCACGGACACGAGCCTTTAATGCTTCGAATGTTGTCACTGCAGAGTCTTCTGTAATTCTGCAAAAGATGATGGAGAGTGAGCATCACTGAGCACACAAGATTGTTAAGAGTTCAGGGAAAAAACGATTCTGCAACAGGTGCCACACAGGAAATGGCAGCATTCGAACTAATACATCCACCTTGTGGTGAAGAGGAGTTCCTGAAAAGCCCAGCATTTAGTATCCTACTAAACACATCACGACAGAACACAATGGGGCTGGAGCTGCCAACTTAACACAGAGGAAGTTTCTGCAAGACACGGACATTTAAGTAACAGATTTGTTTGTTTTCTCCCTCTTTTCTTATTTCCCTTAAGAGGATCCTTAGGACCAACTGCTTCGCAAAAAGTTCTGTACGTTGTTCTAAAGCCGGTGAGATAACTTTCTGTGGCCAATAGGAGCTGCTCTTCCCCTTGGAAAATGGCCTTTGCTGGCCATTAACCTTGTGAAACACAAAATCAGCTCATTACACAGGATCAACACAATGCTTTTACATTAAAGAAATCCTTAGCTTGTTGGCTTCTAATTCTGAATGCAAGGAGAAACCAAAAGCAACAGACACTGTGCCAAGGGGGTGGCTATAAAAGCAGCTTTACAATCTCTGCTTTTCCATTTCCTAGGGTCATTTTTGATGGGCAGCATTATCTCTTTTGTCACAGAGGCGCTGTGCTGAGGGCAGGCAAGTGTATTTTCATGGTTCTGTGAGGCTCGTGAAACGAGCAACTTGCCAACCCAAAAGCAAGGGCAGACGGCAACGCTTTGCCAATGAGATGCAGGGAGCATTACAGACAAGGATGTGTCACTCCAGCATGCTGCAAAATCCAATTTCTACACAGTGCAGACATAGGGAGGGGCCCTCAAGCATTCTCCAGAAAAGGTTTAGAGTATTGCATTAAGGCTTTCATTCTTGCAAAAAAACCCCAAACAAGCCAGCAATTTTCATGTATGCCAGTGAATTTCAGGCCTGTCTAAGCAGACTCCTGCTCAGAACCTGAAGAGCACCTCGTCACCAGAAGCTGCATCAATCACAACATAACCCACCGTGGCACCTACGTGTTCTACCTTTTTAGAGGACGATTTATCAACAGGTGGCTAAACCATGGGCCTGGTGGAAATACTACAAGCCATAAAGTGAGCTGCAATCTCAGCACTCCCGCTGCATGCACACACTCGCTCCTTTGTTCATTAGTCACTTGTCACCAGCACACAGGGAGGGATCTGCGGTATCTCCCATGAGGTGATTCTGCTGCCTTTTCCCAAGGCTCCAGAAACAGAGCTAGTCAAAAAGATCTTGAGTGATTACGACACTTCAGAAGAAACTGGAGCTGCAGGAGTGCATATGGTTAAGTACTAGTGTTATAAAGCTCTTCCAACTTCACTCCTACCTTTGTGCAGATCAGACACTCTCTGCACGAGCTAACCGCGGAGAGACCTTCATCAGAGGGGATTCATTGCAAATGAGTTACTAGGAAGTGGTAACAACTTTAAAACTGAAAAAAAAGGCAAAGAAATACACATGTCCCATGTTAGCTTAGTGGGTGAGGACTGCCTGGGGACAGGGACACTGTGGATTCAAGACGTGGCATCAATGAAGATTCTTTGGAGCAAAATGAAAGAGCTTCAGTAGGAGACAGTGCTCCCCACTGTGAAACACCCACTTGTTCCTATTCACTGGTATAAATTATTATTGTATTCCAGCTTGGGTTCTCACCCTCAAGGAAAAGTTGTTACTGTTTTCAAAGAATGTCTAGAAAGGTGTTAGTTTTGTCCAAGGAAGAAACAGAATTATTTATTTATAGCTTGAAGATTATTATGGAATGAGAAAATTGTTTCCCTTCCAGTCTGGCCCATCAAGCAGCTGATGCTGGATGAAGGCTGCAGTTGACCTTGACTTTCTGGAATCTGTTTCTCCTTCCTGCACACATTAGGGCACTGGAGGTGTAAAGGCAGTGAGTGTGGCTCATGCCCAAAGCCAGTGGCAAGCAGAACCCCAACCCTTGTTAAATTCTTCCATTACTATCCACGGAGCTATCGCTCCTCCTCTGAACGGCAAGCAACTCAGCAAGGAAAGGGAAAAGTGAAATCCTTGAGTAGACCCAAGCAACAGCAAATTCATCCCCAGTCCCAGCCCAATAACAGTCAAAGCTTGAGAAGGAAAAATTTGCACTACAACAACCAGAGGAGATAGAAAATGGCTTGTTTATAGAAGTCTAAATGGCTGACCCCCATCGGCCAATTTCGGAAAGTCTCTGAGATAATCGCACCTATCCAGTAATAAACGAATGAATCAGAAAAGGAGGCTGAATAGAGGTATAAGCAATAACGCTCAGAGGCTGCCTGATACAATGGCCAATCAATAGGAGGGCTGTAGATCAGGGTGCTAGTTAGCTGGAAAATTACCGCACCGCTGCGTGCGTCACGCTGTAGGGATCCTGGACAATCAATGTGGGAGGTATTGATTTAGTTATTATCACTTCATATGCTCCAGACATTGTTAAATATACATTTATTAACAAGACTGGGGTGCATTGGTAAGAGAGGGAGCTTCAGCCACTGCAGTATCTCCCAGCGCTGATCAAAGATCAGCTGAGACAGACTTTAAATTCCATGTTCTCCTTGCCAAACATGCTCTCAGGACAAATCCTGATACACAGTACAGTGCCAAGGACACAGCTCCTACCTCACATGAGAGCAATTTTGGCCACAAGTGAGTATTTTGCACTTGAGAGCTCAGGAAAGCCTCCCGGAGCACCAGCAACCAGGGACGTGGTGGCCAGGGGTCAACCCAAAGTGAGCGATAATTGCATGGTTGCTTCTGAAAAGCCGGAGGAAATGAAGTCAAGGGAAATAGGGAGAACATTAGTAAATAAAGGAAGCTGGAACTACCTCCAGGGATGGAATAAAGACGAGAGTCACTTCCCATGTGTCTGGCTCCCGTGGTGGCCAGCACACTTGGGACACATGCCATTCCATTTAGTGACATTTTACCGTCAACCTACTGCTTGTATCCTAAAGATAAGCATCACTTAGGAACAACTCTTCCTGCAGCAGCAATCTTGGGAACTCCCTCAGGCTTCCCTCTTGCGTGCACACCCCGTGTGCGCTTGCCCGGACACAGCTGGGAGCCGCCTGGGCAGTGTTTTTACAGGGTAACGCTGGGGTGGAGTGGGGGTCGGAATGCCGAACTCCACGGACAGGGTGAGGCTGTGAAAGGTTACCCTGCCAAGGGAGGCAGAGGGGATTACAGGGAAGAAGGAATTGGCTTCCATAGCTCTGCTTTGCCTTGACCTTATGCTGGATATTGAGGGGCTCTTTTAGCACTTTTGCACCTCAGCACTTGGGTTTGACATGTCCGGATAATGTCATTTATCAGCCTTCAGAGAGATCTGCTGAGCACACCACGAGCAATGCCTTGAGCTCCAGTGCTGGCGCTTCTCCGGCCACACGGGTATGAGCAGCCTCACCAACACCTGAACTGTCCTCCCTGGCTGAGGACATAACAAGAGGGCACATCCATGCTCTGCTCACTCTGGACCTACACGACCCCAAACAGGGAAGCCTGAGCAAGAACACTTGTACAAGAGCAAAACCATGAAGGGAGGGCTCCTCGCGGAGGACGCTGGGTCCTGCACTTCTCTCTGGGCTTTGTGGTTAACTCGTCAACAACTTGGCAGTCACGGCTGAGGATGCTGGTACCAGGGAGCAGGTCCATGAGACCGGGCAGACAGTTTTCAGCCCTGGTGCCTAATGCACGCTCTTCTACTGTTCATAGCATTTTCCTCTGAGCATTGAAAATAAGAACAAACTTTCTTCCTCTGAGCAAATCCTTGCTTTGTTCAGATAAAAGGCTAGAGGAAGGGCATAAAAACACCATGGAAGAGGAAAAAGGACCTATCTGTAGCTTTGAGCTCTTAGTCTGCAATCACCTCCTGGAAAATCTCCCCTGGGAATCGGCTGCCCCCCTCTTTGCAAAAAAACTTTAACCCAAACCCTGGTTATTTGTCAAACATTAGCATGCGTGTGATCTTTGTTTCTCCAAATTAAATCGAGCAATTCCTACCCGCTGTCCCAGTGGGCAATCACAAGCAATTCTGTTAATTAAATTATCTCTGATTCCGCAGCTCTGGAATCTCTCAATTGACTATGTCTGTGCTTTATCATCAACAAAATACTGGACCAAAAAGGAAACAAAAAAAACCCGCCGATGTCAAAGCGATTGGCTTCAGTTAACCCTTCCCAGCTGGATATTACGGGCTGCTCAAGAAACTGTTGGAACAGAACAAGCCCAAGAGCAAGAGCCTCATACCAGAGATACCAGTAGCAGCTGTTCACTTGTGTTTCTTTCCCATTGTACAGAAAAAAACAAAGCACCACACCATCACTGCATCCAGCATCCTGCCTGTTTGAGAGCCACAGAAAGATGCAAACCGTTAGCTGCTGAAGAAGCAGAAAAACACATCAAAGATCAGTTAGTCCCTGTGAATGCCCAACCTTCCCCTTTACCCAGATCTCACTGTTGAGGAGTCTCCATAAAACATTTCCCTTTATTTCAACTGGATATAAATTTTCCTTTCTTCATAAATGGCCACACTGTACACAGCATTCCATAAATTTTTACAATTCTACTGTTTGTGTGTACCTTGTAAAAAACGCTTAGCACTGATTAAATGCACCACCAATAAAATTTCATGGGCTACTTTTAACACTTGATATTCTGACCTTCTCTCTTCCTCATACATTTATTTTTAGTTTTGTATGCCTGTAAACACAGAGTGGCAAAGGGGAAAATGTACAGTATCACTGACAAACCCAAGAGTGATGTCTTTATTTTTAAACAAAGCCTTTATCTTCCATTGTCCGAGGCGGAGAACCTGATCCCAGCAGAAAATACATGCCATTTCTCTGCATCGGGGCAGAGGTCAGGTCACTGGCAGCTTACATATCATAAATATTAGGAACAGACTGGTCGATGCTTTGAAGGCAGAGTCAAGCTAAAGTAAGATTCCAGGAGCAGAGAAATTGCTCCTGGCTATATCCAACCATGGCCGCAGACGACAATTATCATAACCACTACCACGCTGCCAAAGAGAAAGCCTCCTGCAGTCCTCGCTTTATCGGACACAAATCTTTAAGACTTGAGAAAATGATCCCAACATCAGCGCACAATCATCTAATTGCAAGCCATCTCTCATAGCCAATTTACGTTTGGGTGAGAGGGCAACTTTTTCAGAGATCATGTTTTATTAGCCCGTAACATGCTGCATGTAGCTGCTGTGACACCGGCAGCGCTGCGAACGACAGAACATGACAGCGCTGCCTCGGCTCTCGTTGTCTTCAACACAACTCCCTTGTTATTCGAGTTTCAAACACTAACTAAAAACAACTCTAAGTCTTCTGGGACAAGAACTGCTCTTGTTTTCAACCCGGTGAAAGAATCTGCCTCCTCTTTCAATTTAGCCAAGCACCACCTGCACCAAGGGCTATAGCTAATAATATTTTGGCAGATGAGCGACACTGAAGTTAGTAGGAGATATATCGACACAAAGGCCTTTTGTGCTTACTGGAGTGCAAGAATATAACATAAAGCTGAAAAAAGCTTGCTACTAACAAGCAAAACACTTAAATTGGTAAGTAAGTTTTTTAAACAAAGTCACAGGTGGCTTTAAAAGGAAATGGACCCAGCTCCAGCATTTTCCATACACCAAGTCTCTGAAAGAAGCCCAGAATCTGGCACTGGTGTCAGACTGACCGCGAATCACCCAGCACACCCAGGTACCGGCCTGGCACGATGCACGGCGATTTTATCTCGCTAGATGGGCTCCCTATGGCAGAAGGGGCCAGATCCCCAGCAGCAGAAAACTGCCCAGCAAAGCTGTCTGCAGCAGAGCCGTGTCAAAACACACTAAGTGATGTTTAGACCCTCGGTCTGTGAGAACGCCAGTGCTAAAAGCAAATCTTCTGGCCAGACGTCAATGTTTTAGGATCTGGCTTCCCCTTTATTTAGCTAAAAATCTCATTTATTGGGTTTATTTGTTTTTAGACTAACCTCCTTTAAAAAGGCTGACTTATAATCCTGTAAAACATTGTCACATGTATTGAGGAAATTGGCAAGGATGCTAATTTATTGTCCTCTAGGAAAAAAAAAAGCCCTCTTTCCTTGATTAATGTATGTTTTTGTATTGCAAGATATTAAAGAATGTTGCTTCACCTGTAATTATAGAGAATAGTTTATTTTGGCAAAGTGCCCTGGCTTCTGGTTGCCAAGTTATGAATAATGCAATGTTCCCCATTCTAATTTCCGTGTTCTAAGTTGTGAATTTGGAGCGGGGTGCATGCAAGGGCACACACACTCGACGCCGAGGCTCTCTCAGTCATGAGCGCCTCTATTTTATACTTGCTTGCACAACTTGTTAATACCAGCATCTGCTTGCCAAATTCAGAGTTTGCTTCTGACTAATTTCATCTTGATGCAAACCAAAAATGTTGTCTCTTTTTTTTGCCCACAGAGGAATTATTTCTCTTACACTTGCATGCACCGTTGCAATACCACTGAGGGGAGCTTAGCACTGCAAGAAGGCATTTTAAGCCGCATTTAGAAGTGACTTGGGTAGAGATTCCCCGAAGAATTTAATGACAGAAGAATTCATTATGCTTTCATATCTCCTCCGCCTCTATAACACAGAACCCAACAATGTCTTTACAGAAGCGGGAAGTAAATGCAGGTGCTGGCTCTTTCTCTCTCTCTTTTTTTTTGGCCCGTGTTTTGCTGGGACACATGTGCCCAGTCCCAATCAAAACAGAGACAGATGGCACCGCTGATCATTCAGAATGGAAGGAGCCTCGAAGTCAGCATGTTTAGATGCATTTGTAGGGCGACGCAGCATCCGCTTGCCACTGGGACTGATTTAAAAAGGCGGCTAGTGAATGTCTGAGCTTGCGCCAAAATTCTAAATGTGCCATTTGAGCAATTATGGTTCGACATGAAAGCTGGGAGAAAGAATGCATGGGTCATTCTGATTTCGATTTAGAGACGATGTCCCCTGTACCAAAGAGAAAATAAATGCAATCCCACTGCTTTACTGGAGGAACAGCTTTGGCGATAAAGTAAAAAGCCACGCTACAGAAGAGTGTTTTGCTGCAGCAAGGTTTTGTTGAGGCAGCACTGAGCTAGAAAATTATTGTCTAAACAAAGTTCCTAAATAGAAATAACTGCACATCTAATGTGTTAATATCTCAGGTCACTTTTCAAATGTGTGGTGACCCCAATTGTATTCCTAACAGATCTGTGAAGGTGCATCATGGTCTCTATCTTAATACAAGCCAGGGTCACAAAAGGCAGGCAGTGTAAATGGAAAATGCAGCTTCTCTCTCTGCTGAGGCACACAGCTCAGAGGATCCAGCCTACCAAAATGTGCCTCCATCCACAAGTAAACACGTTTGGATTACGACTAAGCTCCACGTATAGCTGGGCAGGTATATTTTTCTACTGGAAGACTTATGGCAGCTGTAACGCATCACCTTAACTGTGGCCTGGAGGTGCTCTGGGATTATTGGTAGCTTTGGCTGGATGATCAGGGCACAAAATTATAAAATATCCCCAAAGTGAAAAAGGAATAGCAAATTCCTAGCGCTGAAAGGTGTTCAGAAGGTTGGACACGCACCCAAGTCTTGCAGCCAGCCTCTGTGCACAATGAAATGCCTTCTACTCCCATGGCCTGCATCCAAACAGCCGAAATAAACAGGAAATATCTATGTTACTATAGCAGCATTTGGATTCATCTGCAGCCTTTTAAGGGCTTTACCATGGAGGTGATCTGCTTTCCAGATCTTCCATTCATGACCGCTGATTGGAGGCACCCAAGGGCAGCAGGATAACACATCCTCCAGACAGCTTCCTACAACTGCTGCTGTGCCCTAGAACTTTTACAGAGTTGCTGTTTCCTTTACGGGGAAAGAAAGGATCAGAATTAGCATCATTTAAGGTAATCATGCCTTCAAAAAGAAACATGAGGCTATTAAAGGAGGCCACGGCACATTTGTATCACATAACCAACTGTGGTCCCAGAGCTGGAAGAGGAAACCAGCAATGCCGAGGAAGGACAGGTCACGAGCTGGCTATCCGAGGGAAAAGCGGGAATGCTTATGCAACTGAGTGGGGAACAGCAGCTTTTTGGGGATGGGAACCATCAAAAAGGAAGAAAGAAGCAGTTAATGGAGAAATAGGATGAAGGGCTTGCAGTGGTGGAGAGCAAGTAAGGCTAGGTAGGACTAGCATCGACGCTGAAGTGAAGGCAAAAAATCAACAGGGATATTAAGCCACATTAATTACATTACCTGTTATTGCAGCACTTCCATAAAGGCAGCACTGGGTTCTGTGTCACAGAGGCAGAGCAGATATGAAAGCACAACAAATCCTTCTGTCATTAAGTTCTTTGGGAAATCTTTACTAAGCTCCAACTAAAACTTAAAACTTAAACTCAAAACTTAGGCTTAAAACTCCTTTGTGCAGCAGTAAGCTCCCCTCAGCGGTATTGCAACTGTGCATGCAAGTGTAAGAGAAATAATTACAGACTCTACAGTTGTCCCAGATAAGGGTTAGTGAGAAGTAATACCAACTGGGGTTTTTTTTTTTGGTAATACTTCATATTTATACTTACTAACTACAGCCTAAGAAATACATAAACTACCAAGAGCTGTAATTACAATAATTGTGTTGTCATAGAGCAGCTGGCACAGCACAAACACTTGACGAGTCCTGCCACAGAAGTCAGCAAGTGCCAAAGAAAGCAGTAGCCCCCTTCCCACCAGCGTGCGGGCAGCGTGAGCAGCCAGGGCTGCCCTTCCACAGACGCACGACAGCAAACAGGCAGCCGATAGGGCACAACATGAGCCCTTTTCTGCTCTTCAAAGGCACATTTCAATCCAAGCTGGGAACACAGCCTATCTAAAAATAATTGTTACTTTTCTCTTTAGAGTATCCGGGCACCATATAAACATTTCTTACCAAGAAAAAAAAAAAAATCAGTCCCTGCCTCTTAATTCTTGCAGCATGGGTAAGGGATGTGAATAAACAGTCACATCCTCACAATATTTTCAGAAGGAACACAGCAGGATCTACAATGCTCCATCAGAGACATTGTTAAACACAACAGGCTAATTTCAAGGACGAGCCCTCACTCTGACAAGCTGCTCACAAATCTAAGGGCAGAATTCGTCTGCTAGAAGGCAGCTATTGGTGTTTTACAAGCTAAAGTTTCTTTTACCTATGGAATAACTCCAATATTTCACAGGGAATCATCATCCATCTAACTGAAGTACCCTCTAACGGACCATCAGCCTCATATCCCCTTTGAAATAGCACAGCTGAGCACTTGCTGGGCCACGATTTATTTTTTACCTTCTAAGACATCTTGCTAACTCTATAGCTCAATAGTGACAGTCGAATTTCACACTGCGATAGCCCCCCATCGATTTTTCACTCCCAGGAAGCAACTCTACAAATTAAAGTTAACAGCATTTCTGAAACTAAGAAAAAAAAAAAAAAAAAAAAAAGAAGGGGCAGGCAAAGAGACACGAAGGGTAAGATGCCTAAACTGTGCCCCCAACATAGGAATAAAAGTCCTTCCTGAGGTTTTCACCAGTTATGGGACAGGGATGCTACTGCCCCTGAAGCTGGCAGCCACCCTGGGTTTGCAGACACGTCAGCTCTAAAACATCACACGTTCAACAGACAAGAGAGTCCCTTCCCATATGAAGATGTCAAATATATATCCATAGAAAACTGCCCCAAGGCATGAGAATTAGACCAAACCTCTGGACACAGCTGCAGGGATTCCACCTCCCCGCAGGTCTGAGCCCGTACAGCCAGCCTGCCTTGCTGAGCTTCGTTAACTGCCAGCCTGGGATGAACCACGACACTGACACAATTTCAGCTGGCGCGGCGACAATAACGTCTGAGACCATCACTGGCACGCACGATTTCTACAGTACAGTTACAAGGGGAAGCAGAATAAGGAACTGCAGCCCAGCAGGCTGCTCTGCACCGCCACAACCCGGAGGATGAAGCAATGCCAAAGTCTCACATCATAAAGAAACGGAGCCTCTAGCCATGTACCCTTCCAACACTGAACAACAACATACATTGCAAGCACATATTACATACTAATGAATTACTGAAAGGAAGGACTAAAACCTAATAAAGACAAGAGATCTGGACACAAGCAGCACTCAGCCCAGCAGCGCTTTCTCAGCCTGGCTTTGACAATCCCACATTTCAGTTCAGCTTCCTTCTCAAGTTTCCACGGGCTGATCTAGGACTGGACCCACCAGCAACATCATACTCCCTTAGCGGAGCACAAAGGGTTAGTTCATTTATGACTCAAGATAATTTTTTAATTCTGTCTTTGCTATACAACATTCTTGTCTTCCACCTGTTAATGATGTGACGCTATGGAGAAGGGCTGGGGAGCGCTTATTCTCTGGTGTGAATTCACAACAGCTTCTGCTTCCCTCCAACATAACAGCTTAAGCGTGGCTCCTTCCCTTTCAGGCCTCTGCTAATCCTCTGGCTTCACACTCGCTCTGCTCCTGTCTCAACCTGTCTGCCCAGGAGGAGGGTCCCTGCGACAGACACCGAGACCTCCCCGACTGCTCTCATACGCTTGACGCTGCACAAGGACCCCAATGTAAACTTCATTTAATTTTAACTGATGCTCCCTCCTGTGCTACTGCAGCGGAGCCCCTCTGGAGCCGATGCTTTCGGAACAACTGGATTGGAAAGAGGTGAGGTGGGAGGGAAAGGGAGGAAAGAGGAGAAAATAAGACAAATACAATTGCTTTTTGTCTCTAAAACCCTCTTTTTAAGCCAACAAGCGTCTCGTCCAATGAAGCATGATGAGCATGAAGTGTTATATAAAGAAGATAATTATAAAGGGATTTAATGCTTGGCAGGCTTGTATCGCAAGGTTTATAGCAGAGGTAGCATACTCACTTGTCCGGGTTTGCTATTATGTGGGCAGCGCGGCAGGGGCCAAGCGGAATCAGAAACAAGATTTGTTTTATGAAAAAAAAGAGCACAGCCCCCTTCCCACCGAGGATGGCAGCTCTGGTCCCACCTCCTTCCACTTCTGTCCCATCCCTGATTAATGATGTTGTCTGCCTGATTTATGACCCACCCCAACAGATTAGAGTTTCCCTCTTCAACCTCCCCCCGCCTTTTGCCCCCCCAAAAGGCACAGCCACACTCTGCTGGAAATATTAGAGAATTATTAAATAAACATTCATACGTCATGTCTCTTCCCATACTGAGCTCATCGTAGTCAACGCTCAGCGGCCGGGTCCTGTTTGCTTTGGGTCTGACACCAAACAGCTGGAGTGATTCATGGAGAGGCTGGCTACAATGCTCTGTGCCATATATCATGCTCGCAGCGCTCCCTGCCCCGGCGGAGATAAACTGATCAACCACAACGGGCTGGAATGAATTTATGACAACACAAAATTGAGGAAAACAAATGGGAGGTGACCCAGTGGGCCACTAACCCAGACTCTCTCGCTGGCCTGCAATCTAGTCTGGTGGCAGAAAGCAAAATTGAACATTGGCACTCTGAATTAAGATGCTGGCTTTTAACCCCGGGGAACCTCAGTTTCAAAATGGCACCAGACCCTGGCAGGCAGCATCTTGGGAGGGAGCGGGGAGGAAGACTTTTTGCGAAGAAGGTGCTTTCTGAAGTTTTCTGTGTATGACGGTGCTTTGGCTGAGAGCGCGATGTTGACAGAGGAGTTGGGGAAGATGCCTGGGCAATCACACACCGGCTGCTCTCTCCAAGCAAAGCTGCACCTGGAGTCAAGGTAAAGCAGCAGCCACTGGCTGAGCTCTGCTTTCGTGGTGGCTGGGGTCTTCAGCAGACAGGCAGAGCTCAGCCAGTGCGATGCTCCTTTACTTCTCCTCATGAGCCTCCAGTGCTCCAGGGTATCTCCCAGACACCTCATGTTGGTGAGATGAGACAAGCTCAGCAGGGCTGAGACACCCGCAGTGCTGGGAAGGAGAGGTGGGACCACCACCATGTCTCTCGTTACCTGTGGCTCCCATCTGAAGTTCCAACACAGCATAAGGAGCTGGTGACAAACACAGACTCACCCCAAAGCCCACCTAGTCATTCTACACGCAGGAGACTCTTCCACAAAACCCTACATTAGATTAAATTAACCTGCTCAAGCAAACACCTTCAGCTGTGTGCCAAAAAGAGGACCATTTGCTGTACTGTATTAACGGATTAAAAAACAAACAAAACCACACCACTCTCCTTGCCTAGGCTTATTTTTGGACAAGGGGAGAGTGAAGGAACGTCATTCTTAGGAGAGAAGGATCAATACGCGGATCACTGCTAACTCTATTAGCCGCTGGTCTAAACGGAGAGCACAGCTGACACAGGTGGTAAGCCATGTGCTTCTGGACACTTTTAAAAATGCTAATCAGATGCTACACAGGGTTTAACATGTCAATCAATAGCGCTCAGATTTAAAGGCAAAAATTAAAGTTACAAACAATAGAGTAAAGTGATGCTGCCAAAAACTTCCTATAAGCGCCGCCCAAACCAAGAAAAATGAAACCAATTTAGCTCCAGATTAAGAAACAGGAACTAGAGATGAATCAATTTAGCCTGTTGGGCTGGGTCGCTATATATCATGGCTCAGCAGCGGAGTGGGAAGCAGCCAGACAGTGTGAAACCCTTCCCCCTCCTTTTCTGTAGGCTTCTAGCTCTGATCCCTGTTATCAATTAATTTAACAGAATCCCTCTACACAGACAAGCACACAGAGCATTCAGACTCCTTAAATGGCAGGACAGAAACTATTTATCACACACAAATCTCAAACGAAAGGAGATGAAAAAAAAAAGCAGCAAGGAATTCTCCACTTGAAACCATCTTGCTTTCTGAACCTTGGTGAAATAAAGCACCTGAAATAAAAAACTCTCCCTGCTACTTTCAAAAAATCGGCATTATTGGAAAGACTCCGCAAGACACTTAAGGCTTTTCCCATAATTTCTATTAGGTTTTGCTGACTTTTCACACCTTTTGCAGAACAGAAGTTTAAGTGCAGCAGAGCAAGGTGTGTGTGCATATGCACGCATGCGCGCACACACACACACACACACACTTCCCCCACCTCGTAGTGGCGTTAGCACGAGCGTTGTTTGGAAAGGATTCTGGGATCCTTCAAAAGGTGCTAGCTAAAGCCTCTTTGATCAGATTATTAAAAGCTATGTCAATTTTATCACTTGAGCTCAAGTGTTCTGGAAAATGTCAAATCCTTTCAGCTCCTGCAGGTTAAAGATTTTCAATAGGAGTGGATCTGGGAGGGCGAGGGCTGCTTGGCTGACAGGCAGGAGGCCCAAAGGGAAACCAAGCAGTGGCTGAGATGGAGGCTGATAGATTAGGGCAGAAGGGATGAGTCCTTGCTACCAAGACAGCATGTAACAGTTGGCTCACTCTAAGGACAAAGCTGCTCCTGCACTGCCCTGTGAGCTCCCAAACTCAGTGGTCCTTGGCCAAATTCTGCTCACCGAGAAGCACTGAACAGCAGACAGCCCATGTTTGGGATGGGCCAATAAAAAGCCTTGTAAAAAGGAAAGTACCGAGACTGCAAATCAGTGTTAAAGTTTCCTCTGCAGCCATGAGTTTCCTCAGTTAACCCTGACTGCAAACATACGCTTTGCCAAGCAATCTAATCTGTCAGGAGATCTGAAAATGTATCTGGGACACCAGCTCTCAGGTCAGGACCAGGGGCAGGAAGAGAACAAACTAAACTAAAAATAACTTTCTGTAAAGTCAGCTTAACGCTACCACCAGATTTTTTCTCCATCCCAAACTATCAATGGACCTCATTCCCAAAATGTAAATTCCATCTGTTTAAAACCTAGAATATGGTGGAAAGTATAGATATATCTATTTATGTATTTTAAAATAAGGCAATTCGCAGTGGAGAGGCCACTTGGAAGCTGCTCTTAATTCCTTGTCACTGAGCACCTGCCCATGCAGATATCTGGGGGAGAACTCCCCACAGGCCTTCTGTGGACACAGTGGCAACAAGTCAGGACACCATTAGGTCCAAGCCCAGGCTTCACTTTGGAGCACAGCTTCCTTTCTTAGTGGTAAAAGCTTCAAATATGCCTACCCTAAGACTAGCACTGCTTCTGGGAAGGCCAGATGGGACACTACGGTTCCAAAAACAAGAAAAACAAAAGCTATCCGTTTAACACTCACTTTTCAATGTCACTGTTCTTGCAGGTCTTCTGCATGGTCTCCTGTTTACTGCTTTCACCGTTACTTGTTGAGGGCATTTCTGTTGAGGGAAGAACAAATCAGTAAGAGAACATTTGATCACTGCAATGAAATCACCTGAGCGAGTTACAGGTAGTGAAGCAGAGGACCCCAATGAGTCATTTTCATGTCATTTCTCGGAAAGAGAGAAAAGGGATCAATGCTATTAATACATGTCCCTGTCTGGCAGGGAGGCCCTCTCTCTGTACAGCACGCTTCTGTCATTTGGGGCTAAAGATACTGACTGACCCTTGCAGATGTTCCCATTGTTTAATTCAGAAAGGTTTGATGCAGCTGCCTTGCCAAAGTGTACTTCTAGAAAGGTGGATCTGGAGCAAATCCACGCAGCCCAGACCCTGCTCTCAGTTTCTCCCTTTTTCTGAGACCCTTCAGACACAGACAGGGAGAAAAATATAAGGCAGTAACTAGGTACGACAGAACAGTCTGCTCATAGCTCTCCCACGGCTCCTCCCAGCACTGGAGGGGATGTGAGGTACCAGTCAGAGATGAGCCAGATGAACTGTCCTAGGGCCACTCCTGGGCTGTAGGTTCAGCATCATGGCTCAGGTAAAAGGTATGAATAAAACAGTTCACAGCAAGTGCCACCAGGGCTGCTTCCTTGTCCCCTCTGTGGCTGTAGGTACTGAAGCTGAACATACCTATAAGCGAGCGCTCCGACATCACAGAAAATAAATGCGATTGCCTATCCCACAGAAGAAAATGCATACGATAGATATCCTATGTTCTCCATTTAATCATTATGCCCTTGGCAAAACTGGTTCTGCCCACCCCCCTTCCCACTGGCAGGCAGTAATGTCTTGTAGGTACTTTCAAAGCTGGGAATCAAATGCCCAAAGCATTACAGTAACAGAACAGGGAACAAAATCATTGGGACACGTCTCTTCAGGTCGCTGAGCTTCAGTTCCCTTCCTAAGGGAGCTGCAGCAGCACTGTCCAGCTATGGAAACGGATTTGGCATGTACAGCTGGAAAGCGTCAGGTTCTATTATTCTCATATTTCCACGAGGTTGTTGCTTACACTTCCAGTGCTGCTGGCATTAAATAAAAACAACAGCAGTCGAATGGGTTTAACAGCCCCCCACCCCCATTATTGCTAGGAGCTTTCAAATAATGCATGAAAAGGTGTGATTTTACATTCACTTGTTTGCTCTGGAGTCTCAGCTGCAGGTCATGAAGTGGGACAGATCCTAGAGTTCCCATTCAAAAGGTGCAGGTTTCAGAGCTGCAGGCTTTTCTTGCCATACAGAGGCCAGCAAGGATAAGACCTACCCAGCAGACCATGGTAAAAGTCTCTAGCACACCCTTTTAAAGAAGGGAAGATGATATCAGCTGGGGGAAAAAAAAACCAAAGGCAAGAGGTGCCCAGGTAGTTTAAACCACCAGCTGGTGAAACCCACCATTGCACAGTCAAGCTCTGACAGCTCCCTCTGTGATACAGCACTTTGTCTTTAGTGGCATGACAGCAAGTCAATCCAACCCCTCTCTCTTCTCACCATACCAGTTAAGGTTGCATTTTTGGAAACTCCCCCAGATGCCACTGACTACAGTGAACTGTGCTGTAAAGTTTCAAAAGACAGTGTGGTACTATGTGCATGCGTATCTGCTGGTACTGTGCAAGAGCATTTGTAACAATCATTTGTCTAATTACTGGCAATTAGAAAATATGGATTATCTATCTGCCCTCCTGTCACAAACAAATTAATAATTTACATGTTTGACACTCACCATCGCTTGCCCATTTGGAAAACTCCGGTGTTATTCGAGTACTGGGTGTGCCACCACTAGGAGAGAAGAAAGCAGAATACTAAAGGTTGAATGTGGAAAGTTTTGCTGCTCAGAAGCAGCTAGCTCTTCCTCCCACCAATCCACCCACCACCTCTTTCTCAATACTTCTGTACATCAGTCTAGGCACCAAATGTGAGCAGTTGGCCTGCTGCAGGAGGTGTTTTTGAGCTAGTCCACATCTGCACCAGTGTTCTGCCAACCTGCTCTTCTAGCTGTGAGCTCTGCTGGATCACATGGCGGTTGCGATACGAAACGAAGGCTTGGGATTCAAACAGCACCTGTGATCTAAGGCTCATTTTGGAATACACAGTTTCAAAGACTGAAATTTTACTGGTGAATAGAAATCCTCTCTGTTGTAATAGCTTCTGCTTTTAAGAGTAACTTTTCACCTTCCTAAGCCCCATCTTTTGCATCTTCCCATTTGAAGAACAGCAGCATTGAAATACGGACAACTCCAAACCTTGTCCATTCCCTTGCAAGCCAGTAACAGAGACTGTGAGAGAAAGGAACCTTCTGAGCAGGCTGCACACCTCTGACTGCAGAACATTTTAGCTCTATGTGTTAAGACAGTTACACTGAAAAGGTAACACAAGCTCACAGCATCAGCTACCCTACTGCATTTCTACAGAAACTTGCCAGAATTTCAGAGTGCTTTTACAAGCAACATCACCTCTCCTGTTTTAGACATGGGTAAACAAGTCCAGGAGACAGGCAAGGACCTCACCCAAAAAGCAAAACAATGTGTTAGGTGCAGCCGCATGAAGGAACTGGGTCTCCTGGCCTCAGGCCCTCAGTTGTCTCACCAAGCACCAAGTGTCCACAGCCACTGATAAAGGAGACCCCAATATCTTCCTGTTACAGCACTGCTCTCCTGGCTATGAAGGAGCTTCAGCATCTTTGAGGCCTTGCCTATGGACTAGCATGGTTAGCAAAACATTGAACACACCAATGGTTTGGATCCAGTGTGGCAAATGCCACTTTTCTATGGAGTGGAACCTAATTTTGAACTAGTGTTTGTGACAGGCTAAGCAGTAAGAAAACTTCATTTCACTGCTCTATCAATCATTTCAACCTTGACCTCACAGGATCACCCAGTGAAAGAGACAGAGGGGTAATTTAAGCCCTGTTTTATGCAGGGCAGAGGGCTTAGAAAGCAATCCTAGTTTCCTATTAAGACTGATTTTATTTGCCTGAAATGCTTCCCCAAGTGCCCTGAACGCTGTCTGCCTGCATTCTCCACATATGCACGTGGGCAGAGCACACATCCTGCCCTGACCTGCACCAGCCCCAGAGCCAAAGGCAGAAGGATTAGTTTGTGTACCCCACAACATGTAACAGCACGCAATGAAATCATATCGCAGGTGTCAGAATCCTAGTGTGCCGAGCAAGATTTGGATGGTGTCTATGTTATACTGCTATTAAGAGGCCACATTTCATCGTGAAGCAAGATGATGCATAAGGCCTTAGTATAGCACACTTTCCACAGAATTCACCTTCTGTCCAGTGCTGTTCAGGGAAACGACGGCACTGGCTGGGCGGTGGGGTGGTGAGGGGAAGGAGAGCGTGCAGGGAGGTTTTATGAGGCTGTAGGGGTAGAAATGGAGACCCACTCGTCACACTCCACTTCTTTCTAAGTCTCTCTCATTGTGACCCTGGCGCTGAAGTGAACAGCTGTTTTCCACAAAGTGAGATTCCCCGAAAGTAATGAAAGCAAATTAGAAAGGCACAGTACTTACTTTAAAACAGCACCTCGGAGCGCCTCCCTCTCTTTGGCTTCACCTGGCTCTTCCCCGGTGCAAGGGATAACGTCTGCCTCTGTGTACCTGAGCACAGGGGGTTAAGGAACGTACAGCCTTGCTACAGACAGTGGAAAGGCTTTTCAGATGGCTGGGACACTATCTGGGATACAGAACAAATTCATTCCACCTGGAAACAACTCAAAAGAGAGGCTGGTATCCATGGAGGGCCTCGCTTTTAAATCCTGGACTTGAGTTTTGGTTTAGATGGAAAGAAACAAAAAAGTCTTTTGACAGCAACATGATGCCACAGCCTCTTAGAAGGGGAAAACCAGTTCCTCAACCTCCGCAAGCCTTACTTGCACAATTCTGCTGTTTCGGTTTGAGGTACAGAGATCTTTTTCCAGCTAACGGCTAGGCTTTCAGTCTTAAAGGCTGGTACAGATTTCAATAAAATCTAACTCTATAGCTAAACATTCCCCCTCATTGCACCCAAGTCAATGTCTGCCTAACACCCTGGCAGGAATTCCTCCCTGATGGCTGCACAGCTGCTGCAGGGCAGAAGTCTGCCCACAGCTCTGCCACAGCTGTGTCCAAAGAGCCTGGCTCCCAGACGGAGATGTTCTCAACAACTGCCCTTAACAATAGTTCTGCCCATTAACTGTCTAATGAAAGGAAAAAAATTCAGTCTCAGAGTGGCAGGTGGATAGTGCTTGAAATGTTTGCTGCCTGAAAACAAAGGAGTGTCTTGCGGAAAATAAACTCAATTCCTACCCATGAAACAGGAAAAGCCATCCATATGGAAGAAACCTGGATGGAGACAGGAGATTGCTTATGAAACAAAGAAACACTAACTTTGATCTCCTGCAATGTCTCCTACAGACTTCACCCGTTGGGTCTGAAGTAGTGCTGCATCAACAGAAAGATCTCAAAGGCAGCAACTGAAAATCCCTCCTAGTTCATATAACATGGGAACTGGGGAAATGGTGCCATTTCTAGTAGGGCTGGACACAGATTATCCACCACCACCCAGGACAGTGATGTAAGAAAGCTGGCCAAAGATGTAACTCCAGGCTCCCTCTCAGTCGCAGCCTTTCAAAAAACGATACTGTGGTTTCCCGTATTCAAGTGTGTCGTCCCCATCCACATCCAGGTCAGCGTCACTGTCTGGATTCTCCTTGCCGCTGCACATGATAAACCCAGAACCTGGAAGAAAATAAAACATTTGGATGAGTGTCTGAATAGGAGACAAAGTGGTGGAGTTTCTTAAGGATGGTGGGACAGCACCAGTCTACAGGCTGCTCTTTACTCTTAACAGCCTCATAAAAGGTACCTAATCTCTAAAGACTACACAAGGACAATTTTCTGCAGACTGCACAGGAAACACTCACAGAAATGGATGCTGGATTTTATGCTCTAAAATGCCCCTCAACACTAAAAATGAAACATTCTTGAACTTTTGCTCTCCACACCAGTTATGTGAAACTTGAAAGCACTACAAGTGTCTCTCAAAGGCAGCAAAAAAAATTGAAGCAAAAGAGGGAGGACTAATTTTTCACAGAAGTGGTTAACACCCTTAAACTACACTACTAGCAGGTAAGAGAAGGCCCCAGGGACATTCTGAATTACTCCTTACTTCAGGTACACAGGGCAGGCAAGACTGAAATACAATTAGAAATATTTTTTTTTTCTAAATGCATTTAGTCATGGCTTAGCTTTTTACAATACAAAATGTTCAAGAAAAGCAAACCTCTTTCTAGGAAACGATCAGGCTCCACAGTCACTAACAGTCCCAGACAAGCATTTCTTCTCTAAGCAAATTCCAGTACAAGCCAACAAGAGTCATGCGCTTCCAACAAAGGTGGATCAGGCACAAGCCCAGTCCCAATTCCAGCAGGAAGAGAGAATGAACAGTTACACTTTCTAATAACACATACATTTATTTTGGTTCTTAAGCATTTTGTTGACTGTGTTACTGCCACATAGATACAAATCACTCTGGCTGCCCCCGGTAGGCGTTTTCACTTGGCATCATCCCACTCTCCAGACAGCAGACCTGGACACCTGGTTCACAGAGGGTACCTGCTGCTGCAGCCTGAGGGACCTGGCCCATCCAGGTGGCTGGTGACTGAAGTGGCCACACCAGGGAGTGCGTCCCACTGGCAAACACTGAACGAGTCAGATAGAGGTAGTCCTGACTTTGCATGAATGCCCCCAAAGTGGTACATTTCTGCACTGTGAACGCAGTTCTATGCATACAAGATGGGTTAAAATTAACGTAGAAGCACTGAATATGAGGTGCACGTCTGGAGAATGAGGACATTCCCAAGCATGAGGGTAGCCCTTTAGTGCTGCAGATGCCTCAGTCTGCTCATCCCACTGGGCTCGCACAAGCCTGTGCTGTCAGCAGCAAACTTGCACTTTCCCAGACCAGAGGAGTGAGCTGTATTTCTAATGCTCTGCATCTGTGCAGAGACCAGGGCAAGGTGGTCTCATTTCCAAGGACACCAAGCAGACACAGTTCTTTACTGTCGCTCTCTAGAAACTGATGGTCTCGCTGATTCATTAAGCCCTCAATAAAATTTGTTTATATGGATTTGATATTTCTCTTCCCTGAATATAAAGAAGGTCCTTAACGAGTGATAACCATAGCATGACAACGATTTTAAGACTAACCTTTCCCTACAAGCATAAACTACCTTTTACTTCAAAGTTATTGCCAGCCTTAATTTTCAGCAGAGGTAACAAAACCAGCATCGACAGTGCAGCGTGCACTGCCTGCGGCAGGTACTGCAGGAGCCACCCTTGCTCACGGGTCGGCTCTGGGGTGTCACTGGGGCAGCCCTCTTCCAGCAGACCCCTTAAAAAGTGTCCCACGTACTGGCTGCACACTGCCAGCCAACACGTGTCACGAGCTGCCTTCTCTTGCTGCAATGATGGCTCACCTAGTAAATCTTGAAACCTTCAGTTCATCACAATGTTTGGGAGAAGATTTAGAGGAGTAAGAGAGACCTGTCAAAGAAGCTGGATGGTCTTTCAAAGCTGCCTTAGAAGCCACAGTAGGCAACGGGGGGGGGGGCGTAATTTACAGGTTTGGCATTTAACCTGCAGTAACACCATCCCCTGCACCTGGCATTGCTTTAGCCCATCACTCCTCAAAGGCCATAAACTTTGGACACACAGGTCTTCATTTTTCTTGTAGCTGTGGGAAACACAAATCATGCAAAGCTGGAACTGTGACTTGGGCAGTCCCAGAGGTGATGTGAATGTTAGCCAGACAATGAATACTGGGAGCAAGTGCCGGGGGGGGGCTGAAAGGTGTCCGAAAGAGTCAATGCAAGTGGGACTGCTCCCTGTGTCCCTCTCTCTGCAGGGATGCTAAGCACATATCAAACATGCACCTTTCCATCAATTTTGTTTCCAGGTTTATGGTTAGAGCTTAAAGAAAGAAGATCTGCTTACTGTGAGACAATTTACAAATATTAAGTCACCTTGACTTCAGAATCCTGCTGTCCTTGCTCTCAAAACCTTTGTATTAAGAAAATCCCTTTTAAGTCTGTAAGGAAAATACTCCACAGATGTTTTGCTGAATCTAGCTCTATAACAGGAACCACTGCATTCCCAACAGAGTACTATCCCCCTACACACGAAGGATACAGAGGAAGGGTTTGGACACTGTGTGTTAGGATGATGGATACACACTGGGATGATCTGATACAGCATTTCAGTCAGAGGGGAGGGCACAGCAGAGAAGTTCATAGGTTAAAACAAAGGGCAGGAGAAGGGTAAATTTTATTTTCTGATCAAACAAGGACTCCCAGGCCAGGGCCTAAAGGACATTGTAATAAGGTGTTCCAACTCTTAGATTTTCACCAAATATGGATTTTAGTTTGTTCTTTTTTTTTTTTTTTTTTTTTGGAACATGACCAAGTGCAATCCACTGCAAAATGGAAAAAATAAAAAATTCAGAAACTCTATGCTAAAGTAACCTCTGTGTACCCAGAAAAGATTCTGAATATAAGCTGTGCTATCAGCTTTAGGACTTCAGAGGCTGCTTTAAAAAAACAAACCCCAAAAACCACAAAATATGTTTCCGATGTGAATCAAAAGGTCTATAAATCCTACTGTACTGCCACTGCATGCAAGAGAACACAAAAGACCAAGATACAAAGCTCGGTCCAGCATCACCTGTGCAGCCAACGGCCTGCCACTGGCATCCCAACGCCCTTTCATCTGCAGCAGGGATGGATTTTGAGGCCAGTTCCGGCAGGCTGCGGTTTGGTGCCACAATTTCGACCTGACCTTCCTTGTCTAACTTCCTGGGGTTGCTTCTGTGCACAAAGCCAGTGAAAACACCCATGCAGCTGTTCAAATATTTGACGTCTGAACTGCTTGACATTATTCATTCATCTCAGGCTCATTCAAACCAGATTTCTGGACAAGTGCTGTTATAAATGGATTAAGAGGACTACTAAATGCAAGAAAGGCCTGATAGGATCACACCTGCTTCTCACTAACTCAGCCCAAGTGTGAAGAGGGCTCACAACTTCCAGCTCCTGCCAACAGCGTATGCTGCCATCCAGGAGCAAAGAAAATATGAAATGGAGCGCAGAGGGCATCGAGCAGAATAAAATGGCCTTTGCATCGACATTGCTTTGGACCTGCTAGAGGAGAATGTGAGCTTCCAGAAGACCCCCTACACTACACTTGGGTGATCTGCAATGCAACAGCACGCGCTGGGAATGGGGAAGGGTTCCTCCAGCACGGCTTGGCTTCTGAAGGTCGCGCAGTAATTCACGGCCGTCAGCAACGCTGCCTAGAGTGGACCTCTTACGCCAATGCCAACACCCGGAGGTCAATGCTCAGGACCAGAACTTTATCCCAATGTGTTAATAAAGTGAAATCTGACAAGTGAACATTAAGTTGTGGCTTTGACATAGGAATTCACAAGAGACACAATCCTGAGACTGTTATTCACAGGAGCAGCTGTGAGTCTTACAAACAGAGTCACCTAAGGCCTGAAGAACATAATTCCACATGTGAATTTGAAAATGCTGCTTTCAGACGAAAAAATAACAAACCAAAACGCAGACTCTTCCATGTCTTTCCTTTTCGTTGTTGAAGAATTTTCTGCTTTCACTGTGCATTTGGTAGAAGGCAACTACTTGTCATACGCTGCCAGTCCCGATACAATTAGCCTCCCAATGCTAAAGCAGAACAATTCTCTGACAGTCTTAATCCCATCTGCCTCCTTAAGGTCCAGACAAACAGGAGTGAGCAGGCAGGTCAGAAGCTGGGACCATTAAGCAGAGAAAAAACAAAGTTACAGCTCTGTCTCCAATCCCCATTGCTCTTGTAGCCAGGTGCTCTGACAAGCAATTCCAGCACTGGTATTGAGTGGCACCTCTATAAACCCTGTGACAGTTTGGGAGACAAACTCTCCCATCAATCAGAGTGTACCTATCAAGATCACTTACCTAGAGCGCCCGCCACCCTCCAGCACTCTGTACACAGCTTTCCTTGGGCTGGCCTCGGAGCAGTCTGCCTGAGCACCAATTCAAGCTAGTTTCTGAAAAATTTAGGTACTCTACAGAAACAGTAATGTTTCTGAAACAGCAAGGCAGAGCTCTGAAAAGCAGAAAAAAAATCACATGCCTCTTGGCTGCTGCCAGGCTGCAGGAATCAGCTGAGCTTGAAGGAGACTGGAAAACACCTCCCACTTTCTTCCATGTGCCTATTGATAAGGGCTGGAGATAAATTTAATCTGAAACATTTTTCACCCTCATTCTGTAACTTTGGTTTCTCCTAAACTGACCCCTATGCCTAAGCATCCTCTCTGACCTCTGTGCTGTTTCTTAAATCTCACTTGCTTTGTGCAATCCCCGATGACCGGTCATCTCAACACCTCTCAAGTGAATAGTGGCTCAAGCTAAGATCAAGAGTCATTAACATGATACATATGCAGATTCACAGAACAGATAAAAGGGCCTCGCATTCAAGTCCCTCCTTTTCTCCATCACGTTCAGTGGCAGATGGTCCAAGTCACAACATATGCTGGTTCAGGTGCTGCAGCAGTGCTGGCTCCTGCTCACACGGAGACCAGCAGTCTCAGGAACACACAGGTCAGACGAGCAAACCAGTGCAGACCCAAACAACCACAGCCAAATCTCACCAGCACACGCAGGAAGACACAGACCTGCTGTGCCCCATCTCTCCTCCTCAACTGCCATCCAAGCAGGTAAGTCAGTTTTAGGGGACAGCTGTTGTGTATATGTTTAATTATCACTCCAAGTAAGACTGAAGAACAAAACTAAGATGTTAGTACGATCATATATGTTAATTACATTTTATGTGTTATTTATTTATATGTATTTATTATATGTCAGTATTATTAGCATACTTATTATGAATGCAGCTACTAGATGCTGCTCATGCAGAGGATAAAACTCATCTGTATAACTACTGCTTCTGCTGTTTGACTCCCACGGAAGGTGGGGGTATGTCAAATTTATATCAGAAATACTCCAGAAATCCAGAATTTTGTGTAAGCTCGGTAAGTGGGTCTAAATCCAAATCCAAATCCATCTCCAGGGCATGCAGCTCTACTGGGGCCTGTTTTGGCTGGGAAGAGGCATTCATTCTGCTTGCAGGTAATCTACACGTGTTCAGGAAAGCAGAAAAAAAGCCTCCTGTAAATCTCAAAAACTGTAGCCTTCACTAATTACACTCCTTGCAGTAACCTCCTTCTGCACAACCTCCCTTTCCAGCACATTCACTCTGTTTTCTTAACGAAATGTCACTCGTTGGCTTTTTGGAGAGTAAAAACAATGAAGGCAATAAAAGTAGTTTATGCAGACACACGGCCAGGCCTCACACACACTTCCCGAGAATGGCTCTAAACTGGGTTTATTTCATCAGCTGCTGAAGTATCCCAAACTAGTACTAAGGGGACAAGATGGCACAGATACCATTTTATTTTAAAAGGCAGTTGGAAAGAAAGAGAAAGCCATTAGAGATTCTTGAGAACAGGAGGGGAGGAAGGCAGAGATGAAGCCATCCTGAACAGCAGTCTTGCTGCAGATTCGTAACAGCCATATTTTTGGATAGTGGAATTGTCTCCATTTTTTCCTAGCACAAACGGATACAGAATAGTTATTCTGGTGACTTTCCCAGCCTGTTGCAGGAAAAATGATGTTCAGAGGCCATGAGAAGCTGCTTGCAGGATGAGGGTTTCACTTCTCTGGAGCTAGATCCATTTCAAGAAAAACAGTTATTTACCTGGAAAACTGACACCCAACTGTGTCATTACAGCGCACACCTGAAATAGCAGACGCATCCATCTGATGCTGTCTATTAGCTCCCACAGAGGCACAAATGGGCTGCCAGAGAGCTGACTGCTTACCAGCGTCTTGGACGCTTACTGCGATCTTTGCTAACAGATCAGAGGAACAGCTGCCTTTAAAGAAAGGGTCATATAATTTTACGACCATTAACATCATTTCACAGCAGCGTGCTGAACAAAGGGCAGGCAAGCTCTGCTGTACAGGATAAGAGCCAGCTGCCGCAAGGCTCAGGGAAGATGCTTCCCCACCCCTCGCGGCAACGAAGAGTATTCCAGAGATTTCTTTTACGCCTCCCTGTTGCCCATCAGGTGCAGATTGTGGCTGCAAAGGGAAAAAGAAAACACGCTTGGACAAAAGGTTTGATGTGGTGTGGCTGTTTGCACATGGTGGGCCTCCCAGAACCTCATGCCAGTGTGATGCACTAAGGGGAGAACAGTCTCATGTCTGTCTCAAAGGCTGCTCTTCAAAACCCAGAGCTGAAGTACAAAAGCAGCAGCAACAGCCACGGTCTTTGCAGCTACGGCTCGTTCTCCAGTGTCAGGGAAAGGTGGATCTGAAAGCTTTTGTTCCCCTGGGGAGAGGGTGGAAACAAACAAAAAAAGGAAGAGGGAGAATTAAAGTAATCTTGAATCACTAAGCAGATTCACATCACTGGATCAATAAGCACCACTGACAGGGATCACAGGAATGTCGCAACTTCGCCAATAATAAAGCAGCACAGCAGAGCTTGGAGGATGACTTTTCTAAGGCAGCCGAGCATGAAGCAGCAAGGCTGGGGAACAGCGGAGAGTGACACCCCGGCGTACAGCCGGCCACTGCCTGCAGCAGGGTTCAGTGCAGTTTGCTTTAAATAATGACGAACACAGAGATTGTATTCGTGAGAGAAAGGAGCCAAGGACTGGAAAAACCAAGGGCTAAATTTCATGGGCCAAACACATATGTTCTTCCCCCCCAAACGAATTCTTTTCTAGGCTGCAAAGAAGAAAGAAAAATCAGTGCTAATTTAATCAATTGATCAGCCTATTGATTGAAAAACTGGAGCTGCTAGTTAGCCATGTGCTGTAACGCCCTCAACTCTGAAACCACAAAACACATCATTGATTTCTTCACTTCCAGCTCCAAAACAAGAAATAAAGCCGGGCTTTCAGCAGGAAAGCAACTTCCTCGTCCAGGGAGAAGATGCAAGCAAAGAAGAAGAGAGGCCAGGCAACAGGGACAGCCGCATCTTGCGAGGTTCAAACTGAAATTAGTTACAGATGCAGTCACGGTGTCTTGTGTAAACTCTATCGATTGGGTGGCTGACAGTCCTGGGAGCCTCCATACGAGGACAATCAATCCGGCTGCAGTGTCACCTGCCACTTTGCTGAACAGTTGACAATGCAATTATCCAGTGTGGAGGCAGGGAGTTGGCGTGTGTCAAACGCAGTTAGCCACTTTCCGGGCACTACTCGATAACGCGTTTCACCGCCGAGTGTAAGAGACGACACACGGAGACAGGAGCTGTTTAGAGCCATTGAGACCCATGTTCCCTTTTCCTTTAGAAAAATCTCACTGCCCCTGACTTAACAACTGTATTCTAAAATGCTATTAAAATCACGTCAATCAACTATCGGGTGCTTAAGGTCGAAGTTTGACCTGAGTGTCCAAGTAGTAGGTTGCAGTTCTAGCAAAACTGCAGATATTTGAAGAAAAAAAAAAAATTAAAATGACTGTCTTAAAGCGTGGGACTTTCAAACCCAAAGCAGACAGGCTACTAGAAAAATAGATTGAGAGAGTAGCTAAGCAAGTGCAGCAGACAGGAGTGGAAGATCTTATGCTGCATGTCTGAGATCTAGGAAAATTGAAGTTTAAAGGGATGCTGTCAACTTGAAACACAGTCAATTTTAAAAAATTGAGTAGTTTCAGGTGCTCTACCTGCTCCCGTACTCCCCCTGCCAATTTTCACAGTGTTACAACTACTTTTTCTGTTTTCTTTTTAATTAATTTTTTTCCTCCTTCCTCTGTTGCTGGGTGACAGACATCCCTTCTCCTCCTCCAAGTACGATACATAATACTGTCAAACGGAGAGAATTCCCCTTCTTCCCACAGAAAATCTTTTCCTGGTTAGAGTAGCTGTCGACATTAAGTAAATCAAACAGCAAGGTTTAGTTGATTGTGCTCCTTTCAGCTAATGCGTTCTGGCAGTTTGAACACAAAAATTAGGTTCTTACATTTTTGCATGTGTTCAAGTTAACAAAAATGTACTATCAACAATCATGACTTTTAACAGCTATAAGCACCAATTTATTTTTTTCAGTTAAAGTGATTTTTACTTTGCTGAGTCCCATTGACTACTTTGTGGTCCAAAATGAAGAAAACACTGTTCCTTGAAGCATTATATGAACTTTAAACACAGACGATAATGAGTATCAATTACATGGTGGGTCATGCTGGCTTTTGTACGTAAGGTAGGAATTCTTAATTTTTTTCTTTTTAAATCGCATACTATTCTCATCTGCTTTTCCTGCTTGCTAAAATCGAATCCTGATATTAATATACAGCACAATACCCAAGAGACCTTTTTTTAGTCACAGAATCCCTCAAACTCTACAAGTGGACACAAACTATGGAGAAACTGTCAGGTACAGCCCATCTGATTATTGTATACAACACTATGTAAACAGATCTGCTGGCATTTTTAGGTCAAGTATTACCTTATGGACAAGGACTTGCTCTCAAAGGAGGGAGGTGCAAGTATTAAGGAGTGGTTGGGCTGCTCCACCAGACCAGTACAAAGCGCCGTTCTTCAGCAACGGAGGGATTACCAGGATTACCATGGTTTTACACAAGAGCTGAGGTAAGGCATACAAGTGCTCTGGGACTCAGCAGCCCTCTAAAGGGGGAATAAGGCACAGAATAAGCACTCGAGAAACATGAGATGTATACATCTCGCCCACTTGGAAGCTTACAGCAGGTAGAAGTGACCAGCTGAAGGTAGCAAACCAAATACAGGAAGGCTAAAATACCACAACGGAGAGGCTGGGAAGGATGCTCAGAGGTATAGATGCATTCACCCTAGAGACTCGGCAACGAGGGACGCTGACACTGGATGTGACAGAGAAAGGCAATGAACTGAGCTCTTGCTAAGTGGGAGGAAGATTAAGAATTTCATTATGGGAAAGATTCCCTATACTCTTACCACAGACTGCTCTTGCTTCCAAGTTGAAGTTTGCTTTAGCCTGCCAGGGTAAGACAAATGAATGAATTCTGACTCATATACACAGAAATGGGGAAGATGATTCTAGTTACTAGACCATTCTTCCAAAAGGCCTGGATATGCCAGCAACATCTTCTATTTCCCACACAGTCTCTTAGAAGTCACACTTTTACTGTTCAGCTCAAATTCTTCTGCTGGATTCGAGTAGATCAGTTTATACCCTCCTACTAGTGTGATCTTAAATGCAGCCCAGCCTGAACATCCTGGCGTGGAAAAATGGAAAGTTTCCTTGCCTCCTGAAGCTTTCCTGTATGCCTCACTATATTTTATCTGAATGAGAGGCCACAGCTGGCTTCTGGGTGAGATTCTAGAGCAAGACTTTTAAGCTCTGTTGCCAGCTTTCCTAACATCTTTGTAACATAAGAGAAGATGCTTCTCCATGCTTCAGTTTCCATATACATATCGAACACAGATTTTGCAGAGTTTTGTTGTAGACTTTGATGTTTGTAAAATTGCACTGAGAAGCACAACTGAGTTTTCCGCCTCTGTTTGGAGCTTTCAGCCAGGCAGTTACCAGGCACAAGCAAAGTCACCGGGTACACAAACACCTGCTGCTGAGGCAGGAAAACTGAAAAGTATCTACTCAGATTTTGAGGACAGGACTTCACATTTGACAGCATGTTTCTAATGTCAGATGTATTGAGAAGCAGAACAAATTGGAGGAGCACACAGCTATTGCCCCAATGCTCTTTCTTGGGCAACTGACCCATGGTAGACAAAGGCTGGCCTACAACATTTGCTGCTCCAACTGAAGCATATCTTGATTCTGCAGAGACAGAAAGCTGACAGTGGGACTGCAGCCAGCTGCTGGAAACTTTCAGACATTTGAATATAGTCTCGCTTTCCAGGCAGCTGCATTAATTGCACATGACATGAGATCCAATGCAAATGGGCACCCAAGGATAACTGTAGTTTGTTACGGCTCATAAGGCTTTACACCAAGTCCCCCTATGCACATGCTAAGTCATACTGTTCTTTTCCCTTGATAAGACACTAACGAACGGATACAGGCCCTTTGCTAGCCTGGGAGGACAGCAGCATGGAGAAATAAAGAGAAACTTCAGAGTTAAGTGATCCCCGTGTGCTTCTCCTTCTTCAAGAGTATTGCAATCTATCAGACAGATCCTTGTCATGTTGATCTTTCTCAGAAAGCATCCTTCCCTGAAAATGCCCTGCTTACCATTTTAACATTTTCAAAGTCTTTCTCGCTTCTGTGCTATTTTTGATGCAACTGATCTGCTGAAGGAAAGGAAGCCCAGAAGAGCAGTGGTGACCAGCTTGCTACTGTGCCTGGAGGAAGGCTTTTTGGTGGTGGAGCCAGAGGGGAGAAGAAGACGGGGCGGGTGGAAGAACTTAGCTACAATTCTTCAATTCTTTCATATCTAAAGAGGACAGCAATCTCTGTTCTATCAGATCGCGTGGTTCGTGCTTTAAATGGTACTTGCTGCTAGCTTGCTTTCCCTGTCTCTGTCTCTCTCCCTTTGAAGCAGACTGGACAGCTTCCTCAAGCTGGCGTTATCACTCCCTCTAACCACTCTTGGCAGGCAATCTAATTCCCCCTGAAAAGGTCACCGCCATTTTAACTGCCTTTCAATCACATTAAGCACGCTGCCGCTCGTGCTCAGAGCACTGCGCCTGCAGCTCTCCTGACTGAGGTGCGATCGATAAACTGACATCCCGTCCCCCCACCACATCTCCCCAACCGCCCCATCCGCTGCTCGCCCCCTTCCCCTCTCCTGGACAAGCCACCTTCCCCAAACGGATGGTGAGAGACCAAGTGACAAAAGCCTCTCCTCAAATGTGAGGCAGCAGAAGGGAGCCGCTAACCTGGCATTTACTAATCTTTGTCCCATCTGCTAAGAAACAGAAGGGTGCGAGCGGCCCCCCCCACCTTCCCTAGACCTACAGAGGCAGCGACTTCACAGGACAGTTTCCTTAGGCACCGGTCCAGACACCTTTGAAGCTGTGTTACAAAGAACAAGCCTCCCTCAAGCTTCCCTCAATGCAATCATTACTGTTATCTCTCCCCCTGTGCTGCTTTTTTTTTTTGCAGTTACGAGTTATGTGTTCCACCCATCGATCCCTGTGTAAGACACTGTTTTAAGTCCTCTTGCCTTTTGACTGTGCTAAGCCGTTTAAGAGATGACAGCGGCTTCTATCAGTGCGAAGCTGATGCGATTCTTTTCAGATAAAGCACTTTTTTTCCACTCTCCCCCTCCCTTTCCCTTCTTTCAAGTAAGAGACACACACACAAAAAGAGTCACTGAATCTTTCAAAGAAAAAAAACCCTTTTGAACTTCCCTCAGGAATTCTTTAAAGGGATAACCTTACAGTGTAAACACCAAGGGTAACGTGCATCCATTCTGGAGAGGGAACAGAAGAATTGCTACAGATACGCTGAGTGGTGAAAAAAACAAAACAAAACCATCAGACAGGGAGCCACTTGATGCTCTCACTTGCGAAGCCTTGTTGGCTTCCTAAACACAGAAACTCATTAGACAAAGATAGCACAAAATAAGCCCCTGCAACAAAGAGCGTCAGAAAGAGATGATCCAGAGATGTGAGGATAGAGGGTTACTGAATGCTCAGGTATTTCTAGAGAAATTTGAGTCTTGTGACACTGTTCTGAGATAGGGAAATATTTGATTATTACATCTGTACAGCTTTTCACTTTGAAGCACAAGCTTGATTTAAACAGCGCTTGGTATTTCATGTTGGTAACCTTCTGCACCCATCCCAAAGAAAAGCAAGAGCTCTCCTGCTAAAAACCCCTACTTTGAGCAGGACCTCTGCTGAAACAAAGTTATTCCAAATCCTATATATTAATAACTGCCAATAATCTTAATTTACACCCTGCATTCCTCCAGTTTTGGATAAGCAAATTACAAGATAGCAAATGATGCTTTAAGAAGCCATGAGGACACCTGGAAGTAGCAAATAATTCCCAACTGAATGCCTTCACCAGACCCAACAGCTTAAGAGACAACATACTGATGCCAGCACTTCTCAGTGATGTCATATTCCTACTTGCTGCCATCTCCTGCTCTTTCCACCTGCTGCCTCAAGCATGCCAAATTGTGGCAGCCAAGAAGGTGTGTTTTGGCTCTGCCGCACTAGACCCGAATAGGGATTTGCAGCTGCAATATCAACACAAAAGACAAGAACTTCCACTTTCTAAGACAGCCCCTCAGGTGAGAGGAGCAAGTCTTTCCCGCAGCGCTTCGGAAGCAAGAAAGCTTCATCCTAGGAACGACACAAGTGAGTGTTTCAGCCTGTGACAGCTCCCGAGTATTAGACCACCTTCCAGAAAACCTGAGCAGGGCTGTTCATTTCTCTGACCTTTCTGTTTTCAAGAAGAAAAAGCCCAAGATCTCCCAACCTCCCCCCACCTGAGAACCTGGCAGGAGCTTTCATATAATTAGCAAAGAATTTCCTCACCTTGAGAGTGATATGAACTTGATCCACTAACCCAAAATGATAAAAAGAAGCAGCCAGGACCTGTGCTAAGTTTGAGCCACTTCTGTAATGCTGCCCAATGGTCTGATGCACTCATGCAATACACGCTGGCCACAGTGTCCTGCTCCCCCTTCACCCGCCTGTGACATCTCCTCAAAGCAACACACCATTAAAACCAAAATTAATGAGACACACGGACATCTATTTTCCCCTCCGGTTTTATGTATCTCCCCGTGTCATCTCTTTAGACACTGGTGACATCCCTGTAGCCTGGCAAAGGCTGTCTGGCATTATAAAAGGCCTTCGATTTCCACATCGCTGCTACTTCTCAGCAAAGGGAACAGAGCCAAACACAAAGCCTCGGGTGACGTGGGTTAATGAGGGCCTTGCCAACTCCAGACAAAGCAATTTTAAGCATTAGAAAGCATCTCCACAACGTTGTGCTGTGCTTCAGGGCTGTAAATTAAGAATTCTGTCCCTAATACAAGGCAAGAGCCAATGCTGGCAGAAAAAGGGAAAAGACAGTCACCGTAAGGTTACCTGAGAGTGCACAAAGCAGGTCTGACTGATGGAGACCTCCGAGTGCCAGCAGCCAGAGAAAAGAACCACAAAAGGGAACATGAAAAAGCGTAACTTGCTTAAAAAGAAATACAATCAGCCAGCTATGGGAGATCATTCCAGCTTTGCTTGGGCTTCCCAAATTTCACAGAAACATCTTGTGCAGAGCAGGTAGGTACCCTGCAGATTTATCTGGTCATCTCAAAACAGTAGGTATAAAGTTGGTGGCAAAAAGTTTATCTGTTTAGGGAAGAGGACACCTCTCCACAGGAGCATGGTAGCTGTTGAATCCAGCTGCCAGCAGATGTGTGCTCCAGAGGTGGAAGGGCAGGGAGAAACGCATGTGCCAGGGAGCTGTCAGCCACTCAGGTGGAGTCACCTCAGCAGCGGCTCTGCCACCAAAAGCTGCACGGAGAATGCTCCTCACTACAGATGCTATAGGGAGGTTCCTGTGCTTGTGAGCTGATCTACAGACACCTTTCATCCGGCACCACACAGGGAAGGAGCCTAATCCAAAAGCCTTCCCTTCAGGGCAATTATGGAAAGTTTTAAAACTGCATCTGGTTGTGCTCTACTCTTCTCCCAGTCTTGTGTTCCTTTGCTGGATCTGTTCATGTAACTGAACAGTCCTGAAGGTGTCAGGAAGGTCTCAAAAAGGAAAGAAGGACCCTGTAATTCCTGATGGAAACAAGGCTATTTCTAAAGAAGAAATACAGAAGTAACTGTCCATGCCTGTGCAGCCATCTACCAGATGTTACAGCCCTGACTGTTGCTAGAACCTGTCTAACGTCTGGTGAAGGAAAGCAGTTCATTTATATAACGCAAACTAACACATTTGAGAATTTCTTAAAATAAAGAAAAAAAATGCAACAAGGAGTACTTTGCATTTACACAACCTTATCAGATCAATTACACACATTTTGCCCCCTGAAGCCTCATTGAAAATACGGTCTCCACATGACTAAAGCAGCATGAACGGCTCAGACCACACTTCAGTGAGTTAACTCAAAAAAACCCAGGAATGTCAACCAGGTGGAGACGGCACAATGTCCACACCAAAGGAAGCGGAAAGTTGTGCTGTCCTCAAACTCAGGTGTTTGGTGGGGGCAAAGGCAGAAACTATGCATGCACAAAAAAAGGGCAGAAATCAACTGAGCAGCTTTTTCTCATCAGGACTAGCAGTGACAATGATAGAGGCACACAGACATCCTAGGCTTCCCCACTATGGATTGTAGTAACTACACCACATAAACATAGCCTAAGGCCCTGCATGGTCTCATCAGACCTCTTCCTGGAATCACGTACAGACTCAATTTGCATGTGGGCACAAAAAAAGTTAAGGTAGGTAAGGCTATAGACACAGAAGGTAACAGCGTGAGCTTCACTGAGTGGTCTTTAAAACCCAAAGAAGCTGTTCCTTCACCTCTGTGCTCCTGATCATCTGCTCTGCTACAACCCAGCTGCAATTTAATTTCAGAAGAAGGTAAGAGCAGATCAGGAATGCCAGGTTGTCAGTGAGCACATGGCTGGCTTTTAAGTCCAACTCCCTTACATAGTAGCCTTTCCCCTTGAGATATTTTAAATTAAAATCCAAGCTGATATAGGAAGAGATCACATCCCATCCTCTTTATTGAACGGAGGGAGCCAGCATTCCTCCTCTGATTAGGCGTGCGCTACGTGGATTGCTTGCGAGAGACTCTCCTTAGTGCCAGAGGTTCATGCCAATGAACAGTTTAGTAAATCCTCTTCTTTGAGGCCAAAGGGCTGAGTGTGAGAAAGGGGCCAGCTTTCTAGCTAAAATTACATTCACCAATAAAGCTCACGAGAGGTCAAATTTTGCCATAACTCACTCTCTCCTCGGTAACTGATTTCCCCGTCACTGAGGAAGGAGCAAAAGAAGGAGGAAAAATAAAACGTGTTTGTCTGGAAGCCCTAAGGGCTTGCAGTACTGGAGGTGCAGAGCAGGTTCCTGGATTCTCATTTATCAACCTTAAGAGGGATGGAGTGATAAATGCACAACCGACCCTTTAATATTTTATGCAGGTGCTAAAGCGACTTGGCTGTCACCTTCAATACATCACCAGAGGCTGATACACCAGCTTTCGTCACTCCAGGCTGGTAATTTTTACAATTTCATTTCTATTTCCCTCTCTACGCATATTTCCATGTATTTCTTACTATGTGTAACGTATAAGAAGCTATTTTCCCCAAATGATCTCCCCATTCTACCCATTCCGACTCATTCCCTCTTCAGCCACATTTCTCGAGCGAGAAATAACGCTACACTTTTGTTCAAGATTTGCACAAATTCTGACTCTCATCATTCAAGAGGCAGAAATCTGAAATCACTTTACATTCTAGCAAAGGCTGAAGGTCCATCCCACCCTTTGTGAAAGACAAATCTCTAGGTCCCTCTCTTTAAAGATAGACTATGATCAACTTCCACTGCAGAATGATTTACAAGGGTCCCCAAAACACTGGCGCACCTCGAAATCCTCCCTCCAGGAGAGTAGTAGCCCGTATCCTCTTCTGCCCGCACCATTCGTACTCTTCAAAGCGGTTGCCGTTCTCATTCTCGATGTCCACAGAGTCATCCTCAGTCATGCATGAACCTTCTCTCTGCACAGAGTAAAGCAGGGGCAGAGTGTTGAGTTGCATGAAATAGCTCTTTGAGGCTAATAACTCAGGGGAGGATAGAGAGGAAAAGCTGAACTGTTCCCAGGACAGCTAAGTACAGAGATGACAGCAGCATCTACTCTCCCTGTTCCCAGGGATCTAAATGTAGAAGTAAATGGGTGCTGGAAGAACCTGACAATCTTAGAGATCAAAACAAGTTGCAAGGCTCATTATTATCATCATTACTACTTTTTTTTTTTTTTCACACGGAAATCTAAGCTCTGGTTCCTGTAACAATGCTAGTCTGCACTTCAACGTGCAATTCTCCTATCATGTAAACCACAGATGCCTTGTACCTCCGGCAGGAATGTTCTCCTAGAGAATATTTTTTAGGGTCACTGATCAAAAGACACCTCTCTTTACACCATGCACTTCTTGAGGCAACAAGAATTAATTTGTTATCATCATCTCTACTGTGGGGTTTTCCTGAGAAACAAACACAGAAAGCCCTATGACACAACTCGCTCCCTCCCCTAGGGCTTATTCCTCCTTCCTCTTTGCTGTCTTTGGGATGAACAGCAAGAGAATGGTTCTGCTCAAATGCACTTCCTGGAGTAAGATGGTCATGCAACATTTACAAATGCCAGTCTGTTACAAAAGAACCCAACAAAAATAACTCCAGCGTCAAAGGCAGAGATCAGAAAGAATTCTTCTTGCTGTGCTACACAGGAAGCATGAAGCTCTACAAAAGGCTTCCTAATCTCCAACAGCTCTATGTTTACAGCGTGCAACTTAGACTTCAATAACAGCAAAAGAGTGCATGAAGTAAAAAAGTTACTAATGCAACACAGGAGAAAAACCCAGAGGAATCCATCTTCCAAGACAAAGAGAAGTGACTACACATCTTAGGGAGACAGTTAGCATTGCCTACAAGCTCAGCAACATTAGTTTTTGCCCCATGTTAGGTCAACTGCAGACAAAGCTGAGAATAGGGAGAAGGGAATGGCAGCTGGTGATCCTGCTGCGCCTCTACCTTTGCAAGGCATTGTTCCACATGCCTACTCATCTCCTCCTCGGATCCTGACAGAGGTCGGCTGCAGAGGGGACATACCTGCCCTTCGTCTTGCTTCCTCCGTTTCATTTTTCCAATCCGAGCTGCATGGAGAAAGCGGGGAAAGAAAAAAAAAAAGAAGACACGTCAAGTTTGTAGATCCACTCTTTTCTCTATTTGCTCAGCTCCAGATAATAAACTCTCGACAAAAACGGTAAGATTTCACACCAGAAAATCCTGTTACAAGTCCCTATTCTTACCTCTGTGAACAGTACAGAGACTGTAACTTCGCACTTTGCAGATTAAATGTGTAACCTGTGGCTAAGTACACCCTGATTTCAGAAAGGCAATTACTCACAATTTAATAACTAGGGGAAGGAATATCTGCTGCACATCCCCAGGCAAGTTATTCAAATGGTTAAATACTTTCTCTTGGAAGCCTGAAATTGTTGTCAAAGTTGAGTGATAAAGCCACTGAATCCAGTTCTGGATTTTGTCTTCTAAGTCCAAGACCTATTCACTAACACATCTATTTCTTCTACAGGAACTTTCTTAGACTGTAGAAGGATGATGTAGCACCTGAAAAGCCTTGGACAAGGTATGTAACAGTCACTTCCAGGACCACAGTGTCTTCTGTACACCCTGAATAATTCCTTCCCAGAACATCATGAACCAGTCAGAGCAGCATCCGAGTAGCAGGTAATATTTGTGGAGAGGAAAGATCTTTGCTGTGAAAAACGCAGCACCTATGCTAGAGAGCTTGAGGCTTGCTCTGTTATTTTTATTTCACTATTTTCATGTAAGGAAAACTGGGGGGTACACAGCGTTCTTGAAGGCACGCTCCAGGGAACAAACATGTTGGGAATCATCATGATTAGAAAAAGCAGCCAACGTAGCCTGTTGCTTAATCCAATCTCCAGTTAATTTGAGCCATCGTTTAATGTGATCAAAACATCTGGAACCAAATCATTTGCATTAAAAAGAATTTCTGTCCTTTATTATGATGGCTTTAGGCAGGTATTACTGAATAACTTAATCACTGGCTGCAGGACAGTTGCTGTTTAATTAATAAGGAAGGTCAAAATTCTGAATGAGAGACAAGGAAGAGCCCAAGGAAAGCCTATGTGATAATGAGAGATGACACCACCAAAGAGCTGCGTTAGCCAGAAATCGTTACTGACATCGTGAGCACTGCAGCACACTCCGAAAGCCTCTGTGCCTGAATCCTGCGGGATCAAGAGCTCCCTGCAGCCAAGGAGCCAGAGGAAGCTGCTGGAATGCCACGAAAAGAAGGATCGGGGTACGGGAAAGTTGCTGTCAATTGTTTTCTACAGTGCACAATTTAGTGCAGACATATCACCAAGTGAATTACAAAGTTTCAGCTGAAACTGAAACACACCAACACAGACCTGAAAGACCGCTTTCTTGTTGCCTTCTCCAGACTCAGGACTCTCTGGGTTAAGATATACGTTCCCATAATCCAGAATTAGGGGTATTTGTCATCCCCTACACTATCTGATGCTCCAGGATTAAGAAGGCTTCAAATTATTCTCTGGGCATTGCTTTTCCTCACTGAATGAGACAGATTTGCGGGAAAACTCCCTGCAAAATCAATCTTCGCTCCTACATCATGAAAAGGATTCTGCAAATGTGACATTCCTAGAACAAGAGACAGCGATCTGAGACTAAAACAGGAGTGTTTTCGATACCTGGCCCTTCGAGCAACAGAGACTCTCAAGTAAACACACAGCACTTTCATCATTTGTCAGAATTTCATTTGCTGAAGCTCCACAACCTCTTGTGTCGGGTACACCACACTGACAGCTCTACAGCCCACCTGCCTCTCCATACACTTCAGGTACTTCAGTATTGCTGGTGGCCTATTTTAATAGTTTCCTTTCTAATTTGTCTGCTTAAATCTGTTATTTTACTCATCCTTCAGGCTTCTACTCCAGAAGGTAAACCACTCGACTTACAGTCAACACAGAAGCAAACATCATGAAGTGTTATTGCTAATGCCATTGTGCCCGGATTAATTATGTTCTACTTTTAAATAAAACAGTGACCCCCAGCATGTCTTCTGTGTTTTCTCTCCCCTTCCTGAACCCCAAACATTATCTCTCCTGCCCCTTCAACATCACCCGGCCCTGTTACCAGAAGCAGTCAGGAGTTAAGCCATGCTCTTTCTGGTTTGTACATCAGTGCATGAGATTCTTCTGAAGTTCTGGTTTAGTGAACATCTATATCCCTCAGTATGGCTCTTTCGCATAAGTTCAGGATGATCTTTCCGTGGCTCAGTAGCTCTGCAGAGTCAGCACAAAATATGGGGGAAGGCTGGAATCAGACATGACTTGAGCATTCTCCAGCAAACACTTATCTGACCAGAGAAAAACACAGGAATAAAGCTCTCTCTATCTTGATTGCAGGCACATCTTTCTCTCACCTCATCCTGTTTTTAAACAGGGAAATGTAGGGAAGGAGATGTTTAATTATTCTGGCAGGACTACCTGTGGCAAATCAATTCAGCTAAGTCAGTCAACTTGGCAAGTTTATTAGTATTTTTAACTTTTTTACTGCCATCCTCCAGTCCATGCACTGTAATACGGATAAAAAGAAGACAACTTGTTTTAGGTCTTACACTGATAAATTCTTGGGACTCTTTTGCCAGAACAAGCACCTGCTCTACTGTTGAAATGTTATTGCAGAGCTGGGAACAGAACTTTGCTCTGCTCCAGTTCCACACAAGACTCAGCGCAGACAGCCCTTATCTTGGCTCACTCAGCTCCGCCGAGACGCAGCCCTTTAATTTCCAGTGCCACAAGTGAAAAAGCCACTGGAGGAAAGAGGTGTTGAAAACAAATCTCCCTGCCATTTTCATTCCGTGGTCATTAGCAGTGGCAGTGTTGTGCCCACGGAGGCCTGGGATGCTCCTGGTGACAGCGGGAACAGAAAGGGAACGCTGCAGCCTGGAAAGCCCATCCCGAGCAGCGCTGTCCCCACACGACAGGACATGCAGCCCGGCCATCACTTCCAATCAGCGCGGAAGGGACGGAGCGGCCCCAAAGGCAGGGGGTGATTGTGGAGCTGTCCCGAAGGGGAGCAGCTCAAAAGAACAGGCGAGTGAGACCACAGGATTGTTAATTAGTGTTGATAGATGCGATCATTTCTAATTAGCTCACTAATCCCTCTCTCTCTCTTGCTCCTGTCACAGGAGCATGGGAGAGGGAAAAAAAGCCATTCCCTCTTGTAATTCAGGAAAATAAAACTGCAGCCAGCAGAGGACTGGATGCAAGAGGATGAAGCTTGGGGAAGGAGGTTTTTGCACAAGACTGACCCATTCTTATATATGATTGAACAAAGACTCTGTAGTTATTATTCCAGCCTTCTGCCAGGAGGTGAGGAGGTCACTAATTTTATTAGCATTAATAATTACTATTAGGCCATCAGAGGGCTTCCAGCACCTTTGAGGCCTCACTTTTAACAGATGTACATTACCCTACACTGTTCCTGCTACATGTGCATGTTCTCCCTCAGGCTACAGTAAACTATCAGGCACCCCGAGAGTTTCAGTGGCCACAGCACATGAACGAGAAAGCAGCACGTGGACGTGAGCAAGAACTGGGACCCTCTGCAAGGGCCGGGGTCTCAGTCATGGTCTCTGACTTAACTTAGGAGCCATGCTGGCTAAGAGAACTGCTCTTTGCTTTCCCAGTATCGGGTCTTTTGGGACTATGCAAGGTGAGAAGCTGCTTGCACTAGAGGAGAAACCAAAGTGCACTTGACAAAGCCTCTGCTGCTGAGGGTGCACTGGCCCCTGCCTCCCCACAGGCACAGAGAGAAGGAGCCAGCCCACCTCGGTCCACAGACACTGCTGCCTTACGGGCAGAAGAGATCGACCATTTTTTCTCACAAAGGGCTCTTCCCATCAAGGCTAAACCTCATTAATGCCTAAAGATCATGTTATTCTCTAGCCCAGCAAAACTTCCTGAGAGAAAAGCTAATGGGTTTTAGTTTTCACTGGTACTCCCCCTCCCAAGCAAAAATTCACCTTCAGGACAGGGCACTAATTACCTCAGAAGTGCTCTTACATAGCATCTAGCAGTGGACACTACACAAGCCTCTACCGCAGCACCAAAGGAGATGATTAAGTTACTAGCAATATCTCCTATGATTCCCTCCACCAGTTTGAGTGGTCCCCAGAGTCCCATGCAGACATCATTAGCAGCTCCTGCAATGGCAGGCCAATCAAATTAAGTGGAAACATTTTTGTCTTCTTTCCAGTGAAATTCATCTAGCTTTATTCCTCCCCCACCCATCAGCTACAAAAGCACACAACATACTGGTGGTGGTTCAACAACAAACTGCACAGTGACCACTTCTACAGAGGTCTGCCCAGAGAGGAGGTTTATGGTCACCAGCGATACAGGAATCAGCTTCTCAGGCAGGTATACAAGAGCTTTGTAAGGACCTGTTTTACAGCTCTATGGAGAATGCCAACTTTGCAAATACTTCTAAATTTGAATCAAAGATATTCAAGCACAAGAGTAAGCACCTGCTCTCTGTCAATCTACTAGAGGAGTCTCAAGGAGCGGTTATGCTTTATTAGACCTACCACAAAAAGCTTCTGTGGCTGATCAACTTTTCCAAGAGCATCTGATCCAAGGGAACAAAGAATGGCAGAGCACAAACAGCCATCTCAAGAACAAGATAAAGCAAGAAAACAGATGGTCAAGCATGAATCCGTTTCAGACCTTATGTACAATTTGCTGCTCATCTGCCTGAGTGAGAACATTAAGGGCCAAATTCACAGAAGGGTCTCAGTGGGGCTTTCACATTTGCATGGCCAAACTTCCATACAGATGATTTTCAGCAACCTTCAATCTGACACTGTTCTCCAAGGCTGGCAAATACTTAACCTGCTGAATCCATGTTCTGATACACTAACCTGTAACTTTGTGCCTCTAATTTTGAATGACTACCTAACCTGCTCCACGCTGCTAAACTCCATAAGCATCAATTTAGAGGGTGGCTTAAAGTTTCCAGTTTGGCAACACTGAAAATAAGGCAAATGAAAGAAACGCCTTATCACACGGATTCTACAGGAATCAGCACCTCGTACTCCGGGGTTCACAAGGACACAACCTCCGCAAAGTGGATTTAGCATAGGTGAGAGGTGCAGGATTAACTCACTGAGGCTGACAGTGAAGTTCTGATACAAACACCCAACCGAGAGTCTAACAGGCAGAACATGAATCTCCTGCTCCAGAGCTTGCAAATGCATTCACCTTACTTACAGCTCAATTTAAGTCAAAGGTTTGACTTAAAGAATTAAAATTCTGGACCGTCAGGTATCCGTGAACTGTGTAACTATCAGGACTTAATCATGCTGCAGCCAGGCCAACAGCAGCTCTCAGAAGACATCTCCCTCTCTACATTCTCTTTCCTTGGCTCTTGTTGCACCTTCCCAAGTGACCACAACAGGGTGGAACACATCAAGGAGATCTGACAGGACTCAGGCACAAAAAGGCTGGGCAGCTGAGATCTGAGTCAGGGGCTGTGAGGGAAAAGTGCAAACACTGTGGGCCCCTTTTTAAGGGGAGAGTTTTCGGATGTGATTCTGGAACTCAGCTGGTAAGAAGCTTGACAGAGATACCAAAATAAACTGGTTACAACAATATGGAGAAGTACACTTAAAACATAATAAAAACAAATGAAATAGATTTTCCTTTGACAGATAGACTGCATTTTCTACATCTTAATTTTCTTCAGTGTGTGAATAACAGTATGAAGCAAAAAGCCAGATGACTTTGGACAAGTCCTACGTATAATAATTTCTGCCAATTTAAACTAAAGGCAATAAGGAAACCATTCTCACAGAGCAAAGTATAAAGTTGTGTGATTGATTAGAAGCTCATTAAAACTAAAGATATAGACAAATAAGCATTTTTTCCCCAAAGCATTCAAGTGTTCTCCATCTGGAACAATACTGCTTAAATAACTGTTTAATAATAATGTGGCAAAGCTTATGAATACCACAAAGTTATTTTACTGCAAACAAATGTGGAAGAGGAAATAAGAAAGCAGGTTGAGTTCAGTGGTCACAAATATGAAGTCACATGCACAGAAAGGAGTAATATAACCTACCCAACCACCCGTCTGGACACTAATCTAACAGCATAGGACTGAACCAGGCATCACTACAGGTTTGTTCTGGGAACAGCAGGAATCAGAGTCATAAAAAGTTAAGCTCAGGAGGAACCAGTTCTGATATGGTTTGACCTTCTTTGTCACACAAAGCCAAAGCATTTCAGCTGGTATTTCTGCATCCAGTTCCCCAACGTCTGGACCTAGTATTGTTAGGGTGTATAGCAGAATGGACAGAAAATACCAGCATTATAAGGGCATTATATAAATTAACCAAATATCCTCATGTGGAATGGCTGTTAGTTTTGCACACTGTACCCCAAAAGGTATATACATAATGAGTAAAAGGTTCAGCAAAACCAACTGCAAACACTGTACAAAACTAGCAGCCTCCCTTTAGATGATGAGCCCAGGTTCACAAAAACATCCAAAAACAGGGGCCAAGAGGAGTTCCCAGATCACAGCGTACACAGACTGTGCTGCAGCCCCACTTCGGGCTCAAGTCAAATGCATAAAGCACTAGTGAGCCAGTTCAGCAGAGCACACTGTCATCCAGAACTTTCATTCATACTGAAGGAGTCCAAGAACCCCACAAGCCTGGCTCAATCCTCTTAAAAATTATTTATTTTAAATAACATAACTGCACATTGTTGGCCTGAAAAGAGGCAGAAGGTGGGAGCTTAGCCCCAGCTATTACAAAATGATAAAGAAACAGTTTGACATCCCTGACTCCAGAGACCTCTGTCACACACACAAAAAAAGTCACTGCAGAGCAACACCTCAGAGCATTTCAGGCACCTGAAGCCTCTGTGTCAGGACAAGGGCTCATCTGCCAGCGCTGGCAGCTCCCTGCACTCATATCGGAGCGCAGATGTGAGTACGAGCACACCTGCCAGCAGTTACCTGTAACTGATGCGAAGCAACTCATCTCTTTGTTGTGTGACTTAACAGACTTCCAAGAGGTCACAGGTTTTTGGGCCTCGGGGTTGATATTTAAAAATCTCCAAGCTAGCTCTGAATTCAGCTATGTACAACTTAAAAAGTTATTGGGTCCGAAACTTAAAAATACTTCCATTTGCTTAAGGCTATGCTAAACATGTAGCACTTCAAGAAAACCATTTTGGTATCAGTACACTCTAAAGCCTTTTGCTATTTTGTTATAGTATCTTTATCTTCTTCTAAATAAATTGCATCAGCACAATGTCACTGGTGTTATCTTGAACTACCATAGCAGGAAGCTCAAAATTAACAAGTCTGATAGCCTGAACAACTAAATTTTGACTAAATGGCACATACTAGGCAAGCTATAAGCAATACAAAATCAGGTAACAGAATACTGTTACTACTTAAATAGCAAGTTCTGACTTCTCTGAACTTTGGGAAAAGAGTTTCAACCTCTTCAGCTCAAGCTAAAAAAAAAGTATACTTGTAGCTTTTTTTCTGATTTACAAACAGAGATGGGACTTTCTCTCTCTGAAATAAAGTGACCTCTGATTTATTTGCTTTTTAAATACCAAGCCACATTTCACTAGAAATACTTGTTCGTTTGTTGTTAGGAACACCCAGAAATACAAGAATAAAAACAACACACCAGCATCTGTGGGATTGAGAGGAAAAAAAACCAAACCAAAACAAAGCATGACGTCAGATGCGCGAATGCTCAGACTGCTGGTTTAAAAGTTTACTGCAAGATTCTGCCACGTGAGCCTTGGAAGCACAGCAGCCCGGCCCCAGATTTAAAACACGGGATTCGGGGCCTACTTACAAACCAGCTGGGGGGAGCCCAGGGGTGAGAACCGCCCCCCCGGGCAGCGGGAGGGGAACGCGGGGGGGTCACCCCACACTAAAGGCGGGGCCCTGGCGGGGCTGGTCGCGGGTCCCGGCCTGCGGGAGTGTGGGGGGGCGGTTCACAGAACTCGGCCCAACTCCGGGAAGTTTCCCGGGCGCAGGAAGGGGGGCCCGGCGGGGCGGGGCTGCCCGAGGCCGCACTCACCGTTCAGCCGGGTCTGCCGGTTCGCTCGCACCCGCAGGAAGGTCTGCAGAGGGGAGACAAGAGCGGAGAAGTGTCAGGGCCTGCAGGTGACCGATGTAAATAACTCGCCCCCTTCCCCAGTAAACAAGGCCCGGCTCGGCCCGCCCCGCGCATCACCGGGACAACGCACCGGCCTCCCCCCCAGCACCCACCTCTTCCCGGCCCCCGCCGCCGGGCCCCCTCCTGCCGCTCTGCATAGCCGCGGGCGCCGGGGGCAGCGGGGCGGCGGGTCCCGGGGCGGACCCCCCCGCGCGGCCCGGGATGCGGGCGGATACGGCGCGGCCCGGCAGGCGCCGCCGATCAGCCCCCAGCGGCCGCCGCCATGTTGGCCCCGGTCATGTGACCCGCCGCCGAGCGGGTGAAAGTTCACCAGGAAACCGGCGGGGAAAGGCGCGCGAGGAGGAAGTTCCCATGGCAACCGACAGGCGGCAGCAGCTCCCAGCGAGTCCCGGCCAATCAGAGCCCAGGCGCGGCTGGAACCCTGAGCCACCTGGCCAATCAGAGAGTGGGGGTAACAGACGCGCCAATTAGAAACCAGGAACAACTGGTACCCGACGGCACAGGACCAATCAGCCCACGGGAAACTGGACACCAGGGGCAGGTGGCCAATCATTACCCAGAAGCTGCTAGAATCCAAGTTACCCTGCCCAATAGGGATTTGGCATCCTTTAGGCCCAACAGCACCAGCCAACCAGGGCCCTGGGCCCAACTGTAACCCAGAGGTGCGGGCCAATCACGAATCGGGGGCAACCGCTCCCCAGCTCTCCTTGCCCAATTAGGTACTGGGGGCCTTTACGGCCCAAGGGCACTTGGCCAATCAGGGCCCGAGGACACCCAGCCCCAAAGGCACGTGTCCAATGGGAGCCCAGAGGCCCCTGGTCCCTGCCCAGCCCCGCAAGCTGCCCCCAGCCCCCCTGACCAGCCCCTTCCCCCCGTTCTCCTTCCTGCGCTCCAAAAAACCCGCGCGCTCGCACTGAAACGCAGCTGTATTTTCATACGTGTGCCGACTTACCAAATCAAAGCTGCCAATTGTTGGCTTTACCCTTCTAATTAATTAAGCTGCCCTCCAGGAGGCCTGCTCCCCGCTGAGCGCGGGGCAGGGAGGTGAGCCTTCCCGGGACCGGGATTTTAGGCTCTCGCTTGTACTGACTCCACATGTTCTTTGGTGGCAAACATTCTGTGGGCTCTTCTGACCCACACGAGGTGGTCTCCCTCTAAGCCTGAAATGTTATCTTTGCAGTACAGTGAGCGACTTATAATCTGCTGTTCATTTTTCCGCTGGGGATTCAGGGTTGTATCTAAATCTAACTGAAAGGGCTCTATTTTTACTCAGGGCGCAGGAAAAGCCCCGGCTGACAGAACACACTGTATCTAAGAGGAGCACCCACCACTGGCCAGATCACAAGGTCCTGCACTACACCAGCTGCCACTGACATGAGATAAATGCTTTCTGACCACCTGCAAAACGAGGGGATATTTTTCAAGTTTTAGGTCCTTCTGCATGACAAGCGGGAGACAGAAGATTGAGTAATACATTGTTTAGAAGCAGAGTGGTTAGCTTATATTTAACTAATAATTAATAGATGTACTGTAAGAAATTAAACAATTATAACTAACATCATGAATTATTTCCTAGTATAGATGTATAGTATGTCAAAATTTTCAAAAATTGTAATGCATATATAATAATTATGTGAATATAAGCAAAGCAAGAGCATCCAGTCTTTGGAGCACTTATGGAGGATGATCCCCAGTGTTCCCCAGCACTGATAAAATAAAGAACGGCGCTTAACACCACCACCTCAGTCTGATCAGTGTCCACGTACCAAGCTCCATCAACCGGGTTTGGCAGAGGGGAGGCAAAGGGATCCCCCTCCCCACGTCGCGGAGCTACCCCATCGCCTCTGCTGCGGCTCCCTCTCTGCGCGGGGAGCAATGCAAACAGCCCCAGCGCTCTGCAAGGCTGTAGCCCCCTGATTCATAAATCTCCTTCTTCCCTAAAGATCCCATGGTAAATAAGCATGAGGACTAAGAAAACC